>NW_025401006.1:9013007-9058479 GCF_015345945.1 Tribolium madens
ATACGAATTTTATAGTGTGTTATTTTTCATTGAATTATTCAAAATTTTAAAATACATATTTATTAATTTGTATTTTTTTATAAAATGATTAGTTTTAAAATCGTTTTAGATTGCAAATAAAGGTAGATTAAAATGAAACCTGAGTTAAAAAAAGGTCACAATATCTAGCAGCTTTAAAACCGCATTTTTCCAAATGAAGAATTACCCTCGATTATTCGAGTGTTTATCCAGCAGAGACGCGATCGTGCGTGATACACCCGTTTAGAAATATACCTACTATAGCTCACTTGTCAAAGTCCCATTTTTCGGTGGTCGCACAAGCAATCTTTCATAATAACGGACACACATAAGACAGATTTAGTAACGTAAGAGGTAAATAGGTCGCAACCTTTCCATTCCTCACCACAACTGTTGTAAAATCATTCATCTCGGCATAATTTACAATCTGTATTTAATTCCCTCTCGGAGAAAATCTAAATTAACTAATACATTTGTAGCACAAAATGATATTTGCCGTTTGCACACACTTATGTATAATACTACAAAGTTTGAATAGTCTTATAAGTTTGTAAACGAGATTTGTCAGTGTCAACTCGAACAAATAGTTCGGCAACTGTTAATTTGGAAGTTCCATGAGGAGGCGTCTTGACACCCTAGACAATATTGCTTAAAGTAGGTACACTGTTATACATGGTTTGTTTTAAATTCATTGAGACATGAACGGAGGCTTATCTTGTTTCCATTTGCGTTGCAATGTCTTGTTATGAATGGTTACAACTTTTTCCTTGACTGACGTTATCAAGAGAATACTTGAGCTCGCCAGAGAAACATATGTGCAGAATGCTTTACTTATCTAGAGATGAACACATGAGTGCTAATGTATCAGTCGACAAGGGTTGAATTTACCACATGGAAGGGTTGTAGTGATGTAGAACAATCGCGAATACACATGAAGGGTTTTATTATTTTTAGTACCAACCTTTTTACATCAATTTACTACAGGATTATTCGAATAAAAACGCGCTTGGGCTCTTTGATTACTGGGTCATAACACGAAGCGCCCAGAGAAACCACCACAAACTTGCAAACTCCACAATAACAACTAATTACATTAAACCATCATTAACACATTGTATTAATAAAATCTCAAAAAAACTACTTGTATAATGTCGAATTATTATTTGTCACATAATAATGAATATTATTTATATACAGGGTGTTTCAGACAACTTTACGAGGCTTGCGCCTAAAGTACGCATCCAAATATACAAAAGTCACAAACCATTTGATACAAAAAATACGTATTTAGTTATTCAATTTTTGGAAACCCATGACAGTAGTTGTCAAACTAATCGCTGTTTCATTAATAGTCATAAACTGCAGTTTTTCAGAGACAATTATCATTTTTTCTATTATGAGATGGCATTAATATGATTCTAGTTTATCTACCTTAATCACGATCTAACAAAAAACGTTGTAATTTTTGAAAAAGTGAACAAACTAACAAATTTTTCAAAATTTGTAATCGAATTCGTATCGGAATATGTATTATTGATTACATCTTACAAGCGCAGGCCTCGTAAAATTATGTGAAACACTCTGTATATGCTCCTAATAATATTATTCATTTTTAATAATTACAATTTTTTATCAAGTTTGCTTTATTCATTAGTGGATAAATTGAATCAAAAATCCCTCATCCTTAAAGCTTATTTTTTTTAAACTTGTTCTTTTCTTTAATAAAAATTATATACTACATTTAATTTTATGTGAAACAAAAACGTTAGAATTTGAATACAACAAGCAATAAAATCGCGACTACAAAAAACAAGTATTGTAACAAAAAAACTATCACTTTTTACGCAGAATTAAGTCACTCGTTCTGCTCGTTCTGTCATCCCTCTTGAACTAAACACATTGCTAGTAAATAAAAAATATCCGTCTTAACTTGAAACATCCATTCTACGTTTAACTGAAATAAAGTTAATTAAAATAATAATTAAGATGTTGAGTTAATTAACGAAAATATACCGAAATATGATATTGTTTAAAATAAACTTTATTTTCCTCTTTACTTTGTACAATGCAAATGCTTTAAACAATGTATTATTGTACTAATTTTTAACAAAAAAACTTTTTCTGATAAACTTTAAACACTCAGTTTTGTTCTGCTTACCGAATTATAACGTAAAACTAAATAATAACTATACTCAACAATGGCGACGAAATTCTTGATATAATTTAAAATTTTATTTTTATATGTAAAATCTTCAAGCATAATGTATGAGCAAAGTAAGTCAGTACTTTGAAAAGTTATATTGGTTTCATCGCTGTTATGTCTACAAAGGATCAAAACATTATTACCAAGTCTCAACTGGTAAAAAGTTGTGATTGAGTTTTTATAACATATTGTGACAAAAATGTAAAATTTGTTTTCTACTTACAAAAATAAATATTTTTGTCAATTTTTGTTCTACAATAAAGTTTCGAATTTAGCGCTATTGAATTGTGGGTTGCATACACTGCGTTACTATGGAAACAGAATGTTTGATCGAATTTTAAAAATTGCAGTTGTAGTAAACAATCAACATTTTTAACGTTTCCAGGATTCTATAGAAATAATTAATTTATTTTTTTACCATGGAAGTGATGGAAGATGGTAATTTGATGGACAAAGTTCACATATTGATCCAACGAGACATGGAATATTACAAGGTTAATAAGTTTCCTGCAAATTGTGACAACAGTTGGCCATCAGTCCTGTTTTAGACCCACCAGACCGTATTACAAGAAACAATTTGTCCTGGGGTTGTAGGCGGTCGCCTAGACTTCCCCAGATCAGCATCTTTTGCCGCAATGAAGCTGGTTTTATGGTGGGAAGAAGAATATGTGGCTGCCTACAGGAAAAGTTCAGGTTTCCTGCAAAAATCCGAAGTTCCTGATCAAAGCATGGACACGTCTGGAGGCTGTGGCGGCATTGTAAAAGCCTCAGACCCAACGAAATTCGTGAGCCTCATAAACAAATCAGCTGAACAACTTTTAGGTAAGCTTAATTTGTCCAAAATAAAATTTTTACTAGCAATTTTTAGAGCACTTACATGTGCTTACACAAGAAGCTTTAGATCACGCCGATTTAACGGTTCTTACGGGTACAATTGGGGCGGCAGCGCTTTTAAAGAATTGTCTCTGGTTCTATTTACAAACAATTAATGAAATGAAAGGGAGTCAAGTTGAACTGTTGCATGAAAGTTATAAAAAATATCAAGAGATGGGCGAAGCCCTCGCTGAGCGATTGTTGGATTTGCATTGTCGGTTGTTATCACTGTACATTTTACAAGAAGCGGAATCCTTAGATTGGGAGAATCAAAAGCCTTTCTGTGAGTCAGAAAGGGGATCATATGTGATACAAATGTGGTGGCTTTATATGCAAGGTTTATTTCTGTTAACACTCCTAATACAATGCATGACCTAGAAAGGTTCCAGGGACCAGAGAGGATTTATGGAACACTGTTCCTCCTAAAATGGCACAAAGGGTTTTTTCTGGGATGTTAAATGAATCATTAACTATTTTAACAGTTCGATACACTCAGGTATCTTGAGTGGAAATAATCAGATAAAGTTGCTTGAATGAATTTTTAGTCATGTCCGTCTGAAGCAAGGAGTAAATTACTCGTAGTTGACATAAGTAACTTGCTATTATGCATAGCGCAATTGCTTCCATGTATCTGTGATAAAGCAGAAGAACTAATTGGGTTAAACTTAAATAATAAAAGCAAAATTTTACGCGACATACATACAAAGTGTCAGGAATTGTTAAACTGTTTAATTTTGAGAGCCGCATCGTTGGATACACTTCAAAAGGTTGGTTTTAGGCCAAACAAATTATTGATAGTTTTGTTTGTAATTAAATAAATGAAAGAACGCGACATCATTATATTAGTGGAGTAAATTAGAATCAATCGTTTTAAATTTAGAAATCGAATTTGTTATTTTTAACTGTTGGAAAAGAAACGCCAATTAAATAAGACATGTAGCGGAAAAATCATTTCAGAAGGACACAGAGCATGAAAAATGAAGTTTATTTGTAATTTAGTTAAATTTAGACAAAGTATAGCCAATTTTTTCCAGGTTTTTCGTAAGGGCATAGAGAACGTCGACCTGCTCAAATCCAGAAGTACAGGCCCGGCCTCTTGGATAATATTCTCTTTGCCACACATTTTCAAAGTGCAACCAAAAAATATAACGCGGATGTCTGACTTACCATCAGAGTCGGCCATCGCGTTAGAATTGACAGTTTTGTTAGCCCAACCCCAACCAAATTGGTCCCTTCTGCTAAAAGTAAAAATTTTCCCCACTTTTGACTTTATCCCAGTCTTGTAGGTTCTAGGAATGAAAAATTGTAAACTACTGAAACTTATTTTGGACATATCTTTGGAAAATTTCACTATCGAAATCCAAAAACCAATCACCAAATCTGACTCTTGCGGAGTCTTCCTCTGTTCCAGTGACGGAACGTGTAAAAATGTCGATACCTCTGTACCTCTATTAACACCACTTCATTATTACGATTTAATCGCATCTGCTACAACTGTTGTCTTGAGTATTGGCAACAATGAGGATTACTCAGATATTCTATTCTCGGCAATTAGTGCGCAGCCAAATTGGGCAAAGTGTTTTGATCGTCGCAATGTAAGAATTCGTTTTAATTGAAGCGTCATTTTGGAATGTTTTTGAAGGTCTGGAATCAAATCCGGCCGCCATGGTACGAATCTATTCTCAACCTTGTTAAACCTCTGCTTTCTACTATTTCAAAAACTGTAATCAATGCCATTCAAACAGGAGCCAGCATGTACCAAGCGATGCTTATTATATTGGGTTCTTATATCCAGTTGTGGGATTGCGTGGACAGTGCTTTGCCCCGAGTGGCCACCTTAATTCAAGACATTCTCCCAGCTGAGATAATTTCTTTAAATCATTCCGCTTTGATACAGATTTTGATTAGTGCACTATATTCGGAGTTGCTGCGTCAGTCGGAACTTCCTTCAAACAAACAAGTCACTTTTGCGGATTCAGCTGTGTCTCCAACGACGAAACAAACGGAACATAAAAGATCTGTAACTAGTTTCGAAGGAACGTTTAGTTCTGAGAATGATATAGCTTTAGCTGTCGCAGAATCTTTGTGCAGTATTGACGAGGATAATAAACACACAGACCAAATTGAGGAATTTTTGGAACAGGTGAAAGAAACCCTAGAATTATTTGAGGATTCGGTTGAGGGTTCGTCGAGGGTTGAAAGGTCAGAGCAAGCCACTGAAGTTCTTGCCAGCGATATTTTAATGACAACTCATGGAAAAAAGAGTCTGAAAGTAAATTTCAACCTGAAAAATTACAAAATAAATAACTATTTTTCAGACTTTGCATCATTTTGTAAAAAATAACAACGAATGGTTCTTTCTAAAACTTGGAGTGAGTGAAAATTTAGAACCCATGATACCAAACAAAGTTATTTCTGCACCATATCCATTGTTGCATACTGTGTTTCATATAGGTTACCGACCATTCGATCAGGTAAGTTAAATCTTGGCATTGTAAATTTCGAAATGATTTTGATTAGTTGTTGACTGGAGCATGGCAACCTAATTGGATTGGTTTGTTACAAACACCAATGGGATTAAGTATTGATAGGGTTTGGTCGCAATTATCACTGCGATGGGAATTTAGAGATGTAAATTCATCCAGTTTGTCGACTAGAGACGTTCAGATTGTTACTAATTTGACAACGCTGTTAAAACAGACTTAATTCATTTCTTGACATTTAAATACCTAGTTTAAAGCAATAATGAGTATTACGAAAAATTAGTTTAAATTGTGATTTTTCGAACTACATAATAGCATATCTACATATATTATCAGGGAGATTAGTATTTTTTTATTAAAAAAAAGTATATTATGTTGTTATTAAGAATAAAAGTGATAGTTTATGTGTCTCAGGAGACACATAAACTCACTTTTATTCCGAATACTATTTTATCTGCAAACGTATTCAGATCGAGAGTATAGATCAACACTACAATTATTAGAAAATAAATAAACAAAAAAATTAGGATACTTTTCAAGTAGTAAAATCATAACAAACATCACGCGTAAGTATCGGTATTTCTGATGAACCTTTCGAAAGTGTTTATTAATTTAACTAGTGCAGTTAGTAGTGCAAAATGCTAATGATCTACAGTGTATCTCTCCAGAAATTGCTGAAGCAGCGAAAGATACAAGAAAGAGATAACACTGGTAAATGTCATTGGTAAAAGTAAAAACGCTTAGGCGCAAAAATAAAATTTTCACTTCATGGTTGTAAGGTAAAACTTTTACTTCTGACTTGCGACGTTTGCGGTTAAAATCTATTTTTACTTATAATATTTTTATTTAATTCTCAAAATTTGGTCTCGGATTATTTATTACAATGTTTAACTTAGCAAAAAGTAGGTATATTTTTTCATTCTGAAACAATGCTGTAATGCTATTCTACAGAAAATGTTAAAATAAAAAAATTACATTGTTTGAAAACAATGGAAAAATATGTTTTAGCAGTAAGTGTTATAATTATTATGCTTATAATATCCGTTTCACACAGACTTATGTATAATATCTTCTAAATAATACTGCACATATTTACAAGAATATATTGAATTAAGTGGCAGAATTAAATAAACTGAATTACACTAGTATACTCTAGAAATTGTTCGTACAATGATAAAAAACTTGTTTTGATAATTTTTAGATTGAACATCATAAAAAATAGTATCCCGTGCCTACTAATATTTGATGTTAATTTTGTTTTGCTAATTATAACGACAATGAAACTGTTTTAAGCTAAATTCGCTGTTTTAAACGAATTTAATCAAGTACTTATTTCGTTTCCAAATATTGGCAGGTAATATTCAAATCAATAGAGAAAACATTACTGTTTTTATTGTTATGAAATATTTTTGTTTTTATACTAATTTTACTACATATGTAGGAGTATTATTTTGTAAACAAAAATTTCAAATAATTATCAAATTTAATTACTAAAAGCAATAGATACTATTATAATAATGTTTTTTCTTAAATATAATAAGCAATTAAGTGTAATTAATTTAGACAGATTGGTTCACGAATTTGTGAAATTTTTGAAATTATAATTTTGCCTCTTACTGTATATTAATAAGTACCTTATAAATTCGTAAATATTGTTAAGTACTAAATAATCAACCTAGTGTCTCCCATTTGTATGCACCAGTTCCTATTTTCTAAACAAAAATTATAATTTGAAGGGTGTTGATATATTATTATTTTGAAATTACAATTAGTTATTTTATTTTATTTTGGAATTATAAACATGTTTAATGTTCGATTAATATATGTATTACATATTTGACAATAAAAACTCTCTATCAAAGTATATTAATAAATGAGAAATAATGCAGCAACGGCATTTGCAAATTATTTGATTTTTCGTATGAGAAAAGCAGTAAATGTCAGGACATTTTGAAAAATGTTTCCAATAAAATAATAAACCAATCAGCCACTAAACTTTGAGTCTTCAACGTGTCTACCACGGGTGTTATAAAAATAATAACGCTCTCGGTCGCCGCCGTACTTCCCAAAGGTCAAATGACCCTCGGGTATAGCACACTATCAACCTCAAACGTTACACAATTCAATCCAAAATATAAACAAACGTTGTATGTACCAGGGGCATAATTTTTGATTCTGGCCCTCAGAAAATTAAAAGCCCTCCTGACGTCAGGCTTTAAACAATCCTTCCGTCCGTAATCTTCTTATTATGCTCATAATACATAACTAACTACTTTGGTTGGGATAGTACAGTTACTCAATTGTTATATATCAATAAAATTTAATGAAAACAGTTTATTAAAATTTTTATATCACATTTTATAACAAATAAATTACACATTATAAGTAACTTAATATTACCGCAAAATATTGATACTGGTTACTTCTATAAATATAATTTAATTTTTTTACTTTGGTTTTACTTTATTGTAAATGAAAAGTTAAAACATGTGTTCATTTAAGAAAAACTCCAGAGTGTTTTGACAAATATTTTGCATGTCTTTAATTAATTCATTTATCCACTTGTCAAAATAACAAATAATTAAAACTAATTAGTGGACATTACATACGTTCGCCTACTGCGAGCTTTTTTTAAATGAACACAGATACAAGTTATTCCAGCTTTTAAATCTTAAATTAGTATTAAAAATGTACCTACCTAACTCAACATCGTTATTTTTTATACGACATGTTATATTAAGGCATTTTTTTTGAAAATTTCTATAAACATACCAAGACTAATATTTTTCACTATTTTTGTTAATAGGAAAAATGTCTGTTTACAAACTATACACATTCAACTTTTTTTTTCTTTTTGTACAATTAAAATAGATAGGTAAATATTAAACACAACAATTAATCATGTATCGAATTAATTATTCTAGGTAGTATTTCGCAAGACTATGTTATTATACAGATTGATTCAAAAGTCTCGGACCATCTCATAAATAGTGATAAAAAAAAAAACATGTAACTGAGTTAAAAGTTCCCATGACAAAAAATGTTTCAGCTTTTTTCACGAAATATAGTTTTCAAAGGTTATATTTTGGGTTAAGTTTGTGTACATTCATGTTTTCTTGAATTTAGTTCGCGAAAGATCTGTTGAAAAAAATCACCAGTCTATGCACAAAACATTTAACAAACTAGCAAATTCAACAATAAATTAAATCCGACAACATCGGAAACAAAGGAGCTTACATGATAAAATATGGAAATTCTCAGATCTGTTTTTTCCCTTTTTTCCCGAAAAATAATATGCATTCATTTTTATGCTTTGCTGAAAGTCTTCTATCACCATTCGAGAGTTGGCCCGACATTTCAGAATCACCATGTACTAATATTATAATTATTTTTTTTAATAAGTATTTAAGATAATACTTCAAGGAATTAAATTACCTATTAGGTAATTAGATCAGATTATGGTTTACCTGCAGGAATAACTACCGTAAGAAATCCAGTCTTATTCAAGTGAGAAAGGTGATTGTGACGACGTCCTTAGGTAATAATCGCCTCGGGCACTGAAAGAAAGCGACTCGGTAAAGATAAATGCAATTTTATCTCAACTTACTTTAAATCAACATTGAAACCCATATTAGAAACAGGTGCGGTCGGTCTACACTCCCCGTTCAAATAATCCTGCCAGGAATCGCAGGGTACTGACACGAATCCTTGAGGATTTATCACAGACTCAGCATAAAATTGATAAGATCTCCAGTGACTACAAAAAACTATTATAACAAAAATAAAATTTTATCATCACAAAATTCTCAATAACTTACGAAGTGCAATCACATTATCAGGAAGAGTTACTTTGACTTCGCTTTTCGTACACCCGGGCTGGGGGGAAATACCCCGATTAGGCCAGAAATCCACATGCCCTAAAGACCTCGGAAACCCAAAAATGCCAGCATCGGAGTGAATCACATCCACAAATTCCGCGTCGTCTTTATCCAATCGCAAACTTTTCGGCCACTTTTTAAACAAAGGTCCCGCAGGGTCGAGACCAGTTATCCTGAAAATTCGACCACTTTTGACGCTTTGGCCGCAAACACCGGCCATTTGGGCCCCCAGACTTAGCCCAATTAGGTGCAAACTGGGCAAGTGCATTCCTCTGGATACTAAATAATCAATCAATTTCGCCGTGTATTCACCTACGATTTGGGTGTTTCTAGCGGCGGTGTAGTACCAAGGGCCGGCTTCGAGCCGAGGGGCATTTAAGAGGATTATGTTGTAGCCGCCTCTTTGTAAATACGCTGAAATTTATTGAACTTGATTCACATTACCATTACAATTATTAAGTCACGGTGAAGTAAAAGCGAGAGAAAGTGGTTTTCCGACAAAGAGCAAGAGTTGAAGGGATTTTTTTATTGTTACCTGTTCTGATTTGAGTGGCAGATGTAGTGGAGGAGGACTCGAAGAAAGCATGGAAGTAAAAAACTGTAGGTTGAGAGAAATTGAAATAAGATTCCGCGAGTAATTTATCATCGCCTATAATCAGGTTTTGTGCTTCCAGAGGATTGTGTCTAAAAATATTATAATCAATATTATTATGTGTTAAAATTTATGTGTTGAATAATAAAAAGTTTTAGAATCAACGAGGTAAATCGATGATGATTGAAATAGTTTTAGTTTACAAGTTGGGTAAAATATTTCAACGAAGGAGCCGAGTCCTGAATATTTAAATGAGTGCTGTAGTATGAGGTTTACCGGATGTATAATTGTAACGTATTTTATTTTTGAATATTTTAATTATTAATACAACACCTGAAGTAAACAAATAATCACATGTTTAGTTAATTTATGATTATTAGATTATTAGTAAATTGGGGTTAATAATAACAAAAAGAGTATTGGGGAAGTATGTAACACTTTCTTGTTACCGTGAAATCTACGTAATACTGATCTAATTATCTTTTACTTTTAATAATACTTACACCTATTCATGTGTTTATGATTTCTGTAATTCTTTGTTTTATTAACAAATTAAATGTACTTTTTTAACTAGTAATTAAATTTAACCGTAAGCACAAACCTTGTTGTCAAAAAAATTCTTCAGGTGACTAATTTAACGTAAAACAATACAATCTAAATAATTTTGAATTAAATAATCTCATTTTCTTTCTGTAAACAGCCCTTAGTTTTTTTTTGAATTTCGTAAGTCGATAACAATTTGAACATTTACATAATTTAGAAACAACATTGAGTATAAATAAATTTATCTAAAAGTGGATTAATGTCGAGCGATTGTTTTGAATTTATTACCAATTCTAATTTAATGGTTGAACTTAAAACACTAAAATTAATTAAACCTCAATGTACCGTGAAAACTGAAAATTAATAACAATTCAAATTTTGGTTCGAATTAAATACGAGTATGTGTTTTCAACCAAAAGTTACTTTAATTGAGAGATGATTCCATTGTCCACTTAATACAAATAAAATTGATATTAATTTCAAAACTAGGTGCTAGAAAGCTAACGATTTCATTTTTTCTTTCCCATAGACCAATTTTAATAAATCATTTTATGCAATCTTGTTACCTACATACTGTTTTTTCTTTTTTTGTAAGAAAATTATAGTTCGAAGGTAAAGTTGTGGCAGCAAACACACGAAAGTTCTTTAGGCTAGAAAATTTACGTATTTATTAAACAAAACAATGAATGGCAGAATCAAATTGCACATAATGGTTATTATCTAAAATTGTATCGACCAAAGATTACGAAAATAAATATTCTAGTTTACTGCATGTATCCCCCTAGTAAAGTGAATAGAAAGTCGTCACCTGGCATGCATTCACTATAATTGTCATTAGGAAATAAATATTTTTGATGATTAATCGATTAAAACACGAATTTTAAATGCCAAGAAAAACACAATTTGCACAATACTAAACGTAATGACATATTAACTAAAATATAATAGCAACTAAACTGTAAATACGAGTTTTTTTATTTCAAAGAAATGGCATTGAATAAAGCTTTCGACAATGGATTATTTAATATCTGGTGAAAGCAGATTCATGACAAAAGCTTTATTAAAAGTTGACCTTGAGTAGAGCTTGTGTTTAAGTTCAATTATAAAGTCTATGTTAAATTTAAAATCCATACTTCCAAATTTTTGTAAAACTGAATTAAATTATTAATTAATTATAATATAAAACCGTGTTGAATAATTTTTTACTACTTACACGGTATAGAGCTGAAACGCGATGTCCCTAATCGGATCAATTTTGTGACATTTGTGTTTATTGATGGGGTAGAGCTGGACGATGGCATCATTAATTGAAACCGAGGGAGGACCTAAAAGTTTCGACATTCACGTTTCGTAAAAAATGCAAAACTAAAGTACATTCACTAATTCGCGTGAACTCCAGTACTTCGCGGAAGCCGGAAGAGCACATCTCAATTAAATTGAAAAAATTGTAACATACCTGGCAATGCACCTAATAAGCACACAAACAAAAAATCAGAAACACCCATGTTCTACGGACTCAAAACACGATTTGACTTGGTGCCAGTCGAAATGCAAAATGGGGGGATTACCTGTCCGGAGCAGGGATAAATAGGGAAAAATTGTCTTTTTGTAGACAAAAGCTTTTTCATGCAAACAGAGGTTTTTTAATTGAAGGCGATTGACGTTTCATAATATTGGTGCAATAGCAAGTATTCCGAGTTCAATGCAGTTTAAAATTGATAAAAAGTATTTGCGTGCTATTTTACTAATTGCAATTTGATTTTTTTAATATTTACATTTTTTGGCTCAACTGTTTCAGCTTATCTATCTACCGGTACTTTCATGTGGTTATTCTCGTATTTAAACGGACTGTAATTAAGTGACTGTACATCTCTATTAATCTGAATAATTACAAACTAAATAGCTAATTTATAAGTTCATCCAAAAAATTGAAAAGTTTATTTTATGATTAGAAGAGTTTTATCATGATTTGAGAAAGTTCGTGGTAAAGGGCGTGGGCAATAAAAGAACAACACTTTAAAAGTACTTATTAGGTTCACACATGGAACTGTAACCCAATTTTCCATTAACCTTTGCTTGAAATATATTTATGTAGTCATGATAGTCACAACTGATATAATTCGTATCAAAGAAAATATTTCCAATCACGAGGAAACAAATGACTAATTTATTTTCGTTCTGAAACTTATATAATTTGCTTCCGTTTTGGAGAAGTAAGGGAAAGTTCTCATTACAGTAAAGACGTTTTTCTTCGAAGAATTTGAATTTCCTGTAGATTATGACTCGAACTTTAGCGAAATTCCTTTAAGGTAACTAATGAGTAGAAGTTCTCATAAATTATTTCAGAATTTTACTATTACGTGAATATTGATGAAAACTTTCTTGTGAGAGGGAATCGGAAGGGTTATAAACACGTAGCCGGAATTTTTCAGCAGACGAATACGCGGGAGATAATGACTAGATTTCCAATTTTTTTCTTTGTCTCCAATAAATAAGTATCTAAATATTTATTACACAAATAGTGATAGGTACTTGCTCTGCATTTGCTAAATTATTCACTGCGATTATCTGATTTTTAGTGTTAAAATCGTGAAGATATGCGTTCGCTTAGTCGCTTATAACATAATGATCGACCAATTGAATAATTTTTGCTTTTTGCCTCACCTTAATAATTTTTCCAATGAAGCAAGAAATGTTTAAAGCCATGTCACCTACATACTTTTCTAACAAAAGGGAACATTTCTTAAGAATGCAAGTGTTGCTACATTTTATAAAACTGGGTTTTCAACTTTTCATTCATATTTCATCAATAAACAATTTTATCTCACTGATGCTCTCGCTTGTAATTTCTGTGAAAATCCGCCGGTATTATTTCGCACGGACGCATTTTTCTCTATTCTTCGGAGCTGCATTTGCAGACAATATGAGTATTTCAGCCGTTCATACTTCCGTATTGCAAAATTTAATATCGATGAGTTACAACCCTGCACTAATTGCATTAAATCTGACTGATGTAGGTACAAAGTTGATATTTGTTCATAATACATCTCGATTTTGGCCAATGCTGATTTATTATCGTACATACCACCAATGCAATGTGAAAACCCTGACATTGCAACGGCGAAACTAGCTCGCATTGGAATGTTGCAATTTTTTCCTTGCAATACCAAGCATGATTTGAATTTTTTATTGAATTCGAAAATGAAATTTTTGACCTTCGTTTCACAATTTACGATTTATTGACCCTATGACTTTGCTGATTAATTGCATGACTTTCGGTGACTCGGAAAATGGTACGCGTGAGTGAAGGTGGAGGGTTTTTACAAATTCGACCGTTTCACGGCATGCAATTTCGCTTTGTATTGAGGCTGATATTTTGTCACAATAACATACACATACATCTGCAACTATCTATCTCTGGGTGCAGCTGTTTCGTTATTACCCTCATTAACATCATTCATATTGTTTAGACTCGTGCTTTTAATTACATTTTTCCAAATGTATTTTACATTTCTAATTACTTTTCTAGTATTAACACGACTTACAATATTACAAATAGTTATTAATATTTCCAAATGGCCGTTTTAAATGGAAACGTACTGGGCATATTTCGTAATGTAATATTTAAATTATTCATCGTAAAATTCGAATATTGAGCTGGTTCCCTTTTCAAGTGGGTTAGACTATCGATTCCATTAATTTTCATGTAGGTATCAGAATCATATCAAATGTTAATGCATTTAAACACTTGTTGCTTTATTTTATTTTACACTAAGCTGGAATTTCGCTTTTGATTCTTACTTATTTACTGATTACAACTTTGCTCAAAATACAGTTATTAATTTGTAAACATTTCTTATGTAATTACGCACTTAACAATTTTTTAGACTATTTTAATTGGCAATTTTAAATACTCACCCCCAGACAAAATATAGGAATGTTTCAAATAAAAAATCTTTGTTCGTGTTTCATGTTTTATGATTTATAAGCGTAACAAATCAGTTTACAATACTACATATTTAAAGAGTAAAAACTTGAGCATACATAAATATTACATTTTCATAATTTTACAAGATCTTAAATATTATATAGGAAATTATTAATCACAATAAAAACACAATGACATTTGAATACTTCTATTTTTATAATTACTGTTTCAGTGAAAAATATCGAATTAAATAGGAAATTAAACACTATATTTATTATATCACAAATTTAATCTCGAATTTTCCCTTGAAACGTTTTTTCTTTTTTTATTCCAGCTAAAGCTCTCATTGATTTCTCGTTCGGTTCTCCCGCCTCCATTAAATTTTTACAAGCCATTTTAAACTCATTACATACATCTTTCTATTAAAACTCCTTCAATTTTTTCGGCTTCCTCTACGTTTCATTGACGCTAAACACTGTGGACAATACCATTTGCCTTTTGGGGGTGCAGTAATACCAACGCAAGGATAATGAAACCATTCAGTTGGACACTAAAATAACGCAATTACAACACATCCAGAAATATAACTTGAAAAGACCTACGTCTTCATTATCACAAGCTACCATATCTCCATAAGAAACCTGATTACAGAGACAATATCTAGGCTCGTTGGGGTCATAGGTCCATTCACCATCAGTAACTTCTGCGCTTTGTGAAGACACGTCTATTGAAGGAGATTCAGGAGCAACACTAGCAAGAGGTGCATTTAACATTTGTTGGACGGTTGACGATGCTGAGGGTATGCTAGAACTACCACCTGTCCATTTCCTAAAAATCAAAATGAAAATTCCACGAAAAAAATATACAAAATTGCTACTTTTGCTTCTTTTTGTTATTTGCATGGTCTTGCTGGATGGCCTGAATGGCTGTTTGAGCCGCTCCAGCCAACTCACGCCCAATACTAAACTCGTGACCGTGACTTCCTGTATTAATCGCTTCGTATGATGCCTTGAGGCTTGCTGTTCTTCTGCCTTGTTGCATCTAAACCAAATACAAATAATTAATGAACAATTGTTTTGTTCTTTACCTGCTGAGTGGCTGCAATTGCTTGTGACGCCGCAGCCGCAATGGCAGGACCAGCCCCTATATGTCCTAAATTATAAGTAACATTAGACTGGGCAGGGGGAGTTGATTGGCCTATTGAACTATGACGAGTCTCTACAAGAGGTATAGGGGCAACTGCTTGTCTTTTTTCCGCAAATGATGTCTGCATTGAATTACTACTATCACGTCTTTTTTCACTTCTTTGCCGATATCTAAAGCTGCTAGAACTACATTAGCAGTTACAAAGATTAAGTTCTCATAAATGAAAACCACCTTTCATATCTATTTTCTTTCTGTTGTTGGGACGAAATGTTTGTGGAATTAACTGGTGTATCTAACTCCAGTGAACGTTTTTCAAGAACTTCAGTTATTCCTTTATTGTCTGCCTCTAGTTCGCATTTAAATTTATGGAGTTCTGTGTCAAGCCGTCGTAAGTATTTATCAACTAATTCAAACATCTGATTCGCTAGATGAACCTTAGATTTAAATTATTTATCAATAAGCAGTCACAGTAACTCCAAAACTACCTTCTCATCTGCGTCTTCAAGTGTCTTTTTGTACTCTTTTTTAACAGAATCAAATTCGACTTGAATGGCAGGCGGTAACTCACCGGGATAGCGCTTACAATCATTAAAAAATATTTTTACCCGTTTTTCTAGTTCATCCATGTTATCTATAAAAAATAAATAAAAAATATGTAGTTATTATTGCTAATTTTACTTTGCACTGTTAAATCCAATTCTCTCATTTCTGTAAACCTGTCCCTTAATTCCTGAGGTAGATGCTCGATCACTAAAAAATCAATTTGAATTTAGCGCCATATTTGACAATTGACGTTTCCGTTAATGCCACGCCAAAGAAATTGATTTACTTACTTTCCAAGTAATCTTCCAAATACAACATTTTGCTGTATTAATGTGGTACGGAATAATGAATAATAAAGTAAATAAGTGTTTAATTAGAACTTTATTTCCTGATATAAACCCGAAACAGCTTACTGCTTACTTCACTCAATTTCATGAAAGGAAACTGCCATTTTTAATTTAAAGCACCAACATGACGTTCCGAAAATCCCTAACATTCAGGCGCCGGATTCAATTTACCACAATCCGAAATGATTATAGGAGCTAAGGGCTTGCCGATATTGCGACCATATCCCTCTATTTTAAGCAAATTATCAGCACCTCGCACAATATAACCAAAAACAACATTCTGCATATCCAGTTGTTCCATATTCGTGAATGTGATACAAAATCGTGAATTGTTATCATGTTTGCGCACACGCAACATAGAAAGTACCCCTAAAACAACAGTCATGTAATTCTCTTTACATTAAAATTCTGTTTTTGTACCGGGTTTAGTATGTTTAAGTTTGTGTCCTTCCTCGGCAAAGTATTTACCGTAGATTGAAACACCACCGCGTCCAGTTCCTTTAGTTATGTCTCCAGTTTCTAAAAATCGGCCCGGAACTATTCGATGTATCGGACAATTCTTATAAGAAAGCTTCTTTTTGTTATCACCGCAACAGATTGATAAGAAATTTTGAACTGTAACAGGGACGTGGTCGTGATAAAGCTCGATTTCAACGCGGCCCAAAACTGGACCATTTACCACTTGAAACTCCAAAAAACACCTGCGAAATCAATTAATACAAATCATTAATCAATTTTTTTATTACCGGGGCCGTTCTGATAATTTTTCAAGTCCGCAACTTATTGAAGGTTGTCTTGCGATGACTGAATCTACTGAAACTTTCTGAAGAATGACTAAAGGAAATTTTGCAGTTAATTTTAATTTTTCGATAATACTGATCCAGAATTTTCGTAGAGAATCACAATCGTAACTGGAAGTCTGTTAAATACACAAAATCAATAAAAAAAACAAAACCTAAAATTGCACTTACTGCTGCCATTAATTTCTCGTAAATTGCTTTATTTTTGCGGTCAATTTTTTTCATTGTCATAACATGTGCGTGCCATTTTGATTTAGATGCGTATGCTTCAGGGTTATATGAATCAATTTTTCCCTATATTTAAATACAATTCACTTTGTTACAAAACTAAAATAAAAATTTCTTACAATAGTCCTATTTATTATATTTATGGATTTAAGAAGTTGCTTATTTTCCTTATCAATCATTTGTAATCGTTCAGCATCTGCACGGAGCTTTCGAAGGTTGATGTAGTTGAAAGGATTCATGGGGGGTGGTTTAGTATCAGTTTTTGTTTTCGCTGTGAAAACCTAAAAGGGGTATATCGAAACTGAAATTGCCGTTTTTACCTTATATCTGTGTGCATTATATTCCGCCAAATCAGTTTTAATAACTTGGGGACTAACGGACCCAATTAAATATCTCGGAATTTTACACGGCCTAAATGCTTTTTTACTTTTTTTCTTCATCTTGTTACAAATTTAGACTTAACTAAGACAGCAGAAACGTCCAAAATGACATTAATGACTAATAGTGAAAAAATTAATGTACGACTGGTAAATTTATTCGTAATTTCCCGAACAAATTAACTTTCTTAAATATGATAACATTTTTCGCTTCAAATTCGTTTGTGGCCTTTCAAACATGACGGACAAAAAGGAGTTTTGTGACCCCAACAAGGTAGTGAGAGTTTCGTATTTGAATTATACTATTAATTTATTTCAGTGTCTTCAAAAATACGAATATGTAACGAAATTAACATCAAAAGATATTTGCGACAAGCGGGATTTAAAATTAAAAGAAGCGGAAAAAACGATCGCCAATAAGGACGTGATTATTAAAATGCTTAAACAACATGTGAAGAAATTGGAGGAATCGTATAAACAAAATTTGAAAGAAACTGAAGATTTTCGGTATAAATTTTGCCTTGCGTCTGAACAGGTAAAAAAATTGCGGTCTTGTCCAATCAAACAAAAAGAAAATGACCTCAAAGAACTAAAATGTGATTTGTCGAAATGGAAAGAACAGTAATAAGAAACATGAATTGACTTTATTGATTTTTATACAATGTATTTTTAGATGTGACGAATATATTCTTTGTAAAGATCGATGTCCTGGTTACAGTTCACGATGTAGTTTCATGCAAAAAATGAAAAATGTTGAAAAGTTTATGAAGGCGCATTATGAACTTTTGGAATCTCTTGTTGATCGGATATCTTCCAATAATGGTTCTACACAAATCGAATGGGATGCAATAGAAAATATTAAAACAAATTACAATAAACAAATAACGACACTACAAGAAGAAATCATCCGTTTGAGAGAAGAATTAGCGAGAGCTCAAGAAACTGTTTCTGTAAATGACGAAGAACCATTTGTTGAGATAAAAGACAGCATCTTACAAGCATACAGGAAGAGCAATTGTGAATTACAAAGAAAAGTCAGTCTGTTAAAAGACCAAGTTCCCGGCGGCGCTCCCACCCTGACGTCAGAAGACGATGAAAGTGAATGGGGAGATAAAAGAGTTAGTTTTTCCGCCAAGAACAATCTATTAAATTTTGCCCTCGGCCAAAAAAATAATGAAGAACTTCAAGCCAAACTAAAGAAAAATGTAGAAACCGTAGCTCAAGCCATTAAAGAAAACGTAAAACCAACAGAAAATAAATGTTGCGGGTGTTCCACACAAGATGTTCAAGTTCAGACTCCTGAAATTGTAAAAGAAAAAATAAGCACTAGTTGCATTAAAAAGATCGATGTGAAAAGCGAAAAGTATGTGGACCAAAGTTCAATAAAAAACCTTACCTTTACTGAAGAAACAAACAATGAAAAACTTATTGCTCCAACAACTACGTATAGTGACTTTGATACAAAACCAAAGAAAATATCAATCACTGACCAACCTAGTGTGATGGAATGCGAAAATAATGAAAATGAAAGTTTTGAAAGTATAAGTGCATCAAGTCTAGAAAATAAAAGTTTTAATAGAATGAAAACTCCTAGCATGTTCTCAGCAGGAATAACAGCCGCCGGTAGTAGAGAAAAAATCATCGAAAAAAACAAAAAAAGTAATGATTCTGACACCGACAGTTCCAAGTGTGATTCTAAAAGTCTGGAAGATGAACAAGAATCAAAATGTGGTTGTTCGAGTGAACTACTTCCACCTCAATCAAATCAAACGTCTAGTCAAAATAACGAATTAAATGATTTAACCGAGAAACTGAACGAAATTAGAGACAAAATTGGTAATTTGTTAGAAACACAGTCGCATGCGTGTCAAGAGTTGGAAATTTTGAAAAACGAAATGAGTGTTACACGTGACTCGACTCAAACTTGCACTGAAAACATTACAAAACTGACAGAAACAATCCAGGAACAGAAAGAAACTTTTCTGAATAATTTTCAAGAACAAAAAATTGTCACTGATTGTTTGACCGAGAAGAATGATAAGATTCAACACGAACTTTCAGAGCTCAAATCTAATGTAGAAATATTATTCCAAAATATGGAAGAACTGAGGACTACGTGTAAAGCAGAGAAAATAATTGTTGAAGAATCCAAATTCGAGGATTTTGAGAAAGTCGAGAAAGATACAATAACTGATAAAGCAACAGAAGAATATGATAATTCCAATGATTTAAAACCGGAAAAGAAAATAAATGTTCCAGAATCGAATCAATTAACAGAAGACGCAAACTTGGAGCAACTCGAGAATGAATATGCCGATTTGAAGAAACAGTCAGAGGCAAAAGATGAAAAAATCAAATGTATAAACGCTTTAATTTCCTACTACAGTAACGCAAGTAAAAAACTGTCATCAATGTGCCCTCAACAGCCCCCTGGAGACCTCCAGAAACAAATCGATGATCATCTGAAATCGTGCCAATTCGGAGATGATGAAGTCCATAATTACATAGAAAAAGTCAGAGGTGAAAACCTCAAATTAAAAACAACAATAAGTTCCGTTATAGACCACTTGAATAAAAAAATTAATGAAATCAAAGGCATCAAAGACGAAAACACTAGTAGTTTTTGCATGTGCATCCAACATCACTTGACTAGTGAATTTACAAACGAATGTGGAGGTTATCAAAGTGATATATCGAGTTTAAGTTGTGGTGCCTGCATCGACGATAAGTCCCCAAAAACTAAATGTAATGCTGAATTAGAAATCGAAGAGATCTACAATGTGGTGCGTAACACGTTTGCACCTAGTACAGCTCAAACCAATGACTCGTCTACTTCTTGTGTGTGTGGTAAAAATCAAAAATCTGCGTTTCCTTGTTGTTGCAGTGATTGTTTTAAATCAGAAGTCAATATTGAAGATATTTATCGCTCCGTTTTGTGTTTATGTGCAAATAAGGATAAATCTTTAAAAAGCGAGGAACAGTCTACGTCAAATGAAACGAAGAAAAATAATGAAGAAAAGGATAAAAATCCCGATGATCGTAATGCTGAAACGGGTAGTAAGGAAATATGCATTCCTGAAACGTGTGGAAAATCGGTTACGTGTGATTTTGGTAGTGATTACTCGTTAATGAATGACTTACAAACTTATGTGAATTATTTATATCAGCAACTAAATATAATTACAAATATTGAGACCCGAATCGAAGACTTGCGGAATGACATTCAGACTCCTTAACTGTAAATTTGCTAAATTTTGTTCCCTAACAATAAAATACCTACATCGATTTACATCACTTAAATTAATTCGAAAAAAGAACAATTAAACTATTCAGTTTTGGGGTACATAGGAAGACTACATTTTACTTGCTGACTTTAATGTTAGGGATAAATTGTGCGGAAAGCAAAGAATGCAATTTATTTTTTATGGAAAGTGAATTTGCGCCAAGAGACTTCAACGACGTTACTGCATTTTGCAGCGTCAGTTGAGATTTTATCAACTGTTGATCAATAGAAATCAAATTTTTTCCATTCTCCCCAATAACGTTCTGACAGAAGCACTCAATATCGTGATGCAATTTTCCGTTACATTCGCCTAAAAGGAATAATTTCTTGGACTTACTAAAAAACAATTAAGGTCTTACGTAATTTCTGATGCAAAAGTGAGTCGTATTTATCACAATTTTCTTTTTTTATTGGCGAGCTCACTTCATTTAGAGCTGAGACAGCACTGCAAATACTCGCGTCGTTTTCTTAAAATTGAATTCAGTATTCTGATTGAAATGTGCGTTTTTACTTACCATTTTCCGATTCGGAATCTTCTCCTGTGATAACAGCTCCTTGAATTGGGGCTGTCACAATCAGAGGCTACGGCAGAGATGTGGAACGATTTAATGATTTTGAAACGTGTTTATACCTCTTTTTTTGGTGCTTCATCCTCACTGTCAGTTTCAGAAGCCTCACCACTTATAATAACTGGTTTATTCATTGAAAACAAGAAACACGAATGTCAGATCACACTGTCAAAATCAGCTGATAAAATAAACAAACCGTTACAGCAGGCCAGTGATTGGCTGCTCGTAATTACCGACCTGTGATTGGTGGTTGCAAAGTGTGGGAATTTTGAAAAAGTAAAAATAAAATTTTAAAAACAATTTTATTCCAAACAACAAATATCACAAACTGTTACAACCACGTTTTAGCATGAAAATTCTTGTTGGTTCCGTAGAATTCCAGGTGGTCCATCTGTATACTCGCAGAGTCCCAATTTTCCAGACAGGACACAATTCTTTTTGGGATTCCCCCATTTTCCTTTGAAGAACAACCATTTGGGTAAATTACGACTGCCTAAATATAAAATATCCAGATTTTCCCATGTTTTCCAAGGCACTCCATACCCACACTTGTCTGTTAAATACGGAACTTTTAAATATTCGTGTTCTCCAGGGGCTGGCCAAAGACCGTGCGATCCGTTTGCGGAAAATAACACAGGATGGCCGTTTTGTACTCTGAGAATAGGTGGGAGTTTAGGTCCTTGTACTCTTCGTCGACTTTTTTCTGAGTCTAGTATAAAGTGTTTGTGATGTGGTTCGTATTTGTAAAAACCACCACTGTTATGTATAGCCGTATATAGTTCAGAAGGGAAAGGTTGACCCTTGAAGGAAAGGGTGACATGTTCCCAGTCACCAACATGAGATCCGATTGTTTTCAAATGGCCAAAGCATTTACCAAAGATTGTCAAAGTAGGAACATTACCTGGAATTAGTGTCAAGTGTTAATTTACACAAGCCTCTTTGAAAATGGAGATTTTTTTACCTATGAAACAAATTTTCTTGCCTTGATTGTACGGGTAGAAAGCCCAATAAGTAACGGTGAAAAATGGTCTTTTGTAATAATTTGGTTTGTTGGTGCAAGCAGATATTACAGCATAAGTGGGTACTGGGCGCAGGTTAGGGTTATGGCCATGAAGAGAAGTTAATCTATCGCTTTTTAAATATTCTGAAAAAATGTTAATTAGATTTTCTTATAAAATAATCAAAGTTTCCTCACCTACGCTATGTGTGGTGACTAGGAATAGAGACTTGGTATTTAACATTGGAAAATGTTCTTTGCTAATCGCTGACATAATTAATTTCTCATTTTGATTCGCTAAGTAAACATTTTCAAAAAACGTGTCCACGCTCGATGGGTAATATTTTTCATCTGGTGACATCCAAATTAACGGTGCCCATTGTGTGACTAGTTGCTTTACTAAAATATTACAATTACTTGATATTAGAAAACTGTATCCACTTTTACTTTATTTTTAGAGACGTTATTATGATGTAATGATGCCGGAAATACAGACACATGGCTTTTACTCGAAGAAAGTTGGACAATATTTATCACTAAAATAAACAAATTAAATATCTCTGTGTGGGTCATCATTAAGTTGCCATAATGCAATCTCGTGCTTGAGTGACAAAATACATAAAACTGTTCCAACATAGAACAATTAATTTCAATTTTTGCAATTTAATTTAGTATTCATTTGATTTTTCTGCTATTAAAGTCATGTAACTAAAAATGATTTTTAATTGTTAAATGTAAGTAAAAGTAGGTAATAACCAGAAGTAGTGAGCAAATGCTAACAGATTTAAAATTTAAATATTCAAGTCATGTCGGAAATCGCACAATAGACAATATTTTGCATTAAATTTAAACAACACTTTCGGCGCTATGTTTTGAATACCTAATTGATCATTTGAGTTACATAATTATGGCGAATAATCTGTGGCCGCTTTAATAACAATTAATCTAACATTAGTACAACAAAATAAAACCGTTATTTAGCTGCGAGTGAAGAAATTTAGTGCATCTTTCGCTCTAGATTAATAGAATATTCAAAACGAGAAAACCTTCCTTGACCAGTTTTTGTTTTATGAATCTTATGAAACAACTTACTTTGTTCATAATCACCAATCTGTCGATTACTTCGTCCAAAAGCGATTAAAAAAATGAACACCGCACCAACTTTGAGCATTGCAGCACCGCACCATGACTATCGCGAGTATTCGGTATCAGAAAAATTCTTATATTCTGTTTAATCACTCAGCTGTCAATCTCAAGACGAAATGAAACGACGAGTACCAAGGCCGGTACCATCACCATCGGTTATGTATGACCTACACAGTGCTGGTTCCAACCCGGTTATTGTCGCTCAGCGACTTCAGCTACTACTCTTTAAAATACTTCTTGTAGGGAGTGTGTACGAAACTTCCGCTTGAGTATTTGTGGGTTTATGGTTTGTAGAATTGGGGGGAGTGCAATAACACACACGATTTAAACATTTTTGGTCCACATTTCTCTATAATATGCATACAGTTGTGTTATCAACATATTTATTAGCTACACCACGAAACAATTGCTTGCTTACCTTTGAACTAATTGAAATAACACATAAATAAATTTAAAGTTAATTGCATCAATTTAATTTAACAATAGTGATAGTAGGATGGCCACATTTAAATATTCTTTGCAATAATTGGCAAAAGTAGCCATTATTAAGTTTTCGTTAGCATGTTTGTAAATCTATTTAGTTACATCCGTTTAACAATTAGTTTTTCGTGTTAGTCTAATCAGAGTATAATAAAAGAGTATGATAGTTCGACACAAAAATTAAACGTTTCACTCCTTTATTTCCCTTGCCATTGCTCATTAATAATTATTACAGTTTTATTAAAAAGTTTTCAACTAATTTGTCTTGAAACATTACTTAGTATGTTTAAGAAATCTTTGATGAAATATTAATTAGAATTTAAATAAAAGAATCGTTTTCAATCGAATATAGAAAAAGCCGTCGTCTCTATAAATATAAACGGAATAAATAATACTTTTTCTACCGTTTTAGTGACATGTAGGGCCTGTAGGGGTCAGATAAAGTATGTTTTTATCCGTTGCAGTATTTCTCGCATTCAAAGAACAAAATAATACAATGGCTAATTCTGCAAATTTTTAGGTATTAATTTTAAATGATAAAAAATGTGTCGTAATTTCGTTCAAATGCAGTATACCTATACAAAACAAACTATCACAACAACAATGGTTATTATAAATATTAGCTAACGCATTCAATGTCTTTAAAACCAAACATAAATGGGTTTTACAAGTTATCAAATTTTTGGCTTTGGTTTGTTAATTAAAAATATATCTATTATTCTGGGTTATTTTATTTTTCACACTTTAAAAAACGAAAATTAGAACATTTGTCTTTATATTTTCGAGGATATTTATTTGCATTGTACTTCAAAATTGTTTTAACACAAAACCTGATTGCACTCTTACAACACTAAAAACTATTTATTATCTTCGAATACAGAATAGGATGAATCTAGACCTAAATTCCAGAGGAAAATTATTTCGTTGACGTAATTAAAAATGCACGGTCATAACTATACAATGTATTGGTAGTGCATAAAGTAATATAATGCACTGTGTAAGGATAATGAGTTACATAATTTAACTTATGATGCAATAGTTTTAATTCATAATTTAGCAACATTTTAGGATTTATACGTAGTTTCAATTACGTATACAAATATCTAAAATCCATTTCTTCACTGCTTTTTTTAGATTGTATAATTTCTCGACATTTTTTTTTCTGAGCTTTTTTCAATTTGTGCATTTATCTAATTTGTATAAATCCAAAATTATTGTAATAAGATTATGTGTTTTTAGATCTAACAATTTTTTATAACTATTATATTATAATACTTGTGGTCTATCTAAATTAATTAAAAAACACAAAAGGAATATTAATTTGATTTTAAAACCTTGTGTATATAATTTTTGGAGGCATGTTTTTAAATAAAAATCTGCGCCGCCCAAAAACTGGAAGAGCCCCATTGTCACCGAAAATGTGTAGCTTTTAGAAGACATCCGTTTACAACATATCAAAGAGTGTCTTTTTGTCTATTAATATGCAAAGTTTCATAATAATCAGATAAACGACAACAAAAATATTTTCAGAAATTTTTTGAAAAGCAGTAATTTTTCTATTTGTTGAGGTGGGTCAATAAATACTATGCTATTCTCATTTGTATTTATGGTTAAAACCATGCCACACATTTTTGAATTACCCGATATATTCTATTATACTATTGGACCAGTGTTTACGAATGTTACAAAATGTAGGTACTCACATTAGGTGTTTAATAGGAATAGAATTTTCACTATTCCAACGATATGTTTTCTTCAATAAAGTTATTTGTTCAAGAATTACATATTGTTAAAAAATTAAACTATTCCAATCTAATTATATTGGATGGCTAAAAAAGCAAAAAGTACTTATTTTATATAAAATGTTTGCATTAACTACTTTATTTCTTACTATCTCAAGTAATTATTGTTAATTAATGCCCTATTTAAGTATCTACCTTCAATGTCATGGCTTTTTTAATTGAAAATAAGATTAATTACATTGTGAAATAAAGAACTGTTCTCTTACATACAGGGTGAATAAAGTATGGAATCAAGATTTTTTTTATTATTTGCTTCCAGATACATGAACACCCTTGAGCAAGTTAATTTTTGATCTCACGGTATAAATTACATTACAACAAAAAAATTGATCGTATTTAGAGAATAATTTTTTTGAATTCTGCGATTTTTTTGTCAAAATGTCAAATCATGTAAAAAATGTTTGTATAAGTTGAATATAAATCATAAATCATCAGACAAATGGTTTTATAGTGGGTTGCCATTAAAAAAAAACAATTTGCAAAACTCAAAAACAAAAACAAAAATTCAAAAAATTTTATTCTTGATAAAATGTCTTATTTTTAGTACTTTTACCACCCATCAATTAAAAATAAATAGTTTAAGGAAAAAATGTTTGCTTCTGTACTTTTCATTCACCTGGTATACGTATATAACAGGCAACAACTTTTTAAATTTGCATTATCTTTACTTTTTACAAACAACCTCTTAAGAATTAAAACATCACTCTAGCACAACATATTATTTTTTTCTATTTCGGTGTCACAATGAGCATTTTATATAACTGACAATTTTTTTCATACACTAAAAATCCCATAAGCCGCGTTGTTTTTGTCACTATGACAGCGACAAAAGTTTGCCACGTATTACAGCGACAAAACGGAACTTAATTAAATTGTTTATGAGAATTGTGTTTTTAATAATTGTACTTTCCATTAAATTAAATAAACTAATTTACACCTTATTTGTTAATTTAATGATTTACGTATTCATTAAATTGTTTTACCGAATTACAGTCAAACTTTTTTTTTACGAAGAAAACTTGACATTTTTAATTCGAGTTTTGTTTCCTTTAGGCAATTTAACTTAAAAAACTGACAGAAAAAATTACTCGTTCTACGGACGCGGTTATTTCTTGTCAAGTTGCAGTTTTTTTCGTTAAATTGCCAGAAAACAAAATTCTCATTAAAATGTCAAGTTTACTTCGAAAAAAAAAAAGTTTTCGTGTAATTATAAGTGAAAACAGTTTCAGAAAATACACTTTTATGACACTGTTTTTTGTTGACATTTTATGCAATACCTTGGCTATCACTGGCCATAGACTGTCGTTTTTAAGTGAGAAAGTATTTCACCGAAACTAATGCAATTTAAGCCTTTTTTGAGCAATTAAGGTACTGCATAGGTATGTCAAATGACAAAAATTTTAACAGTCAAATATAATAACAGATTCAATTTAAAAAGAAGAAAAAAACAGTAAAATAATTGACTTTGCGTTTAAAATGCAACCACAGTTGCTGATTTCAATATTTTTCAAGATGAAGATATTAAAACAAAATTAAAGTAACATTTTTCAAGTAAAAATTGCCATTATCCTTGATGTTAATATAGTGATGATATTACATGTTATATCATTTCCAGAATAAAAATAAAAACACTTAACAATTAAATTCAAACAGCCTAAATTGTCATTAGTTTTTATTTTAATTTGAAAATCAGCTTTATGGCGTCACTAAATTTTTTGGGTCACATTTTATAGTTATTTATTCGACTAGTTTGAGTGTAAATCGGACGCTTTATCTTACGAGTGGAATTTTAAACCACGAGTGCTAACGATTGGTTTATTATCCACAAGGTGGAATAAATGAACCGATTTAGACGAAGACGAGTTGCATACAACATTTTTTCTTCAAATTAGACTCAACAAGCCTTAAAATTGTTTTAAATCTGTTAAAAATAATCTGACGTTTCGTATTGAGAAATGCCAATAAACAGTTTTCAAAACTTCCCTACATAGAAGAAAAACCGTAAATTTTGGCAGTGTCGAAGAATAAATAATATTTTGATCATTTTCTCTTTGGTTTTTAAACCTTTTTTAATGAAACTTTAATATTTTTATATGTAATTTATATGTATCCAAGCAAGAAACCTTTTTTGGTGAAATTCGAAAATTTATAGAAATTGTGAGTATAAAAAATTATGATCTTACCTTATAGATTATATCATGATTAGAAAACGAAAAATATATTATTTATGATTAAACACAAGGGTCTTTATTGCACAACTGCAATTGACTATGAACGGTCCAATGCAATACTTAATTAAAGAAATTGTGTCCAACAAACAGAATCAGAAATCATAATGGTAAATTCTTTATTACTATCGAAGGAGGGGGGGGAAAGTGAAAATTTCTTACAATAACGTTTTCCCACGTACACATCAACCATAATTCCTTGTAATATTTTAATGAAAAATTAATTTCATCTAATTTTCGTCCAACAAAGAGACACTTTGAAACTATATAAATCATCGAAAAGCCGACATTGAAGGCCATTAATGTAAACGATGTCAAGCTTGGCTGAACAAAGTTTCAAAATAAATTTTCGTATATTAAAAGTTACAGCTCTTTACCCACCCACAAAAAACAAACAACTTAACCAAGTGCTTGCTTATGTCATGTATCTGCTATTCGTAGTTCCTGTACCCATCTTACAAGTTCTCAATCTTCTTCTCCAAGAGAAGATAACTTTTATGCAAATCATTGACAATGCTTTCATGATAGCAGAATTGGGTTGTCTCATACCGAAATTTTGGCCTTTTGTACACAACAATGACTGTCTTGTAAAATGCATTCATTATTTTGATTCACCGGTATTTGAAGTAAGAAAAAATAGGCACAAGGAACTTCTCCAAAATTGCATCAAGGTATGTCGAGCCATTACCATCTTCTTTGTAGTTGCAGTTAGTTCAGGATTTACTTCTTGGTCAAGTAGACCGATTTCTTGGGAAAATCACATTTTTCCCACCGATTTGTGGCTACCATACGATCCAAAAGTAGCCCCGAAACTATACAACTTTTTAGTTTACGCTTATATTGTAGTCGGTAAACATTTTCTATTTTTTTTTTTTGTAATAATAATAATTTTATTTTTAGCTGTTGGTTATAGTGCCTATAATAATGCCACAATAGACCCTTTAATTAGCGGTCTTTCTTATCAAGCTACAACTCAAATAAAAATATTAAAAGACAATTTGCAACATTTGGGTGAAGACACTGAAGACGAATACAACAACCAGTCTGTTATTAATCGTTTACCAAAATCTGAAATTATGTACGCAAAAATTGTTAAATGTGTTAAACACCACAATCTCATTTTGGAGTAATTTTTACGTTATTGTGACTACACGGATAATAATGATTTACTTTTAGTTTTGTTAAAGAATACCAATACTGTTTCGCACAGTGTGCTTTTAGCCAAATTGCAGGAAGTGTTGTTGTTCTTTGTGTTTCTTGTTTGCAGTTGACTATAGTGCGTAATTACGTTATTTGTAAATAATTTTAAACATTACTTTTGTAGGTGGATATATTAAGTTTTGATTGTCTTGCAATGATACTGTTTCTTATTTCAATGCTTAGTGAAGTTTACTTTTTCTGTCATTTTGGAACACTTCTCTACGAAGAAGTATGTATGTCACATTTTTTTATTAACAATCTTCCAAATAATATTTTTAGAGTAATACTATATCTGATGCAATTTATATGGGAAGTTGGTATGACTACGACAAAAAATCAAAACAAGCGTTAACAATTTTAATGGAACGGGCGAAACGACCAGTAATTGTTATTTCTGGAAAACTCGTGGAATTGTCTTTAATAACGTTTAGCATGGTATTAGTACGGTAGTACCAAGAATTAATAGTGAAGTTAAAAACATTTTTTTTTTTTAGATTCTGAGGCGATCCTATTCATTATTGGCAGTTTTAGAAAATTACAATATCGAATTGAATTAATTAATTAGTTTCCTTGAGAAAAGAAATATGTATGGCAATTTTAATTTATATACACAAGGATTATGAGTATTGTATAATTATTTTTAATGTATTTTGCACAAATGGTAATTTATAAAAATGTTCTATAATTGTTCACTAAATAAAAACTCATCACAGCATATAAATATTCCTTATCATTTTCTTATTCCCCACCCATAAATAATTTTTCACAATAAAACACTTGGCAAAAACTTAAGCAAATAGTGTATAGTGTATGTACATACCTACAAAAGTATCATTACTACCAAAAGAAAAACTTACTTTATGGTCAAAATTACGAAGTAAAACCATTTTTTACCATTTAAAATCATGTTTCTGATGTTATCATTATTTATTATTTTGCTTGTAATGGTAGTAGTAATTCGTAAGTTATCTAGTTATTCATACGCAGAATATAGCTACAAAATTTTCAAAAAGTTTTAATTTTTAATAAGTACAAAGGTCTAAGAAAACACTGTTTCATTTAAGTCCTTATTGGGACAAATATACCTGCTTATTGCAATAATTACATGCTATAGTCATTTAGGTATAATAAATAAATAATTTGACCGAACTCAAAAACAAAAGAAAATTTTGAAAAATTTTATTCTTGATAAAACTTCACGTTTTCATTGTAATTTATTAGGTACTCCTATTAAAAAAAATACATAGTTTAAGGAAAAAACATTTAGTTTCTTATACTTATTTTTATTCACCCTGTATAATGGTAATAAGGATATTGATGAACAAATTTGTGTCAGATTTATCATTCTGAAAACAAATCTAATTATTTAGTAACCAAAAACCAAAAAAAAAAATAGTAACCGCTAAAATTACCTTTTAAAAAATTATTTTAGAAAGTAGAAAATAATTATTATTATAAAAACTTCTTGATGGATAAAATTTTATTAATCATATTATACGAAGTGATCCAGAAAGACTGTCCGTTGGTAACAGATTTGAAAAAGTAGTTTTGTTAATAATTTGAAACACTGCAACCGCATATGGTTTTGCTTGACAAATACTTGACTTACAACCGCTCAACATTGTTGAATTGTCCTTAACCAAAAGCGTACTCCAATGGTAACCTTTAAAAATTAAAGTCAGGATTGCCAACAGATTCATTCATTGTGGATCACTTTGTAAATCAAATGTAGTTAAAATAATAAAATAAATCAGTTTTTTCCTCTTATTATAATAACTATAGTTACGGAAGTGAAATATACAGGCTGATTCACGTGCGATGAGGAGCCTGGTAGAAAAATAAAATGCAACAAAAATTACATTTCACATAGACAAATACATGACACCAAGACACCGGTTTTTCAAATATTATTATTTTAGGTTTTTTTAAACTAACGAAAATATAGAAAACATATTTTAAGAAATATCTAGAAAATTCTTATAAGCAATCTTATGAATGATGTTAGCATTCATATGCCAAAATCGACACACCTACGTCTGCCTTTTAAAATAAGATTCTACATAAAAAAAATTAACAAAAATGAAGAAAATCAAGCGAAAAACGTTCTCTAAGGGCTTATTCTGTAAATACTTACTTCTGTACTTACTTAAAAAATAAAGGTACCTTTAAATTTAAATATTTAAACTCCCAATTTTAAATAAGCTATTCTGTATGCATAAAATTAAATGCTCATTTAAAAATATATTTTTTAAACGGACCCTTTAAAATATTCGGCTTTCATCGTATTGAATAGAGGAAATGTTATTATTTTGTTATAAATGAACTATTTTTGCTGGTTTTAAATGATGAGCCGACTACGAAAAAATGTCAAGCCAGTTTTATTCGTCATTTTCCGTAAAAAACGTTTAAAATGCTTAAAGAAAGATTGGCACAAATGACGAAAGCGCAGAAAGAGGTGCACATAAGGTATGCACATTTTCGATCAAACTCATTCTAAAGAATCCAAAATAAGAAAATTGAGAAAAGACAAAAAAAAGAGAATTGTTGAGCCTCAGTTTGCAGGCATAGCAAGAAATCGAAAACGAAAAATGTTTGGAATCCTTGGCCAGTAATATTCTCTGCTACAATAATATGGTTGACCTGGATATAAAGGATGTTCTTCTGGGGGAAAAATAATTTTAATATGTGCACGGTCAATAATTACAATCGCAACTTCATTAACAGGAAATTTTATCCAAATATTAATTAATCCTTGAATAATTGCATTGGTCACCTCATTAATATTCCTACTTAAATTAGGCTAGCTCTGTGACATCGAGTAACTATGTCCTATTCAAGTAAGGTAACTACCATGCCCAAAAAAGTACAATGCACTTAAAAATAAATTAAGCATTTAAAGGTGAAAAATAAAGGGGGTATTTAAAATTTTAACAGGAAAGATACATACAGAATAGCATCACAAATTGCGATTATAAAGTTATAAAAACAATAATTCACACAAAAATTGGTGTGTATTAACATCGTTGGTGAATTATAGCAAGTCATACACAAGATAACGTAGACTTACCCAGACATTATCGCGTAATTTGAATCTGATTGGTTGAATTTCAGAAATTTGAAAGATTTGATTGGGTTAAATTCCGTGACGTCACTTTAGAAAAAATGTGTATTTGTACGACTAAAAATCCCTTTGTTGTGTAAAGGACGGAAAAAATGATGAATTTGGTAATAATAAATGTAGAATTTGGTAATACAGGGTGTTTCACATAACTTTGCGAGGCTTGCGCCTAATGTACGCACCCAAATATACAAAAGTCATAGAACAGAACAAACTAGAGAAGATTATCCAATTTTCCAAAATTTGTAATCGAGTTCGTAATATATATGTATATATTATTGACTAATATGTATTATTGACTGCATTTTTCAGACGTAGGCCTCGTAAAATTATGTGAAACACCCTATATTCGAACAAAGGCCTTTTACACCGGAACTGTTACGAAATAGTTTTTGTGCCGTTTTCGAGAAAATTATTACAATAACGAGTCAGTCTTAGCTGAGCTCTCGTACGAATCACTTGTCCGAATAAATTATAACTTATTATTTGGTGGTTCTGTGCGAAATCGTATTGAAATGGGGGTGTGTTGTGTTGTTTCGAGTGTCATTTAGTAGTGCGCGATTTTAAAAATTTCGAGTGATTAGTGATTGCCAATGGGGGTAATGGAGAAGACAATCATGCTACAAGGATCCGGATAAAAGGGTAAGTCTACAATACTTTTTAATTTTTTAGAAAAATTACACTTATTAAATTGTATTTAAAATTTTCAATTAATTTAAAAACAAATTGAACTAATTTTGAATTTCTTTTATTTCAGTAAGTCCGTTCTATGAAGATGAGGGGAATCGCTACAAATGGTAGCAGAAGAAGATGCCATATAAGGTCAGTGCATTTTAATTTTTAATTTTTTTGTTTATTGCAAAGTGAAGTGTGCGAAACTCGGTCACCAGTGAGTGCGTGTTGTGCATTTTCGAGTGCTAATAGACATTTAGTAGTGCGCGATTTTTAAAATTTCGAGTGATTAGTGAGTGCCAATGGGGGTAATAGAGAAGACAATCGTGCTACAAGGATCCGGATTAAAGGGTAAGTCAACAATACTTTTTGATTTTTTAGAGAAATTACACTTATTAAATTGTATTTAAAATTTTCAATTCAAAGTGAAGTGTAAAAATGATTTTTGACTGCAACAGTAAGTATTTATTGAATTATGAATATGAATTAATTGTATTTTAGATAAAATGTGTTATTTCTCAAATCCTTTTTCATAATTTGTAGAAAACAAGGCTGTTATGTAGCACATAATTTAAAAGTAAATCTTGAAATTTAAAATTATATTCAAATTTATTTATTGCGATTCAAAAGACAAACTTTTTAAAAACTTGTAATATTGTTAGAAAATGTCTCAATATCAACAAAATTAATTTTAATAACATCAATAATAATAACTTAATTAATAATAATTCATTAAGTTGCGAGGCGGAAGATCTGCAGTTACGCTAGATTGGGTTTTTTTTAAATTAATCTCTTTTCAAACAATTTATCAGCAATATATCCGTTATGGTGAATCTTGCCTGACTGCATGTCTAAACCGCCGGGTCAGTGGAGTGTAAAAGTTGTGGAAATTATTTGTCAGAAAATTAAGTCTTCAAATAATTATCTGCTAAATGGTTTCTTCTTCTTTTGCCGGGTCAAATAATAATAATAAAATAAGTGAATGCGTGTTGTGTTTTTTCAAGTGCTTTCTAGTGAGTGCCAATGTGGGAAATGGAGAAGGGAATCGTGCTTCAAGGGTCCGGATTAAAGGGTAAGTCAACAATAGCTTTGAATTTTTTAGAAAAATTTTACTTATTAAATTGTATTTAATATTTTCAACTAATTTAATAACACAATAATTTAAACTGATTTTGTGTTTCTTTATTTTCAGTAGGTCCGTGTAAGAAGAAGAGGCAAATTGCTACAAAGGGTAGCAGGAGAAGATGCCATAAAGGTTAGTGCATTTAATTTTTTTATTTTTTTGTTTATTGCAAAGTGAAGTGTGAGAAATTGTGATTTTTGTCTGCAACAGTAAGTATTTACTAAATTATGATAAAGAATTAATTGTGTTTTAGATAAAAAGTATCATTTGTCAAATTTAATTTCAAAATTTGTAGAAGACGAGTTCAAATTTACTTTGGATTTTTTACGTATTAAAGAAACATTGACAGGAAGAAAACCGAGTATTGTACGAATTTAATTTGTTTCCAGAATATATGGTTAATTTTTGTTTTGTTTCAGGAACTTCAATGACCAGTGAATGCGTGTTGTGTATTTGCGAGTGCTTAATAGACATTTAGTATTATTGTTATTATTTAGTGTTATTGAACTATTAATATGAATTAATTGTGTTTTAGATAAAATGTATTAATTTTAAAAACTTGTAATATTGTTAGAAATGTCTCAATATCAACAAAATTTATTTTAATAACATCAATAATAATAATAACTTAATTAATAATAATTCATTAAGTTGCGAGGCGGAAGATCTGCAGTGACGCTAGATTGGTTTTTTTTTACATTAATCTCATTTCAAACAATTTATCAACAATAATTCCCGTAATGGTGAATCTTGCCTTACTGCATATCTAAACCGCCGGGTCAGTGGAGTGTAAAAGTTGTGGAAATTATTTGGCAGAAAATGAAAATAATTATCTGGCAAATGGTTTCTTCTTCTTTTGCCGGGTCAAATAATAATAATAAAATAAGTGAAGTGAAGTGTGTCAATTTGTGATTTTCACAATAAAAAGAATTTACAAAAAAAGAGTCTAAAATAAATCGTGCGCGAATGTGAATTGGTAGAACTGCATTCCCAAAAATTACAACCTTAAATCTTAAACTCAGCGAAGTTGTATTAATGCAATAATTGGTTCATTAGAAGACAAACTTGACACAACAAAGACTGTTTCATAAAAACAAATAAATAAACCAAATAATTTATAATGCACGATGTTTAACACTCCTACCACTGATTTGCATTTTTCTACACTGACGACTGACGTTTGTTTCCTTTATTATTTTAAACGCTACCCACAAAGTACCCTTTAAAAATTAAGCATTTAAAGGTGAAAAATAAAGGGGGTATTTAAAATTTTAACAGGAAAGATACATACAGAATAGCATCGAAATATTAATGTGATTTAAAATTTTAAACACCCTTTAAAATTGTTTGTATGTTTACAGAATAGGCCCTTATAACATCAGTTTTTTGAATCTATTTAAAAACAAATTTCATTTTATATTTGTAATAAATACAATATTTCTCTTGTATCACTTATCATCTCTAACAGTAAAACAAATTAATTATTGTTCGGGTTTTCTGAACCTTTTTCTGAACTTTTTTTTTAATTTCTTGTGTTGCATATAGCTCTATGCACTTTTTCAATCAGTCATTTTAAATTAAAGAATATTTGGATTTTTCTTTGACTTACCTACTTATATTTTAATTTAGCTTTTTTGCAATAAACCACCATGTTTTCTTTTCAAACTCTAAAACGCGTCTATCACTTTACTAAACAGAATCAGAAATCAAAATGTTTAAATTTTTGATTAATATTACCGAACAGTGACTTCTTCCAACAACGCTTTCCCACGTAGACCAATAAGAATTCCGTGTGACCATTTTAATTCTAGCCTTTACATATCTTTGATCAAAAATTAATCTAATCTAAATTTCATTTAACAAAGACACGCCCGTCTCCAAATAAAAAAAATCCTTCAATTCTAACTATAAAAGCAAAAAGTCCCCCAATTTGAACGTCTTTCAACCATGCCCAGTATAATCGACATAAGCTTCAAAGTTAACATCAATGTCTTACGAGTCTCTGGCCTTTATCTACCAGACAAATTCAAGTCCTTATACCAAGTGTACACCTATGTCACCTATTTTTTGCTTGTAATACCAGTTCCTATTTTGGAATGTGTGAATCTTCTCGTGCAAGAACAGATCACGTTTAGACAAATTGCTGATAACGCATTTCTAATCGCAGAACTGGGATGTTTTATCCCAAAATACTGGCCTTTTGTGCGACATGGAGAACGCCTCAAACGGTGCATTCATTATTTTAGTGCACCAATTTTTAAAACTGACAAAAAAGAACATAAGGAAATTCTAAAAGATTGTGTCAAAGTTTGTCACTACAGTACAGCATTCTACTTCGCATCGGTTACTGCAGGATTTTGTAGTTGGTCAATTAGACCAATTTACTGGCAAAATCATATTTTCCCAACTGACATTTGGCTGCCATTTGATCCTCACACAGCACCAAAACTGCACGTTGCATGTGTTTACTTTTATTTAGTTTTAGGTAAAAGTCTTTAAGTAACTTGAAATTCTTAAAATTTTGGTTTCAATTTCAGCTGTAGGATATGGTGCTTATACTAGCGCAGCTATTGACTCGATGGTGCCATGTTTGGCTTATCAAGCCACAAGTCAGATTAAAATACTGAAAAATAACTTGAAATATTTGGGTGAACAAGTAGACGAAGAACTAGCATCTCATACACCCAATTTAGATCCCTCAATAAAAGCGAAACTGATGTACAAAAAAATCAGACGCTGTGTTATTCACCACGAACATATCTTAGCGTACTTGCTTGATCCATGTTTATTAATCATTTTTTAATTGAAACTTATTTTAGTTTTGTCAAAGAATATGAAGAATGTTTTTCTCAAGTTGCTTTCAGCCAGTTTATAGGAGGTGTCGTCGTTTTTTGTGTTTCTTGTTTGCAATTAACCATTGTATGCCACAAGTATTTTTTCTACAACCTTCTACTATTAAAAGAGACGTTTTTTAGGTAGATATATTGAGTTTTGATTTTTTGGCAATGATGATGTATCTCATTGCAATGCTGAGTGAAGTATATCTTTACTGCCACTTTGGAACAATTTTTTATCACGAGGTTTTTTATTTAATTTATTTTACTTTAATGTAACTGATTCTTTTAGAGTGACACTATTCGAGATGCTATTTATTTAGGAAAATGGTATGAATTTGACATAAAGTCCAAAAAAGCGCTGAACATTTTAATGGAACGTTTGAAAAAACCTCTGAATATTAGATGTGGAAAAATTTTGGATATGTCACTCGTCACATTCACAATGGTAAGGTTGCCATTTAAGTTTGTGCACAACAAGTACATAATTTTTTAGATACTTCGACGCTCATATTCTTTACTAGCTGTTTTGGAAAATTACAACATAGATTTAAATTAATTTGTAATGCTGAAAAAAAATCATTATTTCGAGTTACCTAACTTTAGCTTATTTGTTTGTTTTTAGGAGCAAGTACTTTTTGAAAATAATCAGTAGTATAGTTAAATTAAAAATACAATAAAAAAAGTACGCAGTAATAATGGTTATGTGTGTCTGTATTAAAAATATGAGTATTATTTAAACAAAATTACCTAGTAACTAAAAATAATTAATTTCTTTTTTTATATCTTTTTTGAGCATTCTTTAGGATTTATTTTTATTTTCAAAAAAACAGTGCATAAAAAAATTCATTAATAAGTGGTGTTAAGTATTGTAAATTGTTCATTATTATCATGTTCAGGTAATATAATTTTAAAGACTGGTTTGTTAAAAGTATATTATAGTTATTTATTTGACAAGTTTGAGTATAAATCGGACGCTTTATTTGACCGAGTGGATTTTTAAACCACGAGTGTAACGAGTGGTTTACCATCCACAAGGTGGAATAAAGCGTCCGATTTACACTCAAACGACTTGAATACAACATTTTATTCTTCGAATTAGACTCAACAAGGCTTAAATCTGTTAAAAATAATTTGACGTTTCGTATTGAGAAATGCCAAACAGTTGTCAAAACTTCCTTACACGGAAGAAAAACCGTAAATTTTGACAGGTCGAAGAATAAAATTTTTAATGAAAAATTAATTTAAAAAAATACACTGGAAAATGTTGAAGTTCCCGCGTAGAAAACGACATGCGAATCTCTTTGAGTAATGTCATGTAATGCTTAAAAGTCCTGTACAAAAATTAAAATTAACAAATCGTTTTTTTTTTAATTTAAGAAATAAAAAAACAAAATTTGGTATAATTAACTTGCAATTAAAAAATTGGTCGTTTTCGTCCAATATTTGAATGGGCAACCACTATCGCAATGGTTGACTACAATTTTTTGACAAATGACGTTTTCCTAACCCCACTATTTTGTGATGTTATTCGGCAGAATAATCAAAACAAAAACAGTACTTCCACATTTTTGGTAATTCCTCTCTTTAACCCGTAACATTCTAGTCCTTGTGTGACTTGTCTTGTAAGAGATCATTTTCCGCAATGGTGCGTTATTTGGGTCAACAAGAAGCGATAAACATTGACAAGGAACTTTTCAACGTATACAAATTCTCAGTTGACCAGTTGATGGAACTTGCCGGTTTGAGTTGTGCCTCTGCTATAGCAAAAGTTTACCCCGTTGAAAAATTCGGAAATAAACCAATTCTTGTATGCTGTGGACCCGGAAATAATGGGGGTGATGGGTTAGTCTGTGCGCGACATTTGAGTTTGTTTGGGTACAAATTGAAGGTATTTTACCCCAAACGAACGGATAAACCACTTTATCATAATCTAGTACATCAAGCTACATCTTCAAATGTTATGATGATGAACAGGGAGCCTTCACTTGATGAAGTTAATAACGAGTTTGGCTTGGTAGTAGACGCGTTGTTTGGTTTTAGTTTTAAACCGCCGCTTAAGCCGGATTTTGAGGGTATCATGGAAGTGTTAAAATGTGTCAATGTGCCCATTGCAAGGTAAAGAGGCATTGTTTATTATTTTTTTATTCAAAATTGTTTATTGGTAGTATTGATATACCAAGTGGTTGGCATGTAGAAAATGGGATGCCTAAAGACGGCGGGATAACTCCAGACTTGTTAATTTCGTTAACAGCCCCTAAACAGTGTGCTCAATTCTTTTTAGGCAAGTACCACTACTTAGGCGGTAGATTTGTGCCGCCAAAGTTGGAAGAAAAATATAAATTGCAGCTGCCCAAATATCATGGCAGCGACTGTTGTGTCCTTTTGAAATAATCATTTATATTTTTATATCTGTTAATATTTTATTTCACCGTGGGCTTGAGGACGCTCTAAATATTTTACATACGAAAATAAAGAAGAAATGTATAATAGGGATCAATAAAAGGGTTATTGTGAAGTAAAATAGAATGAAAAGTACGACCAGTTCGCCGGTGAAAATAAGCGATTTCACCGACTTTTCCCAAGTGCCTTGAGTTTCAAAAATATCGATTAACTTATCCAGTATAAATCTAACGATGCATGTGAAGCCCTCAAAAAGTGGCAGCATGTTGTAGAACATGGTTAAAATCACCAAAACGGCCATATAAGCTTGTTGACATAGTGTTTTCACCAGATCAATAAAGGAGTATTGCCTGAAATAACAATAATAAGATTTGCCCTAAAATCGTTTACACATTACTCTGATTTTGATATTCCCTTGGGCTCCTGGTAAATCGCTATTGGAGATCTCACACGACGTAAAAAATTTACAAACGGCTCCGCGGACATTTCTTTTATTACCATTACACCAATTTTACTTGTTATCAATTTAGAGAGAGGAACTGTCAACGCGAAAAAAATGACAATGTTGATGTTTCATTGATTAACAATAAAAAGCAACTTTATGTTTTCTAATTTTAAGTGTCACAGAGTTCTTCAATGAAAATGCATTACGTTTTGTAGAAAATTTTATTGTTATAAACCCAATATTATTACATCTAGGTTGTCTTCCATTTTTTTGTTTTTAACAAAATATTCGTGTCTAGTGCCAACCTGAAAATAGAAACCAAGGAGACTCGAATCTTTTATCATTAGAAAAAAATCCTTACTTTGGCCTTTGTACTATCAAATGCTTGTTTTAAGAAATATACATTTTCTTTATCACATCTGATATGATAATATTCGCAATCTTGCAACAACTCATCCAAACTTCCATACAATAAAATCTCTTGTAAAACTTCATTAGGAAAAACGAGGTTTTTACTGTGATAAGCCGAGGACATTATTTGAAATGCTCTCCTGCAAAACATGTTTGCAAACAATTCAAAAATCCTTTTACGTTACCTCCGCATTTCACCCAAATGTAAAGATGCAACAGCAGCCAATAATGCTGGCAGATTTTTAATAATCCGACATGCCCGCACGAAATTTCCATATTTGAAACAGAAAGACAGCTTAATTGCATCTTTTACCACTTTGGTTTTACATTTTTTTGGGATTGTTAATGACCGTGCTAGTGCCTCATCATTTCCTAAATTAAATATGAGGTAAAGTGCCTCAAATTCAGGCCTGTTTTCTATGAAATAATCATTACACACGGTCTTAATCTCTAAATCCAGAAAATCATAACTGTCATAAATGTACAGTAATTTTTTCAAACATTCTTGAAGATGCTTATTGTTGAGAGTGGCGTCAAAGTTTGCAATGATTTCCTCACATAATCTGTAAGCGGCATATGCGTGGAAACGTACTATAGGTTGAAGTATTGTTATGCTTTCAGCTTTAGAAACATTTTGAACGACCAAATCCTGTCGTACTGCCATTAATCTGTCTGTTATGAAATCATAAACTGAATGCCAAGGCAGCCGTTTTGTATGTATTACGCTAAAAAATTGCTTAAGAATTGTGAATCTAAACCGCTATAAATTACTCGCAAAGAAGATACTTGACTGTTTTTAGTAAAATATGAGGTGGTCTCAAAGTTTCTGGTTTAATTTGCTTGCCTGCTGCTGATCTACTGAAACTTTTAACCATGTGCACTTTACTAGCCTTCGGATGTTTGGTTTTTTCGGTCCCAGGGACCATTTCTAAGACATGTAACAATTTTTCTCTCTCACGCCTGAATTAAATGATTTTTAGCAACAAATTGGAACGATAACATAACCTTACATTTTTATTTCTTCAGATGGGCACATTTCAGTACAAGTTCCTTTTATGTAATTACCGATTTTTTCCATATTGATTGATGTCACTTATCTTGCAATTTGCTAGTTTTTGTTTTAGTTTCTGATAATTTGATTTCAGTATTGTTAAAACCGTGCGCAAGCGTATTAGGGTTTAAAAAATATTTTGAAGATAAATTATAAATTTATTCAGTACTTATAATATTAAATTACAATAAGAAGTTTATATTTCAAATTAATTAATAGGAAGAGTGTGCATAATTCCCATTTCGAAATAAGGACATTGACACGTTAATAATTAAAATTGGCAACAATATCCAGAAGGGTATCAGTACATGATATGTTGATAATTGTAAAGATTCGTATTCTAATTTTAAACACAGTATTATTTGGGCCGCAATTTTTAAAAGTGCTACAACAATCAACGTTATGTTTTTGTTCTTGAATATAGTTTGCGGATTTTCATGTTTACACAGTACAAAGACATTAAATAAAGCATCAATTAATAAAATTGTATCAAAAACCCACATTGGAAGGAAAATGAGGAACCAATTCCAGTGAGTCCTCGTTTCCAAACGTAGAGATAAAATTATAAGAAAAACTAAAAGGATAAACCATGTAAATAAAGCTCTGTGCATTACCATCGTGAATATTAAAATGTTACATTCTTACATCACATCAAAGGCCTAAAACGCTTATTTTAATACAATTATTATAGTAATAATAAAATATTTACATCAAAAAGAGATGGTGCAGTGCCCCAGTGTAAATATAACCTACAAACATTATTACTGTCAAATGTGACAGTTGAGAGTTGATAGGAACAGGACAGGACTTAGAATGACGGGCTCAAAAAACGAAAATCATTTTTTTATTTTATACCATCTTTACAATGTTCTGCAATAATTTCTTCAACTTCCTGTGTTTTACGCTTCGTTTCTTTTGATTGGACTATTATTTTTTCGACTGATTTAACTACCTTGAGTTTTTCATATCTTTCTATTAGTTCATTCAAATTTTTGAGATGTTTGTCCATTACTCCTCTATTTGTGCGAATAATTTTTTCTTTTTCGTTAAATTCCCTAATTATTTTATTAAGGTTTTCCAATTCATTCTCCACTTCTTCGTGGTCTTTCAAAATTTTTAAGAATTGTTGGAATTCGGCAATTTTTTGTTTTAAAGTCCCTAAACGATTTTTCATTCTTTGTAATTCTTCGTAGAAAATAGTTTCCTTGAATACAAAATTATGACCTAATAAGTGCAGTAAGAACACTCACATTTTTAACTTTTTGGACAAGTTTTTCAAAATTTTCATGATCTTGAAGAAGTTGGTCAAGTTTTAAGGATGTGTTTTTTGCCATTGATCTATTAATAATTTTAAAATATATATATGTTTAGATGAAATTTAAACCTACCGAACCCGTGTTGCATTATTTTTCAATCCATTTATATCAAGAGAGACCTTGTAGTAATTATTTAAAAGGTTGAACAAGTAAGTTAAATCTTTTTCAATCCATTGAGTGTTTGTTTTTAAACCTTCGGAAAAATTTGCGGGATAATTTCCATACTACAAAGATAGGTAATCGGAGGACAATCACAAAACACTAAAATCGCACTCACATTGGCTATGATTGATTCCAACAAGTCGATTTCTTTTTCGGTAGTAAGAAGCAAATTTAGAGAATTTTTTCGAACATTTGGAAAATTTGCAAGCATCCTCGTAACGTTCTTATTTATAGCATTAAATTCATCAACAAGATTAAAAATATTGTTGTCACTTAAATCAAATTTTAGAGTTTTTAATATTCCAACAAGTTTTCTTATTGTTTCTTTAATTTCTGTCAAATATTTCAAAATATTTTGGTCCTTGGAATTTGGAGACCCGAGTCTCTTTAACATTTCTTCTACTTCTTTCAAATCATTTTTTAATTTCTCTATTTTCTTTAAAACTTGTTCCCTCTCCTTTTGAATTTTGTCATTGTTAATACCTATCACGTTTAGTGCCTTTTCTTCATGTTCAAGCTTCTCAGCAAATGTTTTAAGCAGAGTTCTCAATTCGTTAACATTTATTTCATATCTTTTGATTAAATTATCGAAAATAGTTTCAATTTCGGCTGAAACATGATTTTACTAACAAAACAAAAAATGTCAAATTTGCACCTTTTCGTTGTTTGAGAAGGTTATTCCAAGTTGTGTAATCACTGTCACATCTTTGGCATTTTTTATTGTTTCTACAAAATTCATTTTCTGGACAAACACATTCTAAAAAAAACTATAATGTACTAATACCAAGCAAAATTACACTCACTTTGTTCTTTTCCAATGAAATTTCGTGGCTGACAAACTGAGCATTTTTGTGAATTTGAACTTTTGAAGGTAATTAGAATAATAAGAAAAATAATTACGACTACTTGACGTAACATAATGAATGATAATGAATAAAAGGAGTGTCTTATCAAAATAAAAATATAACTAGAGATAAGGAGTTTTGTATAGGAACTATTTACTTAGCCTTCACCTACTTTAGGTAAAAAAATCCGGAAACACTCAAGCATCTGTAACAAGAAAAATCCGATTAAATGAAAGAGTTTTATTACGTGTTAATGATTCAAATACATCAAAAAAATTAGTTGTACAACTAATACAATGCACGGTATTAAAAATAGTGAAAATACATCAGTTTAGTTAAATTAGCAGTGTCCCCTATCCTCTACTCTTCTCCTCGGGGCCGCTTTAATAATATTATCAACACGCAAAATCATCTCTGCTGCTTCAGCCGCCGACAACAAAACTTGTCTTTTAACAACAAACGACTCGGTGATTCCCAAACTCTTCATATCGCCTTGTTCTCCCGTCTCCATATTAAGTCCCACAGTACTATTCCCGCTGTTATGAGCCGCTTTCAACTCGCTTATCAACTGAGCGGAATCGTACCCTGCATTATCGGCTATAATAGTCGGTAATTGGAGCAAGGCCCGGGCAAAAGCCTCCATTGCAACAGCCTCCTTTCCTGGAGTCTTGGCTGCAGCTTTGCTCACGGCTACTGCCATCAAAGTCTCACTGCAGCCCCCACCGTAGACGATTCCACTCTCCTTTACTGTTGCTGCAAGAACACACAGAGCATCATGAAGGGACCTATCGGCTTCGTCTATGATTTGCTGAGTCGCCCCACGGATCACCACCGTGCAAGCCTCCCCCAAAGGCACGCCACTGAAACGTAACAAAATATCTTCACCAATCATGACTTGTTCAATTAAGTCACATTTGCCAAGTTTAACAAGCTCGGGGTTATCGAAAGTTGAGACGATTTCACCACCAGTGACCAAAGCTAGACGTTCAATGCCATCAAAGTCGGCATGTTCAATAGCCATAACGCCAGCATCGGCAAACAATTGCTCAGGATAATTGTAAATCAATTGTCTATTAATAAAGACATTGGCATTATGTTTAAGTATTTTGTTAACTTTATCTTTCATTTTCTCCTTCTCGGCTAACTCTAATTCGGCGATTTTCGCCATAGAATCGACTTTGATGTGAGAACCAAAGACTTTTATTTTATCAGTGTCCATTGGAGTATTTGCGATTAAAATTCGGGCATTTTCCACGCGTTTTGGTTGATGGACTCCCGGTTTCTTATCAAGGAGGAAACCCTCGTCTAAAAATGACTCTTCAAGGGTTCCCCCCGACTTTTTAATTAATTGGATGGCTTGTAAATTGCCCGAACCTTTCAAACGAACAACAGCATCAACAGCCAACTTAGCGAAATGTTCTTTGTGTT
>NW_025401006.1:9062299-9081764 GCF_015345945.1 Tribolium madens
TAGTTGTGGGTGGAGGAACCGGCGGCTGCGCCACGGCTGCAAAATTCAGTAAAATAATCAAAAAGAATGAACTTATAATTCTAGAACCCAGCGACAATCACTACTATCAACCTCTGTTTACATTAATTGGCGGCGGCATTTCTAATCTCTCAGACGCAAGAAAAGATACAAAAGAGGTGCTCCCAAAAAATGCTGTTTGGTTAAAAGACACTGCCGCTGAATTTAACCCCCAATCAAATTCTGTTGTAACACAGAATGGGGACACAATCCAATACGAGTTTCTTTTAGTCGCCACTGGTATTCAGACCGATTATGATAAAGTTTGTTACAGAGTAAATAAGAGACTTTGAATTTTTTATGTAGATTCCAGGTTTAGTTGCTGGTTTAAATAGCGATACAGGGGTGTGCTCTAATTATTCAGCAAAGTACGTTGAAGGGACGTATAAAGCATTACAAAAGTTTGAAAGTGGAAATGCTATTTTTACATTTCCCAATACTCCAGTTAAATGTCCAGGGGCGCCTCAGAAAATTTGTTACATCACAGATCACTTCCTAAGAAAAGTGGGAAAACGAGATAAGGCTAACATAATGTACAACACGTCACTTCCTGTTATTTTCGGCGTAAAAAAATACGCTGATGCACTTTGGAAAGTGTGTGAGGAACGCAACATAAATGTCAATTTAAGAACAAATTTAATTGAAGTTAGGCCAGACAAAAGAGAGGCGGTTTTCCAAAATTTGGATAAACCTGAGGAACTTACAACTTATCAGGTAAATTGGTGATAGGTTTTCACCTTTTTATGCTGAATTTCTAGTACTCGATGTTACATGTAACACCACCTATGAGCACTCCTCCGGCGTTAAAAAACTGTCGTAACTTAACAAATGAGGCAGGTTTTGTCGATGTGGACAAATCGACTTTACAGAGTACTAAATTTTCTAATGTTTTTGCAATTGGTGATTGTAGTTCAAGCCCTAATTCAAAAACGGCAGCAGCTGCAGGTATTCCTAGGCAAAACTTGATGTTTTAATCTTAATATGGGATTTCTAGCTGCCCAATGTCAAGTGGTCTTTAAAAATATGAAATCAGTTATGGACGGGAAAACTCCCGTTTCAACATATGATGGTTATGCGTCTTGTCCTTTAGTGACTGGTTATAACACTTGTATTTTGGCCGAATTCGATTATAATTTAGCTCCATTGGAAACGTTCCCTTTTAATCAAGGAAGGGAGTTGTGGAGTATGTATCTCATGAAAAAAATGTTGATGCCACCGTTATATTGGAATTTAATGTTAAATGGGTGGTGGAATGGCCCGGCAATGGTTAGAAATCTTCTCCACTTGAGATTTTCACAAAGCAAATAAATAAAACCAGTGAAATAAACATACATAAAATATGCTGTTATATTAATTATATGTTGTATTAATTAATCATAAAATTTATTGTGAATTTTATTATTTGTCTTGTATATGTACAGAAATAAAGTTATTTTATCACAACTTATTGTATTATTTTTTATATTCAAGTTGAGCGCGGTTTTACATACATGAACATCCGTTCAAATAACCAATTGTAATTAGTTTAGAAACTTTGAAATGAACGTTATGTGAACACATTCGTAATGTGGTTTATCAGAAAAAATATTGATCGCTTTTTGGCTATTACCTAGGACCATGTTTGGGGTTTTTATGGTGTTTTTTGCAATAAGAAAATCATCGAAAACTATTTTGACTAACTTAGTGATTTTGTCAACTGTCATTTGCCGCCATTAACTTCCTTTTCGAGTTGTTCCGAAAATTGACAACATGAATCCGAACTTATCGAAGGTAATTCAGTGAAAATTACATTAAAATTGAATTTTTTAAACAATTCTTATTCTTATTTTAGCAAAAGAAGGAGCCAATCCACTCAGTCCAAGTTTTTGGGCGCAAAGTAAGTCTTTTAACATAACCTATAAGCACACACGTGTATACATTAAAATTTTACAATTTTTAGAAATCTGCTACTGCTGTTGCTTATTGCAAACGTGGCAAAGGTATTTTGAGGGTAAATGGCCGTCCTTTGAGCCAGGTTGAACCTAAAATGCTTCAAGACAAGTTGCAAGAACCAATTTTACTTCTTGGCAAGGTAATTGAGTTTTGAGACCTCTTTAGATCTATAATCATCTGGTGATGATTATTTATCCCGAAATTGATGGTATTTCAAATGAAAAATACTTCGTCTGACTTCAAAATTGCTTCAAAAATTGTTACTCTGCACCAGGATGTTATTTAAATTTTTAATGTTTTTGTAGGATAAATTTTCAGCTGTTGATATCAGAGTTCGTGTTAACGGTGGTGGTCACGTGTCTCAGATTTATGCCATCAGACAAGCGATTTCTAAAGCTTTGGTAGCCTATTACCAAAAATGTAAAGTTTGTACATTTATTCATAACTTGTATTAAAACAAATCTTGTAGATGTTGATGAAGCGTCGAAAAAAGAATTGAAAGACATTTTGATTCAATACGACCGCACTTTGCTGGTAGCAGATCCACGTCGTTGTGAACCTAAGAAATTCGGTGGTCCAGGAGCCCGCGCTCGCTACCAGAAATCTTACCGTTAAGTTAAAATTTTGTGTCAAGCTAAGATACACAATTATTTCTAATAAAATTTAATTGAAACAATGAAAGTGTTTTATTAAATCAGAAAATATACATCAATTAATACAACTCAAAAATAAAATGAGAGGGTTAAAATTGATCGGGAATTCTTTTCATGACTAGATTTGTTTGTAAAATGAATACCAAAGAGGGGTTTTTACACCAATTCGGTGTGGATTTTTGCACCCATTCGTCGTAAAGCTATTATCGTGTTTACGGCTTTGATCCAACGTTTTTTAATAACGTATCTCTTCAGTTTTGATTTACTGAGCTCCATTTCAGGGTGAATGGTCAATGCAGAGAGCCAGGGGTGATCCAGGGCCTCTTGGGTTGTCATTCTTTCTCTAAAAACCAAATTTGTAACTATTGTTTGTGCGCAATAAAATGATACAGAAATAGTCCGGAGTTTGGAAATGAATGTTTAAAGTGCATTTATTTTCATTTGTTGAGATGTGTGAGCGCATTTATTATTCTTATTTTGCGAGGCAAATTCATGTGTACAGTTTGTGGCAAGTATAATGTGATGTGTATTGTTGGTTGCGGCACTTAGATACTAAATTCATATTTTTTAAAAATATGCAAATGAAAAAAAAATGGATTTCATAATAATGAGTAAACAAAACGTTTGGCTTTTTTATTTTAACGATGACATACATACACAATTCAACATAATTGTAACTTTAAGATACTTCGCTGGTCCCAATAAAAGCATTGAAAATTGTAAAATGCGTATTTTCACTAAGCTTATAAGCTAAATATCGATCTAAATCAGAAATTCTGTTTACATGTAACACACGTACTAAAAGTTCTTCTATATATAAATTTTAAATATCCTGTTTGTCGAATTTTGTGACATTACATCAAACAGAACCTCTTACAAAATCCAGTCACAAAGCAAACATTTACAAAAAGACAACATCGAACAAAAATCTTATCGCCGAAAGCCTCAAATTCGGCTTAAAGCAAAACAGCCAAAAACAAAATGCAAGCGTTAGTAAAAGAAAAATAAATTATTGATTATGACTATGAAACGTTGTAATTTTTTTACTGGTGGCTCTTGATTGGAAAAAATTATTTAACGAGCTGATCGATCTTTGACCTAGAGTATCATTTTCACTCCACTCTGTTGAAATAGATCCATGTCTTGCATTGGGTCGTGCAGGGCCATGGGGACCATCCCATTGTTCTAGTAGTCTTAAAAGAAGATTTTTCGTACTGTCTATACTCGAAGTCTCATTAAAACTTTTCTCGAATTGATTTTGAAAACTAGTTTGTGAGTTTTTAGCTATGAGGGGGACATCTCTACTCATGTAGTTTAAACGGTATTTGGTTCGCCTCCAAGGAACTCCACAATTGGGGCTTTCAGGGTGGTCTCTTGGAAGTCCATTGTGGACTTTCGATTCGATTTTGATGGGGATGCTTCTTTCGACAGGGGAATGATTTATTATTGTTGGTTCTTTGTTAACCTTCTTGGGGATTATTGTGGGTAAGGAAAGTTCGTCGAAGGAGTCATTAGTAACAGAGGTCGACATGTTGGATAGTTGGAATAACTTGTCTGACAATTTTCTTATTTCTTCTGCAAGGTTTATCCTTTCTGCAACATCCGGGCCTTTCAAAATGCAAGTACTATCAGACGATCGCCTGAAATGGTCCACACTTGGAGGCATCAAAAGATCGTTGTTGTTCAAAAAGGCGTTATCAGAGCCAGGAGATGACGCCAAAGAACCACAAGGTGAAGGTGACATTCCTACTAAAGAGTGCAAAGAATCGGATAAGTGAAGTCCTCCAGTACACGTGGGGGCTATAAGTTGTGAAGTCACTTCAAAAACGTAAGGGGAATTTGGATGTTCGTTCCAGCGTTCGACAAATTGTCTTAAATTGTCTTTGGTAACATCCATGGATGAGGACCTTGGTACTACAGTCTTTTTTCGTTTCAACCACTCATGGTTCAAGCATTCTTCCGCTGACATTCTTTGACTGCAAGGACAAAGAAGGTGTTAGTGTGATTAATAGGGGCAAAAGCATGCAATCCCAGTTAGTTATTTAATTTGGGTTTTTGGCATGCTTTCCCCAGGCAAAATCACTTACTTGAGATCTTTTTTGAGGAGTTTTTGGATAAAGTCCTTCGCAGTATCGGAAATTTCCTGGAAAGCTTCATCATCAAAATCATATTTTGCAATTGTTACATTTGCCATGGTTTCAACGTCTGTGGCCCCCATAAAAGGAGAGAGACCTGATAGTCTGAAAAAATAATTTAGAACAAAAACTTTAAAAAAATCGTACTCACAAAACGTAACAAATGACGCCAACAGACCACATGTCGGTCCCAAAACCTATTTGGTCAAAATTTACAACTTCGGGTGCTACGAATTCAGGAGTGCCAAATAAAACTTGAAGTTTTTTATCAGGATCAAAACGTCTAGCTAATCCAAAATCAATAATTTTGATTCGGTTGCCTGTTCTTGTGAGACAAAGAATGTTTTCGGGTTTCATGTCTAAATGTAGGATTCTCTGTTTATGGATAAAATCGACCCCTTCGCAGATTTGTCGCATGAAAACCGTGCAACTTTTCTCAGTTAAAACAAAATCATCATCGATGACTCTTTCAAATAGTTCTCCTCCTTCGATCCTATTAAAATGTGTTTAAAAGAAAATTTTGTTTTTTTAAGACTTACAATTCTAAAATAACACACATGACTTTCCCGTTTTCGAAAGCATCATAAAGTTGAATGAGTCGCGGATGTTGCAATGTCTTCATTATGTCTACTTCTCGTTCTACATTTCTGCGATCTTCTTTCTTGGGAACGGCGATAAATTTCGCGGCTAGGGATAAGCCGGTGGCTTTTTCGCGACATTTGTAAACAGTTCCGAATTTTCCACTGGAAAATGTCTTTCAGATAAAATTGTCGGGATAATTAAATTTTGAATAGGTACCGTCCAATCTCCGATTCTAATTCGTATAATTCCTTTGGATCAACACCTCTTTGTATTTGTACATTTCTGTATGGAAAACTGAGTTGAACTTCTGCAAAGTGATTGAAATATAATTGCTGTGAATGAGATTGTGTAAGCATTTCGAAATTGAAGAGACGCCAGTTGGCTGCGTGCCTGAACCGAATTTTGTGTTATCAAGAAACCAAAACAATTACTTTTCGTGGCTATTAGTAAAACTTTGGTATGTTGACTTTATGGATGGTTTATGGGGACATAGTGCCCTAGATTTTAGTCTACTGCCCTAAAATTGGAATTTTGCGTCGCCAAACAATTTTTTCCTTTGATGCTTTCTGAAGGTTGTCTGTTTACTAAACAAACTACAAATTTATGTGTTGGCAGATTCTAGTTTGTTAATCTGAGGTGAAATATGTGTTAACCGAAAGAATTGAAATTTTTTGTGAGTACTTAAATTATATTTTTGAGCCGTGAGCCATGACCTTGTCATGTATAATGAAAATGAACATTTTTTTAAAAGAAAGGAAATTTGGTCGTTTTTGAGCTTGAAACAAAAATAAAAATTTTATTTATAAAAACCTGCGAAATTTTTATGAGCAGTATGAATTATTTTGTTTAGAATTATACCTCACATTCCTTAGCAAATTGGTATATTATCGCTTCGAAATAATCGAGTTCCGCCTGCCTTGGTATATTTTCGCTGAGATTATTTACGAAGCGTTAAAAATTCGAGAAATTTAATTTATTTGCAGAAGGTGTTTGGCGTTTGATTTACAAAAATATGTACTTACCGCCAACCGGATCATTTTCGTCAACGCGAATCATTTTCGAATCTGTAAACAAGAAATCATTACTTGTAATAAATCCAAAATCGGTAATCTACGACAAAAATAAGAAATAAACAGTGCCAATCATTGTCCTGAACTAAAAATACGAGCAACTATCAAGAGCACGAACTTTATCTTTATATACCTGCTCAGACCTTGGTTCTTAAAATCCTAGAGCCCAATTTTGAACCGAACTTGTGCGCAATTTAATATAATAATAATTTATTAAAAAAAATTAAAACACGAAATTTATGGGCGTGCAACTTACTCATGACAAAAATAAAACAAAAACATGAAAATTTTTACAATTACCTTTATTATCTCAGCTAGATTTTTGCAACAACGGCTGAAATCTACAATACTAATCGTTCTTTTTCCATTAATAAAGTTGTACAGTAAACACTACAGAACAGAACGCTGAATTAGAAGACGTCGACAGCGCCTCGACGTTAGTAGGCACTCGCCAAAATTAGATCAGGCCGAGAAGCATCTGAAAGTCACGTGGGGCTTAACAGAACCACCGATGAAAATATTTATTCAAAATTAAACAACTTGATGGGCGTTCAAGTCGAAAAACTGTACATGGAAATGGATTTTATCTCTCAAGATATTTTTTTGTCTGATATGTGGATTAGTTTAAAAAATTATTCTAAACGTTTATCTTAGTTATAAAGATTATCTTTAAAGCTGCATAATTGATTTTTGAAAGTTTTAAAAGCCATTGATTGGGAAGATATTAATCTCCAGCGTGAAGGTGTATTGTTGGTTGCCTGTCCTATTTTCTATTTGAATTATAAAATTTAAAAAATCATGATAACACCTTTTTTATCATTTGGGCTACTTATGGAAAAACTTTTGCACTTACGCCTTGCATAAACATTTTGCACGATATAAAAAGTAAACAAATTGCAATTACTTATTACCTCACCTATTTATCATTACATGATTCATGATTTTGTATCTTTCCCACAGCATATTTTCCATCTAAATCAGTAATATCAGTAATAAACCGCATGCTGCAATTAATAATACTGATCTACCTGAAGGCTTAGAAAGTGGCCCCTTAACTCATCCCGTCTAGACGGTGGTAAAACCCCCATAAATGGGGTTGCAACCCCCTATCGAGTAAAAGTTTCAGTTCGTTTGAATTTCAGGATTAAGCTTTTGCACCAACCAGAGTGCACGGATCATCCCCACTTTTAGCCCCACCAAAATTGTTAAAGCAACGCGCGAGTTTAATACAGATGCCTCGAATACAAATTTGAACGTGCTTCGAGTTACACAAACAAAAATTGTGTTGTGCATAATAATAAATGAAATGTTTTGAAAAGCCGACAGTGAGGTTGGGATTATTGCAAGAAACGTGAGTGCCGTGTTATTTTTTTTCTGTTTGGTTCCGTTTTATTCTTTTTGAAGAATGAAAAATTTAGATTCATCTCGCACGTTTATTATATTACATACTAATTCATAATTTTATGGTGGCTACTTCAAAGAAATTTGTTATTGTATTGCTTTCACTAATTTCTTTTTTCGTACGGTAGTTTATCTTGGGTAATTATACATTACATGAATATTAATTGCCTAATTTTGTTACTCTCATTTGCAAAAAATTGGTACTCTTACCATCAATCTTTCGAAAGTGGTTTTACATGTTTTTGCACAAAGACTACTACCCGATTTGTTTTGTTTTGTAATCAAGCACGCACAGCTTTTCTTAATTTTTCTTCGCATTGTTATAATGAATCAACGCGAGACGAGTCATTTCGATTTCCGCGTAAAGTCGTCATTGAAAGGTCGTACTGTAGAATTGTTCAACCATTTTTTACATCTTACTCATGATTGACTTGTTCTGCAAAAATCTCTTGTCTCCCAAAACCAGTTTTGTGGACATTTCTGTCATAAAATTATAATCACTTAATTACCGTCATCAATTAAAAGAGTATAACAGTAACGCTTCTTGACGTTAATGATTTTAGAAAAGTTTTGAGGTCTTCAAGTGTGGCCTTGGAGGTACTCTATCACGTTCGGGTGATTTAAAACCAATTATAACATTTTTATTTGCTCATTCGCAAAATATTTCGTGCTTGTGGTAACACTCAATGGAATAAAAGATTTTTTTTATTAGAATGAAAATTATGTAGGTTATTATAGTAGTTTGTTTGGTCGTATGTAATAAGTGGTTTATTACTTATCATCTAGATGTAAGTCCACTTGAAAAATACAGAAAGAACTGATTTACTTGTGTTTGACCAGATTTGATGAAAAAAAAAAGGATTAGGGTTAATAAACCAAGGGAAAACTTTTTAATGGTATTTTTCTCCTGTGTCAACATTGAAAATTTATTTTATCATTATTTATAAATCGATAAATTGATTTCAACATTCCTAGATAGAAGGGTATATAAAAACAAAAATCTTATCAGCAATATAAATGATATTTTCATCATGAGGGTACCTGCAGATGAGTAATTTTCTCTATAATAATAATTATTTTTGGATTATATTATATAACTTCAATTTGATTTGTATAATATGCCTGCCCCACTAGAGTAGTATTAGAATGTTAAAACAATAAAGGAAGATATTTACGTGTGGGTATTTTAAATACGTGCTCTCGGAAATAATCAAGCATTATTTTTAATTTTAGATTAGAATATTACGGCACTTGAGCTTAAATTAGCTTTGAATAATCCAGATCGCCACTTGAAGTGATAATACATTTCTTCATCATCATCAGCAAATTCTTCGAATTACATTCAGCAATAGACGAGTCAAAAGATTTTCCTGCTGTTACCTGTAATAAAGCAATTTGAATATCACTATGTTGTCCTATTTTTCATTAAAACTATTAATTTTTCTAATATCAAATGACTGAAATGTTAAACCCTGAAATGTTTACACTTGCATAAATTATAACAACTGTTGCAATACACGATGGTTGAGTTACAAAAGAACAAAAAGAAGGTTCATGGTCGAAATCCATCCGATTGGTTATATAAGTGACAATTTCTAATCCACTGATTTTTCATTATTAAGTTCAATGAGGCTATAATTTCATTTTATGTTCTTGATCAGCCAGGATTACTTAATTAGATTTGAATATTTAAATGGATTAAGATAAGAGGAAGTTCAAATAGTTTATTAGACAGGCAAAACAATTATTACACTTGATTGGTGGTTAACAAGTTGAAATTGCGACTTGTACGTTTTCAGATTATGTAATTTCCGATGTTAATTTATTCTTAAAAATAAATTCAATGTCGTGTGAAATTTTATAAACAATCTAACTTGAAACATGATAGTCGTGTAAAACAGAAGCAATGCTGAAATGACCATTTTCCTGTAATCTCTGCAAAAAAATAGCTTTTTAATGAAAATTTCATTACAAACATAATTCAGTGGCAGCTTTGCGGAAAGAGGAAAAATAAAGTGACCAGGTGCCACGTGCATGGCACGAGACTGCAAAGAGGCACCCTCACATGTGGTGGTTGCAGCTGTCTTTTATTTAACATCTACCCATATGCCACCCCGTCTGAATTTTGGAACGCAAAATTTGGTAAATTATTTAAATGAAAGGGTTTGTTGTTGGGCGTTCAGAACCTCAACTTATGGATTTACCCAATTTTATAAATTCGACTTTATAATTGGAGGAATTGAATTTAATTTTGGTTACAAAATCTTTCTTCACTAAATCAATTAAAAAATATTTTTTGTTATAGAAAAAATTGGGTATATGATGCGTGGCCAGATTAAGTTTAAACGACTTCCTTTTTAAGTTTTTAATTACAATAATGGTCTCTAAACCGTTAAAAATCAGATTTTCCTCGAAATTCACGAACCATATGGGTCAGGAAGCCCCATAGCTGGTAAAGTTATAGTGCGTATAAAAAAGTATAGACATCCTTCCGGTCAGAAGCGTGGTAGAGGGTGCAATTTAAATAATGGCACGTGCTTCCACATCTTGTTACAATTCGATGATTTTGTAATTACAGACTTAAATTATTCAGACATAAGAAATGTTGATTGTGAGCTCCTGTCAAATATTTATTTGCCTACCATACCAAAATAAACACAATACAAGTTAACGGACACGTGTCAATCTGCGGTTTAATTAGTCAATGCAAAATAGCGGTGGAAAAAAAAATATTTTGTTTAATTATCGAGTAAGTCATAAACACACCTTTATTAAAAAGATTTAATAGTTGCATAATCGTTATCACGACAAATATTTACAAGAGTCATCATGGTATTCTTCATTTCGAACGATTATCCAGCTAATGAGAATTACGAACGTTGAACTCGAAAGATCAATTTTAGAATTAATTTAAAAGTAGCAAAAGAAACCACGACGTCTATAAGAAATGAGTTTCTTACTCTATTAATTTTCTAGAATGAAAATCGAAGTGTATCAAAACGCGAAGAAAAATCACAATGGGAAGCTTTCAATCTCACTTGCAGCTGCTTACAACGGTCATATTCCCCCTAATCGCTTAGTGTCGGAACTCCCATACTCCCATATCCCACTATAATATTTTATTCAAACTCTTTAATTCAGATAAAAATCTGCGAATTACCAATTCTTATAAAACTGCGGAAGTATCATCGAGGCGTGTATTTCAAGATTGTTTCACATTGATAAAACATGTGCAAACATGTTACAACATTAATAACAAGAAATATGAGCTGAAATATGCGAATTGATAAAATTTATCAAGGACTTACTGTTACTCGACAAAATCAAAACACAGTAACAAATAATTACGGTAAATCGCAAATCGACAAAGTTCCGCAATTTGTTAAGTAACATTTGTAATAAACTTGCTCCAAATAAGCCGTTGCAAGTCTTGTGACAAAAGCGGGTACCCTTACCGGTATTGTAGTTACACCTGGTCATAATTTCCGAGGGGTGAAACATCCTGAGAACTCATCGATTTCTCCCCTAATTAAGTTACCTGATGAAGTCCTGATTTTTCAGAGCCATGAGTGATTTCAAACGGAGCCCCAGTAAAGTTTGGTGGGCTAGCGAAAGTCTCGAATGGCGTGAAATTTCCGGAAGTCCCGGAAGCCAAGATTCCGGTTTTTCTGATACTGAAACCTCACCACCAATTCCCAAAAATGTGGCTGAACAGATTTCCAAAGATTTGGATAGCAACAAAGCCGGGAATTTATCGTCGAATTATCAAGAAAAGACAACCCCCGATAAGAGCATCAAACAATCACCACTTTACACCAAGAACTCGCCGAGAGTTAGCCGGAATTTATTCAATACGAAAGACAAAAGATGCGTGAAGGACGTGGTTAATAATCAGTATTCAAAGGAGGTAGCGTGTTTATCACCGAGAAAAGTTCGAAGTTTCAGTGAAGAGTTGCATGGACGGAGTTATGGGGTCTTGAACCGGTCAGCTCCTGCCGTTTTGGAAAAGATTACAGACGAGGAGGAGACTTTTAATGGAAATAATTCCTTGTCCAGTGATTGCGAAAGTGAATTGGAATGTCTTTTCAATGGTGCTTTGGAATCACCTAAACACACTTCAACGCCAAAAATGAGACAGACGAGGAATAAAGTCCCGCTTAATTTGTATTTAAAATACCAGCAGCAAGAAAAGTAAGTATTTGCACTTTAATGCGATAGTTATTTATTTTTGAATTGAAGAAGGAGAGAACCACTTGACAATGACGCTGTACAAACTTGGATGACGGAAATAAAACATCACTACGAACAGGAGTGTATGACAACCCTCCAATCTAAATCCATAGCTGGGGAACTGCACCAAAAGGTGGCCAACATGGCCACTTATACTATTTCAAGTATCAAGAAAGTTTTAGCTCACTCGGAATGCATTCAACGTGAATATAAAAATCTGAACAGGTAGGTAATCTATCATTTCATTCAGGACCAAACAGTAAAATATAATTTTAGTGAGAAGAAACACGTGGGGCCCTTAGCCCAAAGCCTTGCCGGCAACATCATCGACTTCATCAAGACTTACTCAGAAGTGACTCCAAAATTATTAAAACAGTATGACGCAATAAGGAAAACAAACGAAGACTTTTTAACACTAGTTTCCCAATTGTTCACCCAATGGGAAACCGTGTGTCACACTATTTTGGTCAAAGAAATCAAACGACTTGTTGACAAGTTAGAAAATCCATGTTCCGAACTTGACTTACGGGCCACCATTACTGGAATAACATCTTTAAGCTTAAGAAATGATCATTTGATTGAAATTTTTACCAAAAATGATATAATTCCAATTCTTTTGATACTGTGCGAAAAATGCGAAGGTTCCTCTATGAGGAGTCTCCTTCTACGTGCTCTCTCAACTATGTGTTCCACCGCTTACGCCGTTCGACAATTTGAACGGTTTTCCGGAATTCAAATTGTTAGTGACACTCTTGGTGAGGAGCCTTCTCGACCTGAGCCTGAACGTTCCGAAGCTGTGGCCCTTTTGGCCCAAGTTACTGCTCCGTGGATCGAGGATAACCACTGCATTAAGGGCCTGCAGGACTACTCCCGGAAGCTTGTCAAGTCTTTGACTAAATTTTTATCGACAACTAAATGTTGCCAAAACCTCCTTTTGTGCACTGCAGCTCTTGCCAACTTATCCACAATGGACAACAAATGTATCAAATATGTCTTACATTTGAACACTATTGAACTACTCTTGGAAGCAGTGAATAGACGAGGGCCTTGCGCTTCGATCTATCTTCTTGAACAAGTGGCAACCTTACTGGCCAACATGACGTCTTTGCAAACGGCAAGACAACAATTGTTAAAGTTGAAAACAATCCCAGCTTTGTTGTGTTGTTTGAGAACTGGAAGTGTTGGCGAAGATGTTGAGAAAAGGTTACAACAAAAGGCTATCATAGCCTTGTCAAGACTTTGTAGCGAGAAGGAGGCTGCCGCTCAAGTTGTCGAACTTGGGGGTGTCGAGAAACTAGTCAGGATGTGTAGGGAAAAGAATGAGAGGTTTTGTAATGATGCAGTTCTTGTCGCAACATTGGTAAGTTCAGACTACCAGGAACGTTTCAAGTTTTAACAGTTGGTTTTAGGCTACTTTGAGGAAGATAGCGGATGCTTGCGGAAGGGATGTTATCAGTGTTGAGGACGCTCAAGAGTTAGTGGAGCCGAAATTGCTTGATTCATTTTTAGCATATTCAAGTCAGAGTGAAAGTTATGTGTAGAAAAACTTTCCTGCCATTTTTACCTAGAGTGTTCATTATTCGGAGTATTTATTATTTTGTTACTTTATTTATTATTTTATGTACAAACAAAAAGAAATTAAATATACATTTCGATTTTTTTTATTATTTCGATAAGGGGGTGAGTTTTTAAAATTTTGCGCTAATAATTTTTTGTAGTTTTATTAGATAATGAGGTCTACTCTGTAACTTTTTTAACAATACCATATAACGGGCTATCATCTTTAAATTTAATTAAAATGGAACAGATTTTCTAATAATTATATGCAATGTACAATGAATATGAAACGTAATGCACTATGAAACCAAAGCGGCAAAGAATTATTTTCTGGCGTTGTGTATGATGTAATTGGTGTCAACAATTTTGTTTAAAGATAAATTTTATATTATTTTAATTGTCTATTTGATTTTAGCATTGCTACTAAATTTAGTTCAATTGAAAACGGTATTAAACTTGGGTTGATCTAATTTTGAAAAAAAAATACCATTGGTGTTGGACAAGTTGTTTACGGTGTCCCAGCAAAAATTAAATATTTTACAGTTTTTTTAAAATTCGCGCTCGTTTTTTGTAGTGCCCTCTTGACAGGCGACAGCTGACATCCCTGACATATTAATGGCAGAACTCGACCTGTCAAGTGAATAGTTTTATTGGATAATTTTTAACTTAATTAAAATGGAACGAATTTTCTAATTACGGCGATAATTATAAAATGGACCGAACCGTTTTTTCCACCAGTTACATCGCAGTCATTTAAAATTTGCTTGAAATTAGTTTGAATTTGGGGCACAGTGAAAAGAAGTGGAAGGACTAGATGCCGCGCTGGCGGCAGTACTTCAAGGGGCGGTGCGATGCTCAACTTGGAGCAGGAAGTAGGAGTTTGGGATTCTGTACTTCTTGAGCCATTGTCAGAAGATACATTTATTGCTAATTTACAACAAAGGTTCAAGAGAGACCATATCTACACATACATTGGAAACGTGCTTGTCTCCGTTAACCCTTACAAAAAATTAGCTTTATACTCGACTGATCTTGTAGAAACTTACGTTAAAAGGGGACCATTTCAGCTGCCCCCTCACATGTACTCCTTAACTCTTTTAATTATTTTTTTATAAATTTATAAAAATTGTAGATACGCAATTGCTGGATCTGCATATAGATGGTTAAATGACAGAAATGAGGACCAGTGTATTGTCGTCACAGGTTTTTATCACTGTTTTCATGATTGTATAAATGAAACATTTTCTTATTAGGAGAAAGTGGCTCAGGAAAAACGGAAGCAGCAAGAATCGTTTTACAATTTTTAGTTTTAGTTTCTGGTGATATTTCTGAAGTTAAACTTATGAAAGACCGCTTAGTACAAGCTAACACTTTATTGGAAGCTTTTGGCAATGCTAGAACTATAAAAAATGATAATGCATCGCGATTTGTAAGATTTAGTCAATTGTAATTTATCGAAATAATACATATTTGTAGGGGAAGTTTTTGGACATTGAGTTTGACTACAAGGGGGATCCGATTGGGGGCCACTTGACCCACTGTAAGTAGATTTTACTTTGCTTTTGTCTAATTTTTTTAATAATCATTTTTGTAATGCTTACAAGATTTTTTGGATAAGGTACGCCAATGTGACTTTATTCTCAATAATATGGTACATTTTTTAGGCCAGAGTTACGTGTTTATCGCCAGGTGATCGTAATTTTCATATTTTTTATCAATTACTTTCTGGTGCTGATATTCATTTATTAAGTAAGCTTTTTTTTCAAATACCAACTTGATTCAAAATATTCTTTATTTTAAGAATGCCTAAAACTTCAACGCAATGTCGAACATTACAACATTTTACAAACTGTAAATAATCAACCTACTTTAACCGACGATGAAGATAAAAAGTTATTTGTTTACACGAAGAGTGCATTGGAAGTGTTAGGTTTTAACGTTGAAGACATTATCGATATATTTCAAGTTATAGCAATTGTGTTAAAATTAGGCAATTTACAATTTGTGCCTTGTAATAACATAGATGGTACTGAGGGTTGCGCAATCAGTAACGAATACGGTAAAAATTCAACACTTTTGTTTCGTTTTTAACCCAAAAAAATAATTTTAGAATTATTCGAAATCTGCGAATTGCTGGGTGCCGAGCACAGATGGCTTCAGAGAGCCTTAACGAGTCGACAAATCGAAGACGGAATCTTAGCAGACCTCAACGCGTACGAAGCGTCAAAAATCAGGGATATTTTATGCAAAACTTTGTACAGCCGTCTTTTTACATGGCTGATTAACAAAATAAACGAAATAATTAAGGTACCCCCACTTACACTAGTAGAGGATGTTACAAATATTGTATTGTAGGGCCAGAGGTTGGGTAAACGAAAAGTCTTGGGCGTGTTAGACTTGTACGGGTTTGAAGTATTTGAGAAAAATTCATTCGAGCAACTCATCATTAATTATTGTAACGAAAAGTTGCATCAGTTCATTACGAATATAACGTTGAAAGAAGAACAAGAAGAAATAATCAGGGAGGGATTAGAGTGGTCAAAAATCGAATATTTTAACAACATGTAAGTCTAGTATACGGATACCTAAAGACTAGGATACGACACGATGATAGCGTTGTTCCTTTCCCGTTTTAAGTTTTAAGAGCAATGAAATAAAAAAATGGCTATATTTACATAGCGGTGAGCAAAACGCAAAAAAATATAGACAGATAGAGCATTAAATTCTCAATAACAAGAGATAAAAGTAATGCAAAAATTTTATTGAAAACTATATTTAAAAAAATTTCAAACATTTAGCAGTTTTGCGCCCCGTTTCATTTTTTTGAAAATGTTGCGAATACAGTTAAAGATACAAGAAAAATATAAGAAAGAAAGTTGTAGAGAATAAAATTTTCTACAAAAAAGTCCAATGGTTTAGGTCCTAAAGTCGCTGAAGTGACAAATAGGTGTCATTTTTACCGGTGGTTAAGAGACAAAAAAATAATTTAAATCTCAACGGTTGAAGATAGAGATATGGTCTCACGGACTTTTTTGTAGGAAATTTAATTCTCTACAACTTTGTTCCCTACACTTTTTTGTATCTTCAACTGTATTCGCAGCGTTCTCAAAAATATCGAAAACCGTATTAAAAATAAATGACAAACAATTATCAGTTTGCGTTCCGCCAAATTTTTTTATGAACGCTGCGAATACGGTTAAAGATACAAAAAAAGTGTGAGAAACAAAATTGTAGAGAATAAAATTTGCTAGAAAAAAGTCCCCGAGACCATATTTCTATCTTCAACGGTTTCTTTAAAGTGTTTCTCTGGCCCTGAATCACCAGTAAAAATGAAACGAATCCGTCGGTTGAGCGTCTTTGAGGCCTAAGTTTTTACTACAAAATTTTATTCTCTACAACTTTCTTTCTTGTATCTTCAACCGTATTCGCAGCATTTTGAAAAACATGAAACGGAGCACAGATTTTAAATTTTAAATATTTTTTTTCTTATATTTCTCGTGAAAAATTTAGTCGTTCGTTTTCCACAGCTTATTAAGAATGTAAAGCTCAACATTTTTGCATGTTTTTCCAAGCAATTAGTGCATTGGTTGAATTTAAATTAATTTAAAACGATTTGAAACTGAGACGGTAAAACGCTCTAAGCGCCCCCATTTTTACTCCGCCGTACTACTTTTTTTGGGTCCAAAAAATCAAACAATTTTGTATCTCGTTTCGTCTCCTACTATGTAGTTCTCCGTAGTCTAGTATTAGGTTAAAAAAATTTATAAATGAATTTTGTAGAGTAATTTGTCAATTGTTGGAGCATGAAAGTCATGGTGTTTTGTCATTACTTGAGGAACCGCACGTTCAGGGCGACTCTTGTTATCTAAATAGAGTCGAACAGTGTTGTGCTGGTCATTCGTATTGTCTTGCAGCCGATGCCACACTGCCACAATATAGTTTTCAGTAAGTTGAAAAACAAAATCGAATCGGAGTAATTTTATTTTACAATAGGATACGTCATTATGCTGGTGCTGTCACCTACAATGTGCACGAGTTTCTTGAAAAAAATCGTGATTCGTTGCCTAAGGAAGTGTCTCGAGCTATGTTTCGTTTCGATCACCCTTTAATGAAGTCGTTATTTCCCGAGGGCAACCCCAAACGTTGCAGTTTCAAACGACCAGTTTCTAAATCAGTCCAGTTGCGAGTTTCTTTAAATTCCCTTTTGAAAAGCTTAAATGCGCGTCAGATTCATTATATCCGGTGCTTGAAGCCGAACGAAATGAAACAACCCCGGATTTTAGAAATGGCGCTCATCCAACATCAGGTTTGTATAATTTGACTCAAGATTAATATTAATTAATGCTTTAAGGTGCGTTATTTGGGTTTGATTTCCACGGTGCAGATCTGGCGTTCGGGATACTGTTATCGTTTAGCATATCCTCAGTTTCTTTGTCGGTATAAGATGATTTGTGGGAATACCTGGCCGAGATGGCGTGGGTCTCCGATAGAGGGCGTTTCAGTGCTTTTACGATCACTGCCAATCCCAAGTGCGGAATTTACGTTTGGTCGAAATAAATTGTTCGTGAGGAGTCCTCGCACCGTATTCGAGTTGGAGGATTTTAGAAGAGTCAGATTGCACGATTTGGCACTTTTGATACAAAAGTCGTGGAGGGGGTTCAATCAGAAGAGGAAGTACCAGAAGTTGAGGCGTTGTCAAATGGTTATAGCCTCGGCGTGGAGGAGTTGGCGGGTAAGGGGGTTATAATTTAAAATTAAATTAACTAAAATGTCCGCTAAAATTTTTCAATTTTTTAACACAAATTATTTTCATTTGAAAACTTTACAGGAAATGAAATACGGAATTCCTTTTTCAGCGCGTAAACATCTTTGGTCTTTATCTCGGGTGGTACGTTTATACAAACACTGCCTCAGTACCTGCTAGACCTGTTTTTAACTACGCTATTAAACAAATACTTGCATTTATATTGATTGACATTTTCGATTAGTAACATTACTTGTAGTTGTTATAAATTATTCTTTTCTTAAAATACTTAATCTCAAAAAAAATTCCTAAATTCTTTGGTGTTTTTTGAAACTCTGTAACTCATCGAAAAATGGTTGTATCTAGATTAAAAAAAAAAAAACTATTTGGAAGCCTTAAGTTTCTAGTTTTGAGATCTTTTGGCAAATATTTTTTCTGTGCTATGGTTATCACGCAATTCTAAGTAATAGCGCGAGAAAAAAATCTAAATTTTTATGTTTTCGTTTTTGGTCCACGAACGTGGAGAATTTTTTTTTTAGTTAAGTCATTGCATACCCCCGTTAGCATGTTTGTTTACCTTTAATACGCATTTTTCATATTCTCTTTTGTCTCTGAGATATCTGACTTTAAATGAAAAAGGATCCTCTTGTCTTTGATCATCGATATCTCAACAACCAATGGCCACACAGAGAATATAAGGGTAGTGTCAAAAACTGGAATAAATGTCTTATGAGATCCTCTTATGATTTTTTGTAAAATATTTTTTTTACCTGTAACAGTGATTTAAAAAAAGAGAAAAATGCAAGTATTTGCGTTGTTTTAGTAAATCTACCGCGTATTTACTAATACTAATGTGGCAACTAATGTTTTTAGGTGTTTTTACAGCTCAAAGTATCCCTCACAGCCTTGCTAATTTTGAAATCGATCCATCTAACCGTTTTCTGGGACCGTTTGATCAAAATTTTGCAAAAGAATTAAAGGAACAATTGCACATATTGTTTCTGAATATTGCCTAATCTTCATTAAGATGAAAAAAAAAATTTTTTTCGACTTTATTTACAATTTTGCATTAGTTATTTGCTAAAAATTAAAAAAAAATTAAAC
>NW_025401006.1:9081984-9134079 GCF_015345945.1 Tribolium madens
TTGTAAAAAAAAAGCTGAAAAAATTGTTTTTCTTATCTTGACGAAGATTAGACGATGTTCAAAAACAATATACAATTATTCCTTTAATTCTTTTGCAAAACTTTGATCAATCGGTCCGAAAAAACAATTTGATGGATCGATTTAAAAATTAGCAGGGCTGTAGATAATACTTTAAGCTGTAAAAAAAAAAAACCTAAAAACATTAGTCGCCCCATCAATATTAGTGAATACGCGGTAGATTTACTAAAACAACGCAAAAACTTACTTTTTTCTCTTTTCTTTAAATCAATGTTAAAGGTGAAAAAAAATATTTTCCAAAAAATCATAAAAGGATCTTCTAAGAGATTTATTCCACTTTTTGACACTACCCTTATATTCCTAGTGTGGTCATTGGTTGATGAGATATCGATGATCAAAGACAAGAGCATTTAAAGTCAGATATCTCAGCGACAAATTGACGTAAAAAAAAAATATGAAGAAAGCATATTAAAGTAAACAAACATGCTATCTAGCCTATGCATTGACTTAACTAAAAAAAAATTCCTTACATCACGTCCGTGGATCAAAAACAAAAACATAAAAATTAAGATTTTTTTTTCTCGCGCTATTACTTAGAATTGCGTGATAACCAAAGCACAGAAAAAATATTTGCTAAAAGATCTCAAAACTAGAAGCTTCAAAATGGTTTTTTAAAATCTAGATACGACCATTTTTCGATGAGTTACAGCTTTTCAAAAATCATCAAAAAATTTAGGAAAATTTTTTGTTCCTTTAATTTTTTGGAGTAGTGTATAAAATCCTTTTTAATGAGCATAAAAAAAACACAATACAACCTTTGATTTTATTACAAATCAGGGGAAAAATATGATTTTTGTTAATATAATGAGGATTTAAATATCAACGCTTCTTTTTCACACAATTTGTATTTGAAAGAACAATTAATTGTTTTTACACCGTTTTTGTGATAATTGCCGCTTATAGGCACAAGAAGAGTACAGGACGTTGAAACACCGCAAACAAGTCGAATGGGCCGCTAGAGTTATTCAAAGACATTATATTCAATGGAAGGTATATTAAATTATCCCAAGTTGGGACCGCCTCGAAACTGTTATTTTTAGCGAAGACGATTTCTTCAATCATTTTGGAAATTATTACCGCCCGATGCCGACTCTCCCATTTGTAGAGAATGGCCATCTTGTTCTTCCAGATTAGCAGAATGTAATAATTTATTGAAAAAAATCCATCATCGTTGGCGTTGTGGTAAATATCGGCTTAAGTTTGATCAAACAGCGAGAAATCGTATGAGAGAAAAAGTTACCGCGAGTTTTATTTTCAAAGACAGGAAGTGTTCATATCCTAGAAGGTTTGTAATGACAAGAAATAATCCAAAAAACAAATTATACTTTTAGCGTTTCTCATCCATTTCTCGGGGATTACGTTCGGCTAAGGCAAAATATTCAATGGAAAAAAATCTGTTTAGAAAGTAACGACCAATATGTAGTTTTTGCTGACATTATTAATAAAATAGCGCGTTCTAGTGGCAAGGTATTTGAATATATTTACACAAGTTTTTATCAAAAACACAATTTTTTAGTTTGTGCCAATTCTTTTGGTTGTCTCGACACGATCGATGTTGATATTGGATCAGCGGACGTTGCAAATAAAATATCGTGTGCCTGCGACAGAGATCTACCGGATGTCTCTGTCACCGTTTCTCGATGACGTCGCCGTCGTCCACGTGCGTGCAGTAAGTCTTACTTACCTCCCTGTAGTATAGAATTAGAGTGCTAGAGGTAGTTTTGTTCCCAGTCATCGGTAGCCAACGCTGACAGCGCAAGTTCGAATTCCGATGCGACCGGTTGCTTATTTCAGAGCGACTTAAGTAAGAAAAAAGGCGATTTCGTGTTTCAAACCGGTCACGTGATTGAAGTCGTGACAAAATTATTCCTGGTTGTCCAAAACGCCACAGGCAAACCACCTGAAGTCAACATAACGACAGAGTAGGTATCTGTATGTAATAAAAAGGTGTAATGTAAAATTGTGGTAGGTTTGAAGCCAATTTCGGGTCGCAAACGGTGACTTTCACCTTCAAATGTATGGGATTGCCGGAAGTGCAACCTGGCCAAATCCGTGTTCTTCGCAAAGGCAACAAGATGGAAGTTCATGTGTGACATTTTGCCAAACATATCTTCGAGACCAGCATATTGATCACTGCCATTAGAGTTATTCGTTGCACAATAGATTGGGAGAATTGGATCTGTATTTGTTCCGTATACAGTGTTGACCAAAAATTGAATCCTAGCTTAGCGTGAGAATTTTAAAATTTGTGTTACGGCTGAAATTTTAAAGTACCTTTATATTGAACAATCATACATGACGAACTAGCTTACATATTAATAAACCCCATTGAGATGCAAGGTATAAGGATAGTTCGAAAATTCTTGTTAATAAATTACGTCTTGTATACAAGTTAAAGTAATTTTTTAAAGTTAGTCTTTTTGACTTTAGATGTTAGTTTCTCATGTTTTAATTATTTATAACGTACATTTCCTGTTGGTTTCTAACATAATGTAAAAATGTTGATAGTGTACATTATCTACATTTTCTCTAAGTTCTATAAATTATAAATCCAATAGCGATATGTTAATAAACAAGTTATATTTTTATCACAAATTTGTCTTCACTCCTTCTTTTCCTCTTCTTTCTTCTCTTCGGGAGCCACATCTCCATTCGTCTGACTCGTTGAAGCTTGTCTCAAATCATCTAAAACCCCTTTAGCCAATTCCCTCTCATTATACCTTTCACGCAAAGCCGAAAACAAGCAAAGTTGCGTCTCATATTCCCTTTTCAAATCACCATTATAGCGAATCATATGTTCCAATTTCTTGTGCATCAGATCATGACGTTCCTTTTCAGCCCCGACTCTATCTTCCATACATTGAATTTTTGATTCAAGTTGCTTGATTTCCAAATTTCTTATCTCCAACAAGTCTTTAGTGATGGTCACCACGTCTTTAAGTGATGCAATTTGTTGATTCAAAGCATCGATTTGCAACTCTTGATTCTTTATAACTTTGGTTTTGTCGAAAATAATTCCTTTCGCTCGTGTTAAAGTCTCTTCAGATTTGACTTTAATCGCATCAACTTCTTCCGCTTCTTTCAAATGTTGCGCTTTGAATTTCTGTGCTTCTGAGACTTCTTCTTCAAGCTGCACCAGGCGCTTTTTTAAGTCGGCCAAGTCGGTATCTTTTTGCTATAAAATATCGAATGTAAAAGAACGGTTTGTTAATTTTTTGCATACTTTTAATTCATTTTCTAATTGTGTTGTTCGTTCTGCATTGTTTTTAAAAGTTTCTTCATAACTAGCGAGTTTTTCAAGAAGGTTATCCCCATTTTGGACTGTATTTTGGTTACCCTAACAATTGAAATTGTAATTATTTACACAAAAATTATTAAAAGATTGTTACCTCACTGGGGGCTTGGTTAGTAGTTTGAGTTTCAATATTTTGAGACATATTTGGTAGTGTTGTAAAGTGCGTTGTAAACCGTGGAAAATTGGGAGGAAAGGACTTATTAATAGATTTCTAGGTGACTCGGAAGATTCGTTTTATTTTTAGAAAATGCATGGTAACTTTACAATTTTTAAATTTGCCGCCAGGCATAACCTCAAAATCAAAAGTAGATTTTAAAATCTGAATTTACAAATTATTTCTTGAAATTTAGCAGATAGAAGTAAAGATCAACACAGTTTAAGGACCCAGTCAACAAATAAGTATTAAATGGAAAATTTTGGAATGATGTTATGACATGCATTTCGATCTTTCGACCTCCAGTCAAATGTGAATGCGAATGCTTTCTAAAAAATCATTGAATTAATGTAAACAGTGACTGAAATAGCCAAAAATCGTCTAAAATTTTAATTCTCTACATTAGAGGTAAATGTTTACAAAAAATCAATCCCCAAGACAAAAATTTTCTGATGTAACCTTTATTATAATTTTTTAGGTTAGGTCACCTTTTGAATGGAGGAATACACTCGCGAACCTTGCCCATGGAGGATAGTCGACGACTGCGGAGGCGCCTTTACCATGGGCCTCATCGGGGGTGGCGTCTTCCAAAGTATTAAAGGCTTTCGCAATGCCCCTTCAGGTTTCAACAGACGACTCGTATGTTGTCCCTTACCCCCCCATTGATCCCGTTTAATTTCGAATTTTAGGTTGGCAGTTTGGCTGCAATTAAGCAACGGTCTCCCATAATCGCCGGTAATTTCGCCGTTTGGGGCGGCATGTTCTCAACCATTGATTGCGCCTTAATCCACATTAGGAAAAAGGAGGATCCGTGGAATTCTATCATAAGTGGGGCTGCGACTGGAGGTATCCTTGCAGCGAGAAATGGCATACCAGCTATGGCCGGGAGTGCTTTAATTGGCGGAGTTTTGTTAGCTTTAATTGAAGGAGTAGGGATTTTGTTCACCAGGTTATCAGCCGAGCAGTTTCAGCCACAGATGCCCCCAATGGAAGATCCATCTCAGTTGAGAGGGCAGCAAAATGGGGGCTTCTCGTTCCAGTAGTGTGCATGTGTGTATAGATAAATTTTTGTTGATTAAGGCGTAAATATAAGGTTTATTTTGATCTTTATTTTATTTATGTAATAGGTCAAATAAAGACTCCTATTGAAAACAGAAGATTTTATTTTTTAACTTAGATAACATGTAAATTTACAACTTAATTCAGTTTGAGACTTGGTTTCTGATTATCTTCAGGAAAGATACAAAACTTAGTTTACTTCCTATGTTTTATTTAAAATGTGTTATTTATACATCTTAGAATACGCCGTATGATTGAAAAAATTCAGATTTTTGACCACTCTATTTACTAATTAAGCTCAGGCATGACTCACGGATTTTATCTGAATTTTTTAATCAGTTATTTACAAACTTGACTGCTAGTTAATTTGTATAACTTACACGAAACCGGTGACGCTTCTAAATCAAACTATCCTTACATTTATAACAAAAACTGGGAAATTTATTATACATTGAACCCTATTTATAAAATGATGGAATTTTTGCACATAATGAACCTTATGCAATATTAACGCCATACAAAAGTATGAAAGAAAAACAAAATTTAATTTCATACATACAAGAATACACAAATTTGGGGTAGAAATAAATTAAATCAAATGTATACAACTTTTATACGAAATTAACGTTTACCATTATTAAAATTCAAACTTCTCAAAGGGGCCTTAAAAGTTGACGCTGCTTGTTGTTGCAATTGGTAAGCAAGTGGATGAATTTTAAAACCAAATAACCTAAAATCATTTGTTAGAAAAAAATTGTAAAAGAATGTGTTGAACTTACCTAGGAACAAATTGATTTGTTGGACGCTTTGGTCTGTACTCTGGGTGTACCATGAAAAGCATGTGAGGGAAACCTGTCCCAAAGTAAGCCCCATCTGTATGGTGGTGTCTTGATGATTTTGGTGTATACACATCCATACATTTAGGGCAGTATGACTTGACCATCGCCTCACCAGGTACATCAGACAAGCCTAAATCACAATTTAGGAAAAAAAGACAAATTAAGATATGTTGAGGTTACCCAAAGGTAGCATTGCCTGAGATTCACAATACACACGGGGACAATACCCAAAATCCCCAGACTGGTACTTTTCAATCATTTGAGCAATTCCCCGATTTGTCAAAATGTACCTGGCGTGTATTAATCCATAAAGCATTTCAGCAGCTTGTTCAATAAGATCAGATTGGTTGGGATTATCGTCAAGTTCATCATCTACAAAAATATGAGTAAAAAATTATAAAACTTGAGATGGCTTCCAAATACCGGGTTCTAAGTCTAGTATCATATCAAGAGCTTGCCTGTAATGCGGTACTTGTTCATTCAAGCCCGTCAAGTTAAATTTATCTTGTATATAATCCTCATCCACCTACAAATACACTTTGTAATCTGGTCTTTAAAATCAGGCAAATTTCATTTACTTCGCAAAAGAATTCATTTCCTCTAAGTCCGCAAAACCATGAAATCCATGATACCTCCTCTGAGCTGCTCATTTTCCTAAAACATTTCCGATTTATTTAGAAAATTAGAATTTTGTGACGGTTGTGGCTGTCCAACCCTATGTTTAGATTACATTTAATGACATTTGTGACACAACTACGACGTTAATTTTCGATTTTAGAGCTTAGAAAGGATGTGGAGGGCTGGGAAATGATGAGATGAAGACCAAATTGTGATCGAGGAAAGAAATATTTAAGAATTTTACCTCTTTGTACCTTGATTAGCCACGCTTACGCTACTTCATCTACGCGAAAAAAGAGTTGATGTTGGGCTCATCTAGCGGAAAGTGACGGCACTACATGACAGACTTAACCGGGAAATTTAAAATTTAGGAGATTTAAATTACAGTAAAACCTCGGCACAACGATCACTATTGTTTTTCCAATACTGTTTAAATTTAATGAATTTATATTTAATTCTATATAAATAAATAAAATACTGAGCAGATAAATCGCTTCCGTAACACTTTTATTTGTATTTGCATAATAAATCAAATATTATATTGGTGTTTAGTTTAACATTTGAATTATTTAAATTGATTCAACGTTAGTTTTTAAAATGGTATTTGTTAACTGTTTACAAGTAGATTTTTTATTATTATATCTACGTATTATTATACAACAGAGTGATCATAAATGTATAAATCATGTTGGCTCTGTGAATACCCGAATACGCCAATTTGTACAAATGTATACTTAATTACTTACTGTGCTTTTTGTGTATTGTAAACTCTGGTAAGTCTTTAATTTCGTTAGCATTCTAAGTTTTTCTCAAACTTTTTCAAGGGCAAAATTTTTCACGTTTTGTATCGACTACTCTTATTTTTCTTTTCAAGTTTACAGCGTTTTTATGTTGACTTGACAGATATACAGGTATGTCATCAATCATGAGTTATCGGTCATCACGTCACTTATCTCTGACTAGGGTGAGAAATTAGTTATTAACACAAAAAGTTACAATTTTGTAAAAAAAATGAAGTCCGAAATATTTCTATATTTTGTTACTGCATACAGGGTGAGTCATTTATAATAAAGATCCTAACCAATTTTCCGACGCAACCCAAAATACATTCTCACAGGTACAGTTGGAGACAAAATACTTTGGTCGTCATTTTTCTGACACTTTAATGTAATTCAAGCTTTAACGTTAAAATGAATGTCAATTTCAAATTAAACAACTTGTCAACTATGATTGACAGTAGCTAAAAATAAGGTTAACAGTCCTAAAGCATGCTTTACAATTTAATGTCACTCAAGTGACATTGACGACCAAAGTATTTTGTCTCCAACTGTAACTTAGCTTTTGTTGTGTTTGAAAAACTTTGATTATCAAATTTAAATTTAAGTACTTGTTGATATGTCATTAATTAAATTTGACAGAATCATCAATTCCACTTTTTTTTTTCTTAAAAACATCGAAGTGATTGATATGATCTTGATATATGTATGTATGAAAAATGCTACGAAAATGTTTGTCTAATTTTTAAAAACTGTCACGGCTATTATTACCTTTATATCTTTGAAAATTTTCAAACAGTACCTAAATTTATTAACACATAGTGGCATCTGAAAATGTATTTTGGGTTGCGTCTAAAAAGCGGTCAGGGTCTTTATTATAGTATGTGATTCCGCCTGTATTTAGACAAATATTAATGAAATTATTATGATATAACTTTGTAATTTATTACATTGTATGTATTTAAGGTGAGAGCAACTTTCTTTAAAACATCTTACTATTAACAAAAAAAAATCTGAGAAAATGCTTTTCAAATATGTTTTAACGTTGTTTATTTAAGATTTTGTTATCGCACTTGTTTCAAAACAATGGTATCACTAAAATATGACTTTAAAAACAACAAACAAATTAGAAACAATAGGTAGAAACAACATTTAATTAATAAATAATAGGAGCAATAAAAAAACAAGTTTTCTGAATAATTTTTTTTGAATCATTATAAGAATATTAATTTTCTGTTTGGTATTTATCGAAAATTTTCAACACGTTTACTGCAGTTTTCCTAAAACTTCCACAATCAATAAAAAATTATACCGTGCAAAAAAACAACGAAAAGTTTTTCTGAAAATAAAGATGCGACTGATTCGTGCTAATAAAGCGTTACTCTCTAGAGATAGTCAACCATAAATAATTTTCTTTTGATCAGTTTATGTAACTCAAAACTGTGAAAAATAGATAAAAATAGTGAAAATAAGATCATTTCCCTATTTTTAGTTTGCGCAGACGGCCGGTCTAGTCGAAGGCTTTCCTAGGCGCCGCGACGTCGTCACCCGAAATGTTTAGTGACATTTAATTCCATTTAAAACGGACAATAAACTTTTAACCATCTATTGTTAATTGAAAAGTGAAAACCCAGTCTACTTTTAGAAATCTCCTTGCACAAGTGGGACGTGCTAGTTGCGGTTTTTGAAGACAAACACAGTTGACTCATACCACGCGTAAATAATTTTTAGCTCTTTTGTTATCATATTTTAAACAAAAACCCAAATTATACCAAAATGTAGTTTGCTGTGATTGTTAATTACGAGTCAAGGTTAAAACGGATTATTTATTGTTCAGTTTCATTCTCTTGCAGGAGTGTTGTAAACAAACAAGTGGTTATAATACATTGTTGGGGATTTTCTTCCACGGTTTGTTTAGTTAATTGGAAGGTTGTTGTCGCTTGTTCAGTAATTGCAGTGTTAGTGCGACGATGTTTTTAGAAGTTGAGTGGGAATGAAAGACGACAGGAAATTACAAAAATTAATTCAATGTCAGTGAGACAACGATGCTCGAAATCTAATTTTTTAAATAACAATTTGTAGGTAAGTCGATCGACATTTTTATTACGTGCAGTAATATTGTTTCTAAAAAGTATGATTCTTTTATCTGTTCCAATTAATGTTATCAAGAAACAATTTCGCAGTACCAACAATCAATCGACAATTAAGTTTTGAATGTGTTTTTTTTTTTAATTACAATATGGAATTATGATTCAAACCGCCATAATCTAATGTTATGTTTAATGCATCCAAGCATACAATTTTGAAACTGGGCCATTGATCTATTCACATTCTTCCTTCCTAATGAGCTTTTAATTAATTGTAGCGTCACATAAAAGGGCTCACTAGAGTTCTTAATTGAAAATTCCTGAAATGTTTTAAAATGTCTTAGAATTATGCGCAAGTATAGCGGAAGTAGAACGCAAGTTCTAGGTCTTCAGGTTAGTATCAACAATAACTATGATAGTGAAAGTGCACTTTACAGTTATGGATTAAAATAACAGACAACAATTTGACTAACGTAAATCGTTTAAAACTTTTATCAATTCTTTATCGTTAAGAAAAATATTTAGACGTAGGTAAAAGAATTTGTTGTCATAAATTGTACTCATTTAAATGCATTCTAAACATTTTTCTAAAAGTACATTTATTCTATGAAACGTGTTTTGAAACTTTCGGTTAATTATATTTAGTTTTGTATAGCTACAACAAACGTTTAAGTAATTATTTCTTAATCGGGTTTTTCTAATAACACAAAGATGATTCATTTTATAAACTTTTGATACATCCATAAACAAAGAACGGAAACGCTTCATACAAGTTCAATAAATTAAAAATAATCTGATAATATAGATATCCCTCAAATTATCTTTTATCTTATCGCAGAATGTTGCCTTGCTCTCTATAATGTGCAAATGTTGTTCATCCTGTAAAATCCATTACAGAATTGTATGATTTCAGACTAAAAGTGCAAGTTATACGATGGCAAGGTCGAAGATGCCAGAGGGACTTGGTAAGTAATCGAATTTTTTTTTTTTCAACGAATCATATGAATCAAATCAACTTTTTTTCGGCGTATTTAGAACCAGAAAAATGTTTCCATTGATTCAAGCGAACATGGTTGCTAAAGGAATAAGTAATAAAAGTTGTGATCGAATTGAAAAATTTCAAAATAAGTAAATATTTATTTAGTGATTTATGATGGAAACTAATAAAACATCTCCAGAGTCCAGTTGTATATACTTACAAAATTGGCTTGTGTTAACAACATTTTGTGAAATTGTGTCAGTCTTAATATATGTATGTAAACTAAACTCTATTGACCACTTTGATGTAGAAAAAATGTTTGAAAAGTGACATATTTTTAAAACAAAGGCAAAAGTCTCATGAAAAACAAGAAAAATAAGTAAAACTGCAACATTATCTGTACACTTCCTTATTTTGTTTTCTTTAACCTTGCAAATCATTATTTCAAAATAATGAAGATCTGTCCATTTTAATAACACTCTTACGTAAACAAGATCTGTCCCTGCTATTAGCTTTTTTGTACTCTGAAAACTTTTCGCAGATATTTTTGCAAAATTTTTGATAAAGACCTGTTCAAACAAAGATTGGGAAACCTCTTTTTCGTGTCAAGATAAAAGAGAGATAATTGCTACTGTCAACAGCAATTACTCGTGTTTAACCTTGTAGTTACATTTTTGTGTTAGTTTTATGTTTATTCCTTTAGTAGTTGTGTGCATTTGACATGTCTCGAGACAGATACAACTCTTGTAAGTTAATAATCCTAAAGTGTTACTAATTGTGTAATAAAGTAGTAAGTAATAGTGATGTAATCTGCTGGTATTAAAACTTGCAAAGTACCTACTTTTTAATTATCAGCAATACCAGTCCTTATCTAAATAGTTCAACGTAAATATTTTCTTATTGTTATTATTGTAAAACATTGCCTTTATTTGAATAAAACATAAAAAAAATGTAATTAAACTGTTTCTATTTATATACCGCGTAAGCAAATATTTGAAGGTAAGTAGCATAAACGCGTTCATTAAACTTTGGACTTCATTCGTATTGATATCAATTCTTTGAATAAAAAAATTCTTCTTAATCTTTCTTCTTAAAATTTCGCTTTTTTCTAGGGGAACCAATTCCATACGATCCCGATTTCAACGGTCCTTTACGTCGCCGCTCTTGCACCGATATCATTTGCCTTTTAATTTTTTTCGTATTTATTGGATGTTGGGCGGGAGTTGCAATTTATGGTATGTGTATCACGTCGAAGAGAGAGAAAATCGTAACAAATCTAATAAAGCTTTTAGTAGTGGAGATCCTAATACTTTATTGGTGCCTAAAGATTCATACGGTAGTCGATGTGGGTTGGACGAACATGTCAAAAACCGGCCCTATCTATTTTTCTTCGATTTAAGTAAATGTTTTTCACCTTCAGTACCTTTCACGGGATGTCAAACGAGACAAGTAAGAGGTGGATTCAAGCTCAAGGGTGTATAACTGGGAGAGTTATTACAGGTTTGTGTGGAAAAATGTCCCGATTATTATTACTCTTTTGATCAAGAGCCGACTAACTATAAGAATAAATTGATATGTGACTATGATGTTGACCTCAATAATGGGGATCCAAAAGCATTGGTCGAGAATGGAAAATGTGCGAAATATTATTTCAAGAGTTCCTCATGTAAGAATCTTTTTGTTACATATTTTTTTGAGCTTTGAGTTAAATACAAACTTACATATTTTGTATACAGTCTTAAACAGATGTTTGTACAATACTGCTGATCGTAACAAGCCTAGCAAGGATACAAACATAGAAAAAGAAATTTCTGAATTAAAAAAACATTTGAATAAAATTGCAATGTGGATGTCCCTATTTGTTCAAAATACGATTGGTTATTTCACAGAAAATCAAAACTATCAACAGGTAGATATTTCTTACGTCTTTGTTTAAACATTAATTGTCATTTACCTACCCTTAGACACATGTAACTTTTCAAATTTCAGTATTAACAATTAGTTTTGGTTTACATTTATGTAGTAACCAGTAGCCACTGTATGCACATGTAGAGTGTAAATAGTAAATTCAGAATTTACATCAATAAAAAATCATGCAAAAACTAGTTCAATAAACACTAACTCAATTTAAATATAAAATACACAGTGAACAATAAGTCAATAATTGGTTACATTACTTACCATCTTACACCAATCTTTGTGGCTGAAGATATTTTTCAAAAGTTGTAATAAATTTCATTGTTATAAATGCAGTTCTTCTTCGATTTTAAATTCAGGTGTACCTACCTAAAACTTATTTCATATATGTATTATATTAAAAACAGATTTAAAAAAACAAATACTTAAAAGTGTAAAATTTGCAAATTTAATTTTTCAAAAATATCTGAAACACTATTTTCTTTGAAATCAGAGAAATAAGCCAACACATTTATTGCTTATTGCAGTTGAAAAAAGGTGCATACCAACCATAGACGATACTTTTTATGAAACACTGAAGAAATTCGCATTGAATGATACTCAAAAGTTTCTTGACAGTGTAAAAAACATTAAAGCTCTGTCCCAAGCCGAACAGGTAGGATTTTATGTGTGGCCTTTGTGTAACATTATTTTGTAATTTATGTTTTAAAAATTGTGTGTTTTTTTTTCACTCTGTACACTTTTATTCTCCATATCCACGCATGCACATCATTGCACTTATTGTTTAAATCGCTTGTTCTCTCTTCAAATCGTATTTTAGGTGGGCCAGAATATCGTCGATGATCTTGTAGAATCCTGGTGGAAAATACTTGCAGGTGTTGGGATTGCAGTTGTCGTATCTGTAATTTATATTATGATGTTGAGATGGTTGGCTGCTCCTTTGGTGTGGCTTAGTTTGATTGGAGTTTTAGCATTGTTGATTGCAGGTAATTTGGTCACGATTTCGATGGGTGTAAATACAGTTTGGTGTAATTTCAGGAGTTTATTTCACAACAGTGAAATACATAGAATTGAAAGATAAAACGGATGAAGACGTTGAAACTAACAACATTATCGAATCGTACGCTACGAAAAAAGACACGTGGCTGGTTTTGCTTATAATTTGTTCGATTGTCCTTGCAATTGTTCTCCTTATGATGATTTTCTTGAGGAAAAGAATCATTCTGGCTATCGCATTGGTAAAAGAAGGCAGCAAGTAAAATAATTGTACTTTATAGTTTATTATTATTACACTTTAATTTTATAGAGCCGTAAGTTCGGTCACTTCGGTACTCTTTTTCCCCATTTTCCCTTGGATTCTTCAAATTGGAGTTATAGCGTTTGCGATTTGTGTCGCCCTGTATCTTGCAACTACAGGTGATCCTGAGTATAAAGTTCGAGGAATGACTAGTGACTGTCCATGTTTCAATATTTCAACTATACACGTACGTTAATAAAAAAATTAAAGAACTAGTACTTATCCTACTTACAGAATGGTACAAAATGTGATCCAGCACAATTCAAAAATTTCACATGTTTAGCCTCCACACTTTGTTCGGGTGTCACTTGTAAATTCACAACCATGAACAACCCCAAATGGTACCCATATTTGCAAGGTGAGAACCAAACGTTAGTATCAAAAGCTTCACTAACGCCGTTGTAGCATTCAACGTGTTTGGCTTTTTCTGGGGCACTTTTTTCGTCTCGGCCCTTGGCCAAATGATCCTAGCTTCAGTTTTTGCCACGTGGTACTGGACTTTCAATAAATCAAATTTGCCATTTTTTGCGGTACTAGAAGCGACTGGACGAACCCTTAGGTACAAATTTACTTTTATTCTTTGGGTACATTTATTTTTTTAGGTACCACATTGGTACTCTCGCCTTTGGTTCCCTGATTATCGCCATATGTAGGATGATTCGAGTCGCATTGGAATACATCGACCACAAACTTAAAAAGTACGACAATGGAATAACTAAAGCGATTTTGTGTTGTTGCAAATGTTTCTTCTGGTGTTTGGAAAAATTCTTGAAGTTTATAAACCGAAATGCGTATATTATGTGTGCAATTCACGGCAAAAACTTTTGCATGAGTGCCAAAGATGCGTTCATGCTTTTGATGAGAAATATTTTGCGAGTGTTTGTTTTGGATAAAGTAATGAAAATCGGTTTTGTTGCAATTAGATATAAGTAAATACTTTTTTTTAGGTAACCGATTTTCTATTCTTTATGGGAAAACTTCTGATTACGATGGGAGTTGGAGCAATTTCGTATGTCCTGTTTGCCACTGATTTAACAGGAATTGATAATTCTGGATTACACTATGAGCTTGTTCCTGTTATTGTTATTATGATTATCACATACATTGTTGCTACGGTCTTTTTCAACGTTTATAGTATGGCTGTGGACACTCTCTTCTTGTGTTTCCGTAAGTTATGATCAGTTTTGAGTACCCCAAACGCTATAAATTGTTACAGTTGAAGATTGTGAACGGAATGATGGAAGCAGTGAAAAGCCCTATTACATGTCTAGGAATTTGATGAAAATTTTGGGTAAAAAAAATAAAAAGGATTGAAATTTTAAGTCACTAGGTATGTAAGTAGACGCACTGTATTGATGCATTCTGTGATATTACATAAAGTATGTCTAAATAATTAAGTTTTTGTAATTATATAATTATTTTACTGGGTTATGTTAATTACTTGTAAGTGCCATTGAAAATAAAGTCTGATCTTGCAAAAAACGTATCCAAAACAACTGTTTATTCACACAACGTGTTAAAAAAATTTATTGCATCTACAACACAACAATTTTTCACAACTACTACAATCTTATGTTCACAGTAGGTACTTCATCGCCTTCATCCTCCTCAATATCAATGAGTCCATTTTCGTCAGCTCTTGACAAAATGTCACAAACAAGGGGCGATTCGACCCCTAGAATATACTCACAATATCGCGGCTCTAACAAATAAAGGGACACTGTATTTAAGCTTGTTGAATCTTCCAAACATTTGAGTTTCACTTCTGTTTGGCGCGGCTTTCCGGTCTTGTCACAAACTGTTCCTTCGGAGTAAAAATGTGATAACTGTGTTCTCTGGGCCAAGGGTTTGGGTCTCTTGTGTGGATGCTGCTCAATCCAGTCTATATGTTTCTGTTTATTGAACATTCCCAACTTAATTGTGACTTTAGAACCGTCTTTTTCAATATGATATTGTTCCACTGACTTGCCGTAACAGAATTCATACCGCCACCAACCGGTGCCCCCGGTGAGACAGTTTTTTCCTGCAAGAAAGCTCTGGACTGGAGAAGTATCGAGTGGCTTGCTTTCGGGCATTTTGGTGGTTTCTTCTTTATCGGTGAAGTCCGGGGGTGGAACGAACTCGATTTTAATACGGTCGAGGTCGGATTTGCGTCTCAGTTTCGTACTCTCGATTTTCATCTTGGCCAAATTGTAAGGTTGAGGGGGGCTGTTTTCGAGCGGAATACAGTTAATTTTGTTTTCTCCCGTTTCCTTAGGTTTGTATTTGGGGTGTGAGCACAGAAGGGGTGAGAGAATTATTATTTCGTATTGACAAGTCGAGGTTTCTTTCAAGGAGTATACTTCATGCTTCCCGTGAATGTAACACACGTACAAAACCCGAGTTTCGCGAGGTTTGTTCTGATTTAAGTCACACTGAGTCCCATTTCCCATCAAAATCTCAACATAGGGCAAATTAACATTGTCGATTTTTTTAACAGGGATTTGGGTATTTTTGTCTTTTTCTGCTTCCTTTTCTTGCGCTAACATCTTCTCGTACAACTTTTCATCCCACCGTCCTAAAGTGTACTCCTGTAGTTTAACTTTTTTCCCCTCGCGGTCTTCATGGTACTGTCGAATAAACCTCCCATGACACACTTCGTAAGTCCAGTAGGACTCTAATCGATACGTGCAAGAACTCTGCGTGAATAAGGGCGAAATAACTTCCAACGCTGTCGGCCCGTCGTATTTTTCCTCACTTGAAGTTTCCTTTTCCTGAATATTAGGCAAAATGCACTGATATTTCTCTTGATGTGAACTCGTCACAATAATATTTTCCGCATTGGCAAAGTCAATATTTTCGGTGTTTTCGCCGGGCCAATGAATATCAAATAAAACGGTATCATCGAAACCTTTCACATCGTGCCCCAGGACCAGCAATGGGGCCACAATCACAGCTATGGCAAGTGAGCAAAGCATTTTCTCCAAAGTACTTATTTCACGCTTAGCACATCAAAACACTTTAGTAATCGTACCATCACGAATTAAACACGACGGAATTGATAAAAAACAGATTAATTAAAGAAAATTTAAAGTGACGTGTCCATAACCTCAAACGTCATCTGCCACTGATAAAAACATTCATGAAGTTAGAAACAGAAAATTACTAAAGTATTGTTGGTTGCATACCTTGTATTGGATTAGAGTAAGATAAAAACTAGAAGAACACCAGTGGCGTAACCTTCGACCATATATTAGATAGACTCGTCATCCAGCGAGTTTGTAGGCAGTTTGTTTGAAGCCAACATGTATGGACAAGAGGAGTGAGGGGCAAGAGGATGCTTACTCTTCCTTACTTCTTGTTCAGTGGCGGCTCCTAGCCAAGGGGCGGAAAATGAAAAATATTATAAGTTTCATAAATAATGTTTCTTGAAAAAACTAATGGTATTTCGAGATTTTCAAACTACTTGACTCTTTTGGTGTGATCACTTAACAATCTACAATCATATCGCCCGAGTTACAATATAAAAAAAATATTCAATGTAATATGGGAAGATTAGAATACATTACGACGCCACTGGTGGTGCACATATTTTGAATGAACCAATCAGAGAAGGAGTCTCTAAGGGTTAAATTCGCATACCATTAGTGATTTCCCCTTGCCCCACCTGCACATGTTGGCTTCACAACAAATCAGAGTATGCCTAGTCTATCTAATATATGGTCGAAGGGCGTAACCAAATAATTTTACACTAATTTTATTTAAAAAATATATACATTTTCATTATACAGTCATAAAACTAGTAGCATTCATTATCTTTATAATCTTATGTTAAAATAAATATCATAATACCGCTTGAGACTGCTAGTCAAGTGCTTCTTTATTGGTGTTATCATAATTAAATTTATCATCATCTTCTACACCTATTAGATCTGAATCTCCGCTCGTGACACTGTAAAAACGTTACAGAAGCGCTATTATATTTTGTTATACGTTTACCTTCTTCGGTCCACTTCTTTAGTGTCAACATCATTGTTGTAAACCGGATTTGACCCTTCAATTGCATGTTTATTTGTTGTCGGGGCTGCTAGCCCAACCCTATTAAGTCCTGATTCCTGAGACCCAAATTTCGTGCTGGATAGTTTTTGTATCCGTTGACTGAGACTAAAAAACAATTTCCTATTATTATTTTCTGCACCAATTCATTCAACTTACGCTCTTGTCCTCAAAATAAACGCAATCAGAAGAATAAGACAAAGTGATCCTAATACTACCGATACTCCGATAAGCCACGCTTTCAATGTCTCTTCCAAGTTTTCAGTAGTGTCCGAGTCTGAAGAAAAGCTCATCAGAAGCAAACCCACTTTTAAAAATTCTTCTTTCAGGGATTGGAATTTGTCCACTTTCGTGACTTGTCTGAAAACTTTTTTTCGAATTTTGTAAATTGGGGAATTATACACTTACTTTAATATTTCTGTTGCTTCTTTTGGTTCGTGTGATTTAGTATCGAGGAAGAAAACAGGAACGATTGTTTGATCCTTGTTTTCGTCAGCTTCTGAGTCTTTTTTTGGGTCTTCAACGGTTGTGGAGTAGTTAAATTGCGCTTCCAGTATAGATTTTATCTGGAGAAATATTTTTATTATAGGATTATGTTTATGGAAAATGGATAGAAACTTACTGAACCGGTGGCATTTTGTACAACTTCTTGTTTGTTTTCAAATTTGAAATTTACGGTGTGTTTGGAAGTTACCAAGTAGATTTGAGCAGTAGCTTTGTCTAGATAAGTTGGATCTATATGAGACAAGATGTGTTAGAAACTGATACGTATGTAGAAAAGTCTAACCTTCATCATGAACACTGAGGTACAATGTAAAATATCCATCCATGCTGTCACTAACTTGAAAATTGTGTTTGATAACACCGCTTTTTGGGTCTTCAATTTTGAAATAATCCTTAACTGTGCTATTTGATACACCTGACGAATGCGATTCTATTGAATCTATGGCGTATATTAGCTTTCCTTGACTAGTTGTATCAATATCGGTGGCCTAAATCGATTATTATAAGTGGCAAAATGTTTACAAAGTTGGTGTATTACTTACAGAAATTGTAAGGACGATACCTGTACCTGAAGTAAGAATTGAAATATACTCTTTTTGGTCAAACACTGGTGGGTTATCATTCACATCTTTGACCTAAAAAATATTTATATATACTTATTGCAAAATTTAACACTAATTGTTTACATTTATCGTAAGATGAAACTTCGTCTCTTCGATGGCATTGGAATTAATAGTGTCTTTATTTGACGATTGTATCACCAACGTGTAACTTTTCACTTCTTCGAAGTCAAGTGTCGTCTTAAGTGTTACAAGTCCTTTCTTTATGTCTACATCAAAAATGCTGTCATTGCCCTCACGCAACAAATAGAAAATGTCTAAACCAGAAATATCCACATCTGGATATGTCGCATTTTCGACTTGATACTGAGGTTCTAACGAATTTTCTTCAAACTCAGTAGAATCTTTATGATTGGTAAAAACAGGATCTGTTTTATCTTTATCAAAGAAATCAATATGGAAAGTACAATTTTTCGAATATGGTTTTTCTCCTGGAGCCATTTGACTTTCATCAGCATCTAAATAAGCCATAACAGTTATCTAAAACAGAATTTTAGATCTCTAGTAACAGTTCAAGTCCAAGTACCGTGTAAGGTTTAGCCGTAAAACTACTTGTGCTCATTTGGAGTTGTGCTTGAGAGCCACCGCGATTAGAGACTTTAAAGAGATTTTCTCCGCTGCTATCCTCAACGATTTTGAATAAAATTGCGTATTTATCTTTTTGTTGATCAGTAGCCACAAAATTGTCTAAAACGTCGTCGTTCCACATTTTCAATGATGAGTCTTTGTTTTGGGTCTAGAGTGTTAGGATGAGTTGGAAATAAAGTACAATAAACGATTTTATACCGTTTTTAAGTAATAAGTAGCTCCATCTGCAGGGAATGTAAATTTAGGTTCCTCAAAATTGAATTTTGACACTTCTACTGAAACGGTTGAGACACTAGACAAAGGAGGTTCTCCTAAATCTGTCGTCTGAAATAAAATTGTTTTAACAAAATTCATGATATTCTTTTGAAAACCATACATTAATTGTAAATTTGAGATAACCATAATTGTCCCTCAAATCCTCTTCGTTTAAAATAAGGGTAGCTTCCGTCTGAGTGTCAGATGTTTCTATATCAAATAGAGTATCAGAAGCGCTTTCGCAATTTTTTAGTGCTTCATCCTGACACCGTTCAATGGATGCAATTAAAAATGTCATTTTTCCGTTATCACCTTCATCCTTATCTTCTCCCTGAAGTTGTGTGCTAAGTGGACCCTAAATATTGTTATTTCGTCAAACAATTATCAAATTTTCAATGTGGATACTTACTTGTTTAGTGTTTTCTGTAAGTTTTGGTAAACTTGTAGTGATTACAGTTGGGTAATTATCATTAACATCTTTTAATTTTATCGTTATTTTTGGTGGTGGATCTACGGGGTTTGAGATTGGTCCTATAAAAATTTAGTAAGTATACATTCAAAAAAAAAAATTCTCAAAACCTTGTTCAGTAGGATCGTCAATACACCTAAGATCAAATGTAAACTCTGGATTTGTCTCTCTATCTAAGGTAGCTCCTGCTGATAAGTTAACTGTAATTCTATTCTGGTCGTCAATTTTGAATCTGTTTGTTACATCAGTACTGGTAGTAGATGAAAATGAACACTTCACGGTATGGAATGGTTCTACAAAAAATAAAACTAAATATTTCGTCCTTAAAAACGATTTTTATGCAGAAATTAGATCCTGCTAGTGGATTTTCTATGAGAAAAACTCTGCAACGATGAGCAGAACTACAGATTCGCTTACGAAATGTTTAAAAATTAATTTTATTCGGGAGCTCCTAGTTCACTAACTTTACATTTTATGTTTAAAAAAATATATTACCGTCTCTGTCACCATCTTTTGGGTCTAACTCAAGCACCAAAGCTCCGTTTTGTTCACTGTTATCATCAAGCCCATTATCTTCAGATATTTCTTTCTCCTGATTACCTAATTGAGGTGACAAGTCATTTTGGTCTTTTATATCGATGGTGATCTAAAATTGTGTGTGGTTGTGTAAAATGAAAAAATAACTAAATATTTATTACATCGATAGAAGTATTATGGACGCCATCACTTGCTGTGATGGTATAAGTAACATTATACGTGAAAATGCCTTCCGGTTTGTCCGAATCAATAACATCGTTATCTTCCAAATTGACAAATAGACTACCCGTGATCTCGTCAACTGCAACCCAGTTGGGTGTTTTGTCGTCAACGGGCCTACAATACTAATTTTTTGTTTGTTCAAAAACTAGAAGAATTCTCACTGTATAGAATATGTGATATTGTCTCCAACATCTTTATCAGTGGCTGTTATACTACCAATAACAGTTCCTGTTCCTGAATTTTCAGTGACTTGTCTTTTATCATCAGCATTATTTGAAAATTCTGGACTATTATCGTTTTTATCTCCGATGGTTATGGCAATTAATGCTGAAAGAAGAGTGTCTCACAGTCAAATCCAAAACATTTATTAACTTACCAAAATCAAAACCTTCATTCTTCTCGGTGTTTTTATCAATAACCTTCAAGTAAATATACAAACTATCAAATAATTCATAATCTGGAGTGTTTTTTTTTTGAGTTTCGTTGATAGTTAATTTGGCGGAGGCCGCATGGTTTGTTGCACCAGCAACAGTTTCGACGTTAATACAACTACAAAATGCTACTGTTTCTACCAAAAATATTAAACCAAACAAAATACATACTGATATTTCGCGAAATCCTCATCTTTTATTCTTCGAGAGTTCTTAGTCGCGTAAGACTGACTCCAATCAATTGAAAATTCTAAGTCTGCAGTCGTGTCCTCATCAGAGGCAGTAATAGTAGCTTTTAATTCGGTACCATCGTCTTGATTTTCGCCAATTTCGATTGATGACGACTTAAAACAACATATCTTAGTAGAACAAAAAATTTCTGTAAAAATTCTACTTACAACAACTAGTTTTGGATTTTCGTCATTTACGTCTTGTACTTGGATGGTTAATTGAGTAGTAGCTGTATGGTTTGCTAAATCTGTGGCCATGATCTGAATGTAAACCTCGTTTTGCTTTTCATAGTCGAAAGCATCTTCTACTTTAGTGGTAATATTGCCACCTAATGCTTCGATTGTTAAAATGTTATTTGCCAAAGTTCCCAATAATTCGTGCCTATGATTAGTATACATTAAAACAAAATTACCCAAAAGCATCTTCAATTACTTTAAACCAGCTTCTATATCTTCAGCATCTGCATCTGTTGCTTGTATTGAAGCTATCACATAACCAGATGGTACGTCTTCCCGGACTTTGACAACACTAACATCTCCAAATTGAGGTGTTTCATCATTGATGTCATTTAAATTTATTGTAATTGGTATCATATCAGCCATTGATGCGTTTTTGGTACCTTTAGTGTGCAACTGGAACCAGAATTGAATCCATAAAACTCTACTACCAAATTTGGTCTTACCTCCATCATAATTTTTCGCCAATCGGGTTGCTCAAAATCTAATTTTTTTGAGTCTAAAATAGTCAGAGTAAGTGTTGTATTTTCATATCCTCGTCCAGGAATTATAGCAAATGCCGTTAAAAAATCTGCATTATCTGAAGTGAGTTCTACAGTGTATATAGCATTCTCTCCCTAAATAAAAAAAAAATAGGTTAAAATAAAAAGAAAAGAATTAGTATTTACAAGGTCTATATCAGATACTGATATTTTTGTATCTATATCATTGGAGCCTTCATCTATTGTTAATTCTAAATTTTTTTTGTCGTCTGTATCGTCAATATAAATTTTTGGAATGTTGTCATCAATATCTTCAATAAGCAACAAAATCTGGTCAGATGTTTTTGAGTCTGGATCTTCTACTTCGGTAGCTGTTACTTGAATGGTGATTTGGTCGTTTCCTGCATCTCTGTCAATTGGGTCTATAGTAATAGTTCCATTCTTAGAGTCAATCTTGACATAACCACCTAAACCAGTAAAATGTAGTTTTTATAAAGAACTAAAGTTTGGTTAAAGTCTTACTGGGATCATCAATACTATAACTTATGTTATTATTTATTCCATAGTCGCCATCTCGTGCTGATACTTGTGTCGTCTGAAAAATTATGTTAGAAATTAATTTTAAATGAAATTAAAGTATACATAAAGCTGCTTTTCTGGTATTGTTAGGGCAGACTGAAACTTATCCCAAACTGGTGGTTTATTAGGCATGTCTTTCACTTGGACTATAATGGGAACACTTTTTACAGGAGTAGTCTCGTGACCAGCACCGTCCTAAAAATTCTTAAAAAACTACTAAATAAAAAGCAATTTAAGATACCTTTGCTTCCACGTGAAATGAATATAAAATTGCATTGTCGTAGTCTAGAGTCACTCCTTCTTTCAAAATTAAATAAACGTCGCTTGTCGTAGTAGTGTCAGAAGGATCATCTTTATATTCAAATTCGAATAAGTCTTTTTCACCCTACAATTAAACACATATTCAATTGTAGTTAAATTAACTAATTAAATCTTACTCTTGTGCCTACAATATTTTCAAAATTCATTTGGATTAAAAATCCATCAGGATCACTAACTTGGAAAACACACTTCGAATTATCAACTGTGTATTCTTTCATTTCCTATAATTTGATATTAGCACAAACACTTTCAAAAAGTTGAGAAAATAAATTACCTCCATCTCGCAATTAGAGGTTGTTAAAGTAGGGCTTTCGTCGTCCAAATTTTTGATAATAACGAGCAAGGTTTGACGAGTGTTTGGATCTTCACCATCCGTAATGTCCAAAGGAAAAAGGTAAGTAGAGCTTAATTTTTCATAATCCAGCCGGTTTATCGTAATACTGTATTCATTAGGATTGGCTCTGGGCTCAACTTTGGCGTTTAGTTTTTTCTCTTGATCAAAATCGTTTATTTGAAGTACGTCTTTAACTAAGTGACACATTTTTATTCGATGAATTTATTTATTTTTTCTTTTACCATCAGTTACTAAAACAGCAACCACACGTGCACCGTCATTATCCTCATCTACTGTTACTGGTTGTCCTGATGAAATTAGGTCGTCGAAGTGTACCCCTGGGGAGTTGGCATCCTTGAATTGAAATGAAGAAACTATAAAACAATAGTTGGATTTTTTGTTATTAGAAAGTTATCAACTCACCGTAGTGTAAAATTCCCAGAAACACCCAAAAGGTGAATCTCATTTTGAACAACAAAACTGAAAATGATTGATAAAATACTTATTAATAACTGATGCCAATGATTAATCTCTTCATCCTTATCATCATATCGAATTCAGCTTCAATAGTATCTTATATTATCCTACCTTATCACAAACATTTGCAGTGATTGTTAACTAAATTTGGATAAAACTCCAAGGTCAATGTTATATAGAAGGTACTTTGTTAAATATGTTTTAAAAGGCATTAGGGGAGTATTTAAAACAATAATAATTTAGTTTTATTTTGGATAGACATAAAAAAAAAGTTTCTTTTGAAAAAATTGATAAATATTAGAAAATTACTTTCTAATATAAAATTAAGTCAAACCAAGTCTGGAAATGTGTGTGTTTAGTACCTACTTACTAAAAAGTATTCCTACACTTTGCAAAAGTTGCTATTACGCGGGCACAATGGTTTCAACTGATAAAACAGAAAATATTGATCATTTTTCATTAATCTAGCTTTAGTTGATTAGATAATGTTAACAGAGATAAAATCTTCAAAAATTCATCAACAGGTATTAATTTGTAAAAAGTAATACTGGCCTCAATTTTAATTATTTTTATTTTGTTGAATCAAGAGTTATTAGTAATCTTCTCTTTATAAGAATGAAAAATTTCTGTTAGTATCTACAAAACATTTCAAGCATTAATACATATTTTGGGAATAATATAAAAAAATGTTTTTTTTTGTATTTGCTGATTATAATGACTATTTTTTGAACTCAAAACACGTTGCAAAATAGATATTTAAGAACCAAATCCTCTAAAGTGTGTCATGCCAACTTTAGTGGACCCAAAAATTCATTTTCGGGTTGTTTTTTAATCTTCATAAATGTTTTGAACATATTTAAACCAATTTATAACTCAATTCATGCTTCTTGTAGTAGTTTTAGGCAGTGGAGCAGCCAGAAATAGATTTTAGGGGGGGTGTAACTGAAAACAGTTGCACAAAATGCCCATTGTGATACCGAAACAGAAAAAAGCTCTTATGCTTTGTTCACTTATTTGTTCTTATGCTCTTTTTCATTTTTACTATTCTTTGTGTTTTTATTTGCTTTTATGCGCTTTCTCTCTCTTTTATGTAATTGTATATAATTGTATTATACATAAGGATGTGCTACTTATACTCAAATAAAATACAAAATTTTACTAATACATTAATCGTAAAGAAAAACTTTCTGAAAAATTCATCTCACTTATATTGTTTTTTTCTATTTTAAATATAAACACAACTGTTTTTTAACTACATAAATAAAGTAATGTTTAGTCTGTGTCCGTCGTATATTTCTTGAACAAAAAAATATAATAAAATCCTACCCAACTCTCTACCTTTCGAAAATTTGCTATTTATTTTGAATATTTTGTGAATTATCAAGAGTTGTATAAGGGCATCTAAAGTCATGGACCGAACGAAGATTTTTTTGAACAAAAAAATATAATAAAATCCTACCCAACTCTTTACCTTTCATTAATTATACCGAAAATTTGCTATTTATTTTGAATATTTTGTGAATGTTATCAAGAGTTGTATAAGGGCATCTAAAGTCATAGGTCTTCATGTATCACGTGGGTTACACGGATAAACGTACCATAAAGAATGATCAGTCTAAAGTGAACGTTGCTTCAGTTAACAGAAAAAAGTAAGTATTATAATTTATAGTTTCTTTTTATTTTCTTTTATTCTTGATCACTTCTGTATACTTACAAATAAGAGCTAACATTTAATGTAGATAACTTTCAGGTAAGTTTATTGAATTGTCTTTTATGTATGTAACATTTGTAATTATGCAGATAAGAATAAATTATATCACTATGTCCAATTTTGCTCTGATTTCATTCTTATTTTTAAAATTATAAATGATAAATCTCTGTTTTCAATACTCTAACGTCTGATAAAGTTAAAAATAACATTGCATATAATATAATGCTGTAAATTCCTATCAAAGACGCCGTTTGTCAAAGATTGAATCAGTGAGTAAATTTTTACTTTTTATAGTTAATTTCCACTTACAGATTAACCAGATTTTTAGGTAAATACCTAACAACACCAAAATTTTTTAAACGCTTGTTAATTATAATGCTTAATATTATCTTCTTATAAATTTTTGTTCAAAATTAAATTAATTTATTTGCAAAAATAAAGGTATATTAAAAAATTATTAAAAAATATGTTGCTTTTTTCTTTCACTCTCTCTAATGTTAGGTAAAAAACGATACATAACACAAGTTCTTCCTATGTACCATTTATCCATTTTTATCGAATCGGTCTCAAAGTGCGCTATAAGATAAAGTTAAACAGGATATAATTTACGATAAACACAAAAATTTTGAAGTTGAATCACCACAAGATGAACTATTGATCTTATTTTTAATATCGTAGTTCCGTCTGTAAAAACTGTAAATACTTATACACCAATTAACAGTATTCATGTCAATGATTATTTATTTCGTAAACATCAATATGGAATTATGGCTTCATTTTAAAAAATTGCCCATTTAAACTTTCAGCAATTAAGATAGTACATATAAGTCAATTAGTGCAATACTGTTAAAATAGATAAAGTATTTTTGACAATATTGAACTTTACTCTTCGGTCAATACAATCAAGAAATTACAAGAGAGTTAAACAATTATTTATTTACCTATAAGTTGAATTTAAATTTCATCTCTACAAATTAAGAAAAAATATTTGTTTAAATTTATTTTATTTCTAGAAAATTGATTAGTTAAGTCTTAATCAATGCTGTTGTATTAAAGTAATAGTAGCATTTTTTAGCAAATGAAACATTGTTTTCATAAAGATCTCTAATCACTTTAATTAAAATTTAGTGCCGACCCACCAACTAGCAAAGAAAAAACCATTCAAATTAAACAATCTAGAATCTGTGAACAGAATCACCACTCTTCCAATAGTAGAATCAGGATGGAATTTTGCAGAAAACATTTACTTCAGAATCAAAGTAAGAAAATTGTCTTAAATTTTCCACTTATTTCATTTGTAAAAATTTAGAAATCAAACAATTTGTTGTACTGGACTTTGCAACAAGCCGAATCTTCTTTCCAAACGGCTGTCGAAACGGCTTTACCGACAATAGCTTTATTTGAAGCTCCAATCTCTTCCATCGATAAAATACTGTGTAAAGGCTTAGATGTAGTGGAATATCAAATTCCATCAATTGGTTTGCCTCCAGAAATGGTAACAGCTTACGTTTTCTTTTACTATTTTTAACTGTAAATTGCAGATTTATTGGAATACTAAGCAATATGTGACTGACGTAAGCAGCAAAATCGTCAAGCCAGTTCTCAAAAGGGCCGATTCAGTTAAACAAATCGGAAACACAGTTTTGTCTAGCAAATATACAGAATTTGCAGCCAATACTCTAGACGGAGCTTTAGATGTTGCCGATAAATACGTGGATAAATACCTCCCAGCTGCTGTATATGACGACCAAAACATTAATGGTATAAAAATGTTTAATTTGTGTTAATCTAATTCAATTTTTCTAGAAATGGAACTCAAAAATAATGTTGATGGACCTGCAGGCCGAGCCTTGCAAACCATCCATCATGTGGGTCGCTTTTCCGGAAAGTTGCAAAGAAGACTTACTAAAAGGACTTTAGCTGAAGCTAAAGCTCTCAAGGAACAAAGCGCTGAAGCTATCAACGTTCTCATCTACGTGGCAGAATTGGTAAATTGGCTTTTTTTCTTTTGAGATGTGTTTTTGTTATAAACCATAATTTTAGATTGCAACAGACCCCAAACTTGCCTTTGCTAAAGGCAAGGAATTGTGGGCAAGTCTGAGCAAAGACGAGCCTGAAAATCAAGCTCGTCCTGAAAATTTGGAGCAGTTGATTGTTCTACTGACTCGAGAATCGGCTCGCCGAGTGGTTCATTTTATAAATTTCACCAGTGCTATCATCAGCAAAGTGCCCAAACATATCACAAACTCCTTCTTGGCCACTCTATCGAAATTTTTGCATTTTGCCGACTCCATGGTCAAGGTAATTTCAAATGACTAATTAAAATAAAACTACTATATTGTACACCAATATCTGATTGTTTCATATAGTAGTTTTATTTTTAGCGTAATCGAAGACCGGGTGCTAATAGAACCAAAGCTTTGCACGTTACTTTTAATAGTGCTTTAAGGATTCATATGATAATCGTCGGTTGCTTTCCATTACAAAACGACTCTCTTTGAGATCGATAGTGATTTGATTTACTTTCTTAGAGTGTCCATTTGGAAGGAGTTCAGCAAGTTCTCGTCACTGCTCTCAAATATCAGGCACACCATTTTACGCTGTTGCTTAAGCAAATAAACATTTACTTCACTGATATTTTGGTAAGTTGATATCATTTTTGGAAGCTGTTGTTGGTTCTATTAGTTATCTAAGTACTTAAAAAATCTCAAACGCTTATCAAAATTCTTTGATCAATATCCTTAAGTACCTAGTTCACACATAAATAATCAAATAATTGTTTTCAGGATAATGTTGCACAATCTTTGGTTGAAGTGCCCGAGACTCCAAAATCTGCCCTTGAAGTACCAAAAATCAAACTGCAATTAAGAGCAGTTAATAGAATTAATAACACAAATGGTGTTGACTCAAACTCCAATTAAATTGTTATGTAGATTTAGACATAGTTTTAGGTAGATATGCCAACGTATTATCTTACTTTTTAGACACTAGTTCTTGTAATGGTTAATTAAGGTAAAAATACATTGACGTTGAATTGTTTATTTAAATAAGTTTACATCGTAGTCCATATATTATTCATAATAATAAATAAAAACTACTTAGAATATATTATTAAGCAATCTTTTTTTCAACTTTAAATAAAATGCGATTAGGCTTTGCTTCGTGTCTTTATTTGCTGTTTGAGAAATAAAAGAAGTGTTTCAATTTGTGTAAAATCTATTCATTCGATAATTACAGTAAAAAAATAAATAAAAAGACATTCTTTCCTAACATTAACACAATACAAAGATCTCTAAAAACGTAGAAACTGATATGGCCTTCAGTAATGTGTCGTTAACACTAATTAAAAAACTTGCTGATTAATTTAAAAATTAAATAGTTACGTCACAAATCGAATAACAGTGAATACAATTGGATGTGTCTACTCAGTATTCAGGTAACGGTACGTAACTTTAAATAGAAAGTTTGTAGATATCACTTTTCCTAAAGTAGAAAAACTGTCTTGATTCAGAAAGAACCGCCAATGTAACACAAAGTAGAAAAAAATCGATAAAAACCGTATTTACATAGCAGTCCCTTCATAAATCACTATTGTCATCACTTTCACACTAGTCACAGATATTTCAACTTAAATCTAAATTAGTTCGGCTACATATTCAGGTTGTCCAGTCTGATTAATCGTCAGTTCGGAACCTTTAAATCTTGTCCTATATGAGCCATAATCATCGTTGCTGATTCTTTCTGGTACTTGGAAAGTGGAGCCCTGGAAGCCCATGGCAGCCTCATAAAACTAAACAAAAATTATTAATCGAAAAAAAAAGAGACAAGTATTTACGTTTGGGGCCCCTCGTAGAGAGCTATGCGAACTGTCAGTCTGGTGTGGCACTCCTGATAAAGTTGCATAATCGGCCAAATCATCGGCTAGTGATCTTGACGCAATGTGAGCCGAACCACGCCGATTTGGGTGTTGTATAGTGGCGTAAGTGTTATCATCCTGTAATAAAACAATAAAGAAAAGTACTCCTTACCGCATTAGGTACTCACAGGTAAAAAATCATCACTGTTTCTTCGCCCCAAAACGTTCTGTTCGGGCTCATTAAACACTTGCATTGTCAATTCTTGTTCCTCGTATATTTTTAGTTTCCTTTAAAAACATTGTGAACAAATTGAAAATCAAGTAATAATTACTTACTGTTCGATCCATAAAGGATTTTCGGTTGTGTTCAAATCATCAATTATGGCTTTTTTAATCAAAGCGTCTTTCTTTTTAAGATCAGTAGGTGAAATAACCCAATGCCTCAAACAACAACAAACAATTATAAATGTGATAACACCAACAAAAAGAACTATGAGAAGGGCAATAAGAGCCGCTAAGGCGGGGTCAAATGACTCTTCCTTCTCCATTACGAAAGCGGGAACTACATTTTCAATAGCAAAACCGGCGTAATAATCTTTCAAGAAGTCGTATTTCGAATCTATGATTTTAAGTACATCAGGGACGGGTAAAATATGTTGGGTAACAGGGTCAACTACTAAAATATACATATCAGACCTGAAAAAAATACTATTATTTCTTTCAATACATAAATTAAACTACACACCATTCCTCATTTTTATACCCATTGTCATCTGTGTGATATCTAATTTCGTCAATTATGACAAGACTTTGAGTCGCATTGCTCAATTCGGCTACAATTTCGTCTCTTTCTCTTACAACTTCGTCGGAAGGTCGTGATAAAATGACTCGAATTAATTGCTCAGGTTCAAATATCCACACCTGGAATTTAACAAATAAAAATTTTTTTTGAGGGAATTAAAACTTTACATGGACTTGTGTGTATGCTTCTCGTTCCGGGAACGCATTCTCTCGCGCAATTATATCAACAACAAATCGGTGTTGATTATTTTCAGCCAAATAATTGGCCGTGCAAATCTCGCCCTTATCTGTGATGTTGAAAGGTGAAGGTATGATCGATCCCGAGCTTTTATTAGATCCGTATTTATACAAATTCGATGCTTTAATATAATACGTCAGAGAGCCATTTGGGCCTAAATCTGGATCAAACGCAGTTACATTTGATACAAAGTCGTTGATTTCGGCCATTGCATTCACAGCTGAGTAATAAATAGGTTTTTCAAATACAGGAATATTGTCATTTAGGTCATTTATTGTCACTATAATTTTAGCTATGCTGCTGTCGTGGATTATATCCGCATCGTCTAACTTTTCCTTGTCTTCTGGTGAAATATAATAATCTGCATCATTAGTTGCGAGGATGTACAAATTGTACTCGTCTTGACTTTCTCGATCGAATGATTTATTAGTGTATAAATAGCCCTCAGTCTTGTCAAGTCGAAAATCACCATTTTCGTTACCTTTCAAGAAGTAGTAGTAGACTTTAGCATGATTTCCTTCGTCTCTATCCAAAGCTTTGACTTGTCCTGAAATGATGTGAATCGTTTTTCAAACATGACGTGTTTAGTGTATTTACCAATTCTGACACCACTTTTATCATTTTCGGTCACGTAAAAGTGGTAAGGATTTGCTGAATGCGAATCCGGAAATTCCGGCCGGTTGTCATTCGTATCCACTAAAAGAATTGTTAAATATCGTAAAGTCTCAAACCATTTGGGCGATCCGTGATCTCTTGCAACTAAAATTAGCTAGAACGATTTATTTATTTAAAAAATGTCAACAGTGCAAAAACTATTACTTCATATTTGGATGTTTCCTCCCGGTCTAAAAATTTTTTACTCCTTAATTCTCCAGTGTTAGCATCTATAGTAAATTCGTTCGTTTCTTGGACGTTGTCCCCGTCAACTTTCAGATGATATGTAATTCTACCATTTTCGTTGGCGTCTTTATCAGTTGCTTTGACTGTCATGACTAGATAATTTTCAACAGCAGCGTTCTAAAATATTGGTCAGGTTTACCCAAAAAAGTATTTCTCCTCCCTACCTCTGTTATTTCAACTGTGGCGTTGGGAAGAAATGGTATAATAAAGTCAGGTCGATGTTCGTTCACATTCAGAACCTGTACATTTATAACCGCACGGTCAAATAATTGACCGTTTCCTCCCCCATCCCTTGCTTCTATGATAAGATGAAAGTTTCTTTTTTGGCCTAAGAGAGATTTATGCGGGTAGAGGATTCCTGTTTCAACCCCGAGTAAAAATACGTCTGCAACATCAAATTGAAACATTTTATTTATTTAATACTCAATTTTAAGTTTTAATTAAGTGACGGAGGATATGACACGGGTGAAAAAAGGCTCATGCAATTTTAATTCTGTCAGATCCTTGGTTTCAGATTCGGCGTAAAAAATCCAATTACAGTGGTATTTTTATAAGAATAGACTTACCGTTGTCGTTTCCTCCAATAATATCATAATGAATGTTTCCGTTAATGCCACTATCTTCATCAGTGGCATTTACTTGCAATAATGGTTGTGGAGGGTTCAGTCTCACGTTTTCTATTACGGTCACGTTATATTCGCTTTGATTAAATTTAGGCGCATTATCGTTAACATCCAAGATGTTAATATTAACAGGCACCGTGACCGATCTTTTAAAATTATGTGGGGCCCCATCACTCGCCACAACCTGAATCACCGTTTCGTTGATCTTTTCATGATCCAAGAAATTCGAATTGGCTACGCTGATAACCCCCGTATCCGGTGTTATTTCGAAATTCTCACTATGCTCTCCCGTCAATTCATAATTTAGTTTTCCGTAATCCCCGGAGTCGGCATCTGTCGCTTTAACTTTCACGACAAAAGTACCGTTCGGCGAGTTTTCATAGATGCTCGCTTTATAATTTTTTTCCGAGAAAATAGGATCGTTGTCGTTGAGATTTATAACTTTGACAAACACAGTCGCCGAAGTATTTAGTTGGGGAATACCGGAATCGAAAGCGAGGATTGTGAAATTTAGTTGCGGCGTTTTTTCATAGTCAATTTGTTTCTTAATCTGGACTATTCCAGTGCCGTTGTTGATTTCGAAATTTTCATTTTCAGGGAGAATAGCGTAACCGGCGATGTCTGAACCATCATCGATCGCTTTGTAAGTTGCAACAATCGTTCCAACGGGTTGTTCTTCTTTTAGTTCGAGAGTATAAATAGGGGTTTCTGGAGTCCAAGGAGGCAAAAACACCGGTGGTGAGTCGTTTACGTCGGTGATCGTGATGATCAATAAGCCTGCAAGTATATCGAAGGAGAGACATCAAAACTTTTGACGAGCAAAAAAGAGCTATTTTTCATAGAGATAGTGGACCCTCTTTCCAAGGAAAACCGAGAGAGATAATATTTCTAGTTAAATTTTGGTTGAAGAGAAATGAAAAATAAATAGCTTTCATATATGCCAATAATACATTTTTATTTATTACATAGCATAATTAACCACCTGTTACTCGTGTAAATAATTATAAATTAACGCTTTATCTAATTAATCTAATGATGATATTCATAAATAATACTCATGTTATTATTTTAAAATGGATGCTCTTATCAGTTTATCAAAAATGAGTTATTTACACAAACAGGTTTGTAATTTTATGAACCCTGTAGAATGAAACTCAATTTTTTTTTAAGTGTAATTAGACAATAAATTTTAACCAGTGTTTCTAGAGCTACCTTAAAAATATAAATTCATTAAAATAGATGCATTTTGAAAATTATTAACTCCAAAAGATACTGAGTTTTCTTTTGAAAAAAAAAGGATTTCCTGACTTACTTGGTGAATAATTAATTATCTGTTATTATAAACTCAGAGTAGGTTTAGAGGGTGAATTAAAAATTAATTCGCGATTAACCCGTGAATCTGTGCATCTGGTTAGTTCAATTTGGTCACATGATTAGTTAATCTGACCTTTGATAGCAATTAACTTAATAATCCGACCCTTAGTTTAATAAAAAATATTCCGAACCAAAATCAAATTATATCTGCATGGTTTTGCTTTACCTTCTCCTTGTTGCACCGTTGGAGCCGTAATATCCGTCACCAGAACTGTAATCCTGATGATCGCCGCGACGTCCCTTTGAAGTTTATTCAATACCGTAACTTTTCCGGTAGTTTTATCGACCGAAAAAAAGCTACGAAAAACATCATCATTAAAAACTTCATTCCCATGCTTATCCAAAGCCGTAATAGGTTCAGTCGCAGCGAAATTCAAAGCTTCCGTCGAGTTAACATCGGGATCTAAGGCGATTAGTGTATGAACTACAGTTCCGACTGGAGCATCTTCCATAATCTGTAAACCAATAATGAGCGAATGTTGTATAATAGGTAAACTCGCATTACTTCAGCTTTTTGTGTAGTTGGTACAAAATATGGCATTTTGTCGTTTGTATTGATAATGTTTGCAGTCAGAGTTGTGGTTCCAGTGAGAGCAGGTTCTCCGTGATCTCTCGCTATAATTTCAATATTGTAAGTATTTCGTCGATCGAAATCCAGTTTGGATGAGACCACAATAACACCTGTTGTGTTATCAATTTGAAAGTCGTCGTAAGCTCCCTTTTGAATGTAGTATTCGATTTCGGCGTTTGATCCCGTATCCATATCATTAGCTTGCAATTGGATGATGCTTGATCCTAATGGAAAATATATATAACACAGAGAACAACTCGAGCGTAAATTTTACCAATGGAGACATCTTCACCTATAGCAACAACGTAATTCTCTTTCGTAAAGATGGGATGGTTGTTATTGACGTCTCTTATAGTGATGTTAACTAGGGATGTAGTTGTAAAAGTACCATCACTTGCCTTTAATCCGAGTTAAATGTAAGCAAAAGCTCGGTAGTGCATACGAGAGACTTACCATTACAGTCAATAAAATAACGTTTTCGGTGTCGTTACTAACGTCAACTCCTTTACTGTTTGAAATTCTGATTTTGCCCAAATTGGGTTCGATGCTAAACAAGCCTTCATTGTTGCCGGAAATAATCGAATAAGTAACATGAGACGTTTTGTCGGCATCTACTGCTTCGATTATAAGATCCGGATCGAACCTAACGGCCCCCTCGTTAATAAAAGCCCGATATATCGATTGGGTGAATACGGGAGCGTTGTCATTATTATCAGTGAGGAGGATTTTTAAAGGCACTTTCGTGGTTTGGCCCTTACCATCGTCGTCCGTCGCCTTATAGAAAACCGTTAAATGTGAACATTTTCACGTGTAACTACTCACGATAAACTGCAAATGATATTCCGCCTTGTCCTCGAAATCCAGACACGGTTTCTTCCCGGGATGATCACAGTCGGCGACAGCAACGGTCCCCGTCCTGTTGTGAACAACAAACCGTTCGCTACCGCTGCCTGAAATATGGTAAAAAATGCCGTCTTCGCCAAACTTCCCGCTGTCTCTATCGCGAGCTGTTATTGTTATTATTGGAGTTCCAGGCGAAGAGACTTCCGAAATTGCCGTCGAGTATCCGTCTTGATCGAAAGTTGGGGCATTATCGTTAATATCGGTCACTGAGACCGTGACAGTGGCCGTGGACGACAATTTTTCCTCAGTGTAGAGTTCCTTGGCCAAAGCCAAGATGATGAATTTTCTCTGATTCAAGTCTTCATAATCCAGCGAACTGTTGGCGACCCGGATTGTGACGGCGGATGTACCGATCACCGTTTTCGGTTCGATTGAAAATGCAGACGATATGTCGTTTAGTTGTAAAGAAAAAACCGAATTGTTTCCCTGAGGAAGAAAAGTCAAATCTTTTCGCACAAATCTAATCGACTTACTTCGTCTGGATCGGTTACTATCATTTCTAAGCCTGGCAAAGGTGAACCTTCGGAGATATTCTCGGGAATTTGGACGAAGTATTCGCGTTTGTTGAATGTTGGTGGTTCGTCATTCACGTCTTTAATTTTTATTAGCACTTCGGCGTTTGTCACAGTCGACGGATCAGTGCCTTTAATTCCGTCAACGAGCTCGTGAGCCTTCGAAAATTATATTATACAAGAAATTTCAATACTCTTACTATTTAAAAAATACAAAGCAGGTTTTGCACATTCGCAAACTATGTGAATCAAATGTTTAAATTTATCTAAATTTATGTATATATTGACATAGGCATATTACAAAAGTTTTCACGTAAAAAAGCATATTTTTAAAAATCTTTGTTGCCTAAAATAAAATACTTACTAAAACGCTGCAATAGGAGTGCAGTCTCTAAAAGATTTAATCAACACAAATTTATTTTATGTTCCAAAATTCAAAATGTGTTTTATCCAAGTTTTTTAAAAGAACATTCTGTACTTAGTTTTGTTTTTGAAATTATACAAATATTAGCTTTTGTTTGCAAAATATAAATACTCATATTTTGCTTTTCTACAAAAACCACTTGTTTATAGAAGATTAAAAGTATACATTTTATTTACCAAACAAAATTATTCTCAGTTCGGTACTAGAAATAAATAACAAATTAACTATTTTGTAAATAAGCTTTTATTTATTTATCTCATATACTGCTAATCTTATCAATTAATTTAGTATTTTAATTTTCTCTACTTGTTTAATATTTTTTAAATTGGAATGTGAGTATTTCCGTATCATAACTAATAGTAATAATTATTATATAAGATAATGTTAGTGCAATTTTTTATTAATTACTTTGAACGATTTCAGGTCCAAAAAATGCAACTTTTTGTCTAAATTATGAGATATTGAATGTATCTAATTACTTTGAAATTATAGATTTAACAAAGCTTTATGAAATTCAATTAATAAAGACTTAACAGTATTTAATAATGAATAATATTGAAATGTAATATTACCAATATTTTCACTCAAAGCAAAGGCCATTGATTTGTATTATTATAAATTAAATCAGCTTAAATATTGAATAAAATATCATTTCTATAAGTTTATTAACAATCATTTTGTACTAAAAAGTACAAAATAATTGTTACATTAATTAAATGAAACCTTTTCATCTCAATAAGTAACTTTCAATATTATTTTCCATATTGTGCACATAAAGAGTGCTTTATTAGTTTCAATTTAAAATTTAAAAGGGGTTTGCTAGTGTCAGCTATAAATTACCTTAACGTTAAGAGTTAATATGCCTTCTGGATTATCGACGGCTTCCTTATCCAAGGGTCTAGCAGTCCGCAACTCTCCGGTAACAGCGTCCAAAATAAAATAATCCATAGGATCTAAACCAGACAAATACATTTTAAACTAAATTAAATTATTTCAAGACATACTATTAATGAGTTCATAAACGATCTTCCTTGGAACCCCTCTATCTCCGTCTTCTGCATGGATCGTCATGACCAGACTGTTAATAGTCGCGTTTTCACTTACTTCCGCGACTAAGTTACCGATGAAACGAGGCGGAGTGTCTTGAACATCCCCAATGTTAACAGTAACGCTCGTACTACTACTCAGCTCTCCATCCTAAAGAAAGTTTAAAATCAAAACTTTACAAATTACCACTTTTAATGCTTTATAATACAGTGGCCTTTAGCAGAAATTGATGTTTGTCTTGTAGTGTGTAGTTGAGTTTCCTTCTTAAAACTATAGCACCATGGTAGGAATCCTGGGCCGACTGGAGTGTCTCTACTTCAAAAATTTCACAAGCGTTTTGATATTCAGGCAACTTGATGCATTCTACTTCTAAATTGGCACCGGTTGTGTCCTTGTCTTCGACGAGGATTTTCGAGAAAATTGTTGTACCTATTATAGTATCTTCGTGTGCGAGGATATCGTAAGGTGCCTAAAATTCGTTTAAATAAATCACATAACGAAAAATTCTCTCACTCACATCTATAAAATCCGGAGCATTGTCATTCTCATCTAAGATAATAATATTGGCAGGAACTGAAACCATGTTATTTCTGCCACCTTCAACTTCATCCTCAATACTCACAATCACGTTTAAAGTGGAATTTGTCTGAATTAAAATAAAAATGGAATTATAACGAAAAAGGTGTTAATCTACACACCTCATAATCCAGAGGTTTAACAACAGTAACTGCTCCAGTGTTGCGATTAACTTTTAAAACGTCAGTTCCTTCGAGATTAAAATGTACACTACTATTCTCTGGATCTGATCCTTCTAAAGTATAAACAACGCTACCTACTGGAGTTCTTTCTGATAAGGCTAAATTGTTTATGTCCATCGAGAACACGGGGGGTAAGTTGGCACTGCATCCTAAAATTGCAAAAAAACTTGATTGTTTAAATCACCCTGTATCTAGATAATGAAACACAAAATTCTTGACCAATTGGCAGAACTAATTACAACTGTTTGCGTATATTTGTCTGGTATAAAAACGCTTTAAAGTAATTAACTAATTAGATATACCAGCAGAGTTGAGCTGGCTGGAGTAACAAAGATAATTCCCAAAAACGCAATGAAAACAAAACGGAATTTGTGTTGGCAAAAAGATATCTAAAACTTTATTAATTATTATTACCAACACACTGCATCACAGCTGTGGCAAAAACTTCGTTGTCCGGTGCTTTTCAGGATTTTCCGGCAATGAAATAATTTCTAGTTCCGCAAATTTATAAAAATTACCGGTAATTGAGTTTTTTGAATGCATTCTGTCTGTAACAAAATTTGGAAACATCGCGTCAAGAATCATTAACTCGCCTCGTTACAAGAGAGAAGAGTAATTATTAAACTACACACCCGCGAAATGGGCGCAGTGGGGTTAGTTGAGTTAGAGATGTTTTCGGAGTTTACAACAAATGGAAGTTAATTAGAGGAATGTAAAATCGATTTTATTATGCGTTTAAAATGTAAAAAGCCGAATCTCAGAGGTAAACTCAGAGAAGAGTAAATTTAACCATTTTTTTCTTCTAATTAATTAAAATTGTTTACTTCATCATTTTTTGTTAATTAATTTGTAACAAGCTCCCCGAGCTATCAATTTATCCAATTGTTCTCAACGTATCAGTGCCGTTGTTAACAATACAACAGACAAGTAATAAATAGCGGTCGACAGAATCGACTGGATGACTTCCTCGATGATTACATCAAGCGATAGGAACACCACCGACAACGTCTCGAATCTAACAAAGACAAACTCAGGACGGCATGTCAAGCAGGATGGCAAGCAGGTCAGCCGGAACAACAAGCAGCAGGATTATAGCACCACACTCACCGGGATTACATTACTGATACTGTTGATGGAGGGGGGGCGGCGGAAGTCGAGAGGACTGAATACAAATGCACAGCTTTACTGGCGACCGGTAACGACTTCACTTCCTGCTGATGCCGCTACCTTCGCTGCTGCTTACACTAATTGAAGAGAAAAACGTACCCTATCTCGGAACCAATTCTATTGCTGTTTTTCGAAAAGAAAAGCCAGGATATTTTTTCATAGATTGTTTTAAAGGGCAAATGCTTCGAAAATGGAAAGTATTTTATTCGGCAAATCGTCGGTTCCTTTTAGTGTCTAAGTTCTGCGTTTCCGAAAAGCACATTTGAACGATTTACACTTTAGTCTTAATTTTCTAGAGTGGTAAGTAAGGTCGGAATGGCGTTTCGACTTTTTTCTCAAATAACAAAAAGCATTATTTGTTGATTTTGTCAGCCAAGATATAGTAAAAACTTAAGGTTACATGCTTGTTACTGTAATATGCAACATCATGGTTCAAAATACGGAACAATAATTTAGTAATGGCATAATAAATGTACACGTAGATTCAGAAAATGGTAAAATATTTAAATCACATCTTTGTTTGAAAGTCGACACGTGTTTCGACAACTACGTTAACACAGTCAGATCAAAAATAAAATAGCCAACAAGAAATAATTGAACTTGAACCAATTATACGTTATACGTAGCAGTAGTTTTACTTTTCCGTATTTTAAACTAGGAGTACGTTATTAACATTATTTACACTTTATAAGATTGTAAGGTAGTTTAAAAGAAAAGTCAAGAGTGTGCGAACAATGAAAAACAAATCTTCTTTATTATTTTTCGTAATAAAGGTAGAAATAAGTATGAGAATTTTTATGAGATTATTTATCGTAAATACTTCAAATGAAATGGTTTCATTTTAAATGATAGACAGAAATATGTTTTTGGACAAACACGCATTTACATGTTTAAAAAGTGTTTATATCTGCAAAGTCTTGTTTTCATTGTTTAGCATAAATAGGAAATGAAATTGTGACGAGTCATAGCATACGAGTAAGTTTACGCGCTTTCGCACCGTGTGGTAAGGACAAAAAGAGCAATCGATATGACGTTAGAGAAGTGAAACCATCTTAATCTTACTAACATCCTCCCCCAACACATGGTATCACAGATAATCCGACTTCACGGTTATAGAAACGGAGATTGTTGTAGTAATGATTTCATTAGAAAATTAATTTGTTATTTATTTTTGCGCGAGTCAGCCAAGTGAAACTGTGTTGTGATTGTTAACTATATAAATTATAATGATATTTGTGATTATAAGGTGTCAAATTCAGTTTCAGTAATTTTGTGAAAAGTTTTGTATTGGAAACTGTAATTTGTAATCACCATGCATGGAGTTTGTCAGCGGCGTTTAGAGTTTATCGATTACATTTAAAATTCATGAGAAGTGTTTTACATCAATATATGCATGATAGAAATAAATATTTGCGTAAAATTTATGCATGGAATTTCGATTTGCGGCACAATAATATTCCATTTCTCGTCCTCAGATTAAAAATCGTGCTATCACAACTCATTCCGCGAGTCTTACACGACACGGAATGAAATTACAAGTATAAAAATTAAATTCAAATCTTCGATGAGTAAAATTGCTGTAAAACAAGGCTCGTGATTTATGATGCAATTCTCAGCAGTGCAATAACGAAAGCAGATGAATGCCGCGACATTTTTATCTTCACTCTTCAAATTACAACAACGTTAGGGAGTCGTATTTTATTCACGATTTGTATACTTAGATGAAAATATGATGGTAAAAAACGTGGACGACGTCAAGTCGTCGAGCACAAAAGAAGTGTGGTGAGATTAAAGTTGCTTTCTGCAACGTACACAAAACTGGAATTTATAGTCTGCAGAATCCGCTCTACATTATTGGCCGGCAGATGGAAACTTCTGACGGAGGTAGATATTTGCTTTGCCTGTCGAATACATCTGTTCTCCATTAAGCCGCTGAAATATTTTCTTTTTTCGCCAGGTTAACACAACATATTGAAAACTTTGTTGTCTATATGGAATTAGCTAACTTGGATCTAACTTCGAAGTGCTTCTTTGAATTTATATTGATGATAAGTATTCCTCCGGCGGCGGCCGAACTCGTGCCACCAACACCGAAAGCGAATCCACACAATTATTTTTCAGTGTTTCCCAAAAATGGTTCTGTAGTTGAATTTTATTGTAATAATTTTATTACTTTATAATTATTCTAGACGAAATTCTAAATAACCTGACAAACATTTCAGGAATAAAACCTGGTAATAATAAGGTAGGTTAAAACAACTAGATTGAAAACTAAGTTATAACTCAGAACTTTGTACTAGTTTTTTGTTAAAAGGGATTTTCAAAACTCTACAAAATGTAGCTATTTCGTTTGATCCTGTAGCAAATTATGAAACACACCGTTAAAATTTACGTTTCGTAACAGAAACTTCGTTTTATAACCCACTACATTTTATTCAGATCGCTTGTTTGCTATTTCGTTCAACTGCGGAATTTTTATATGGCTTCGTATTATTATCCTTCAGAAGAAACTGAATCATTTGAAACAAACATTAAAGAATAAAATTCAAGTATACAAAGTCACTATACAATTTTAAGGAAAAAATAAAAAAACATCATGCTCAAATCAATATGAAACCTGAAAATATCGTTACAAAATTGTTCAAAGGTTTCCAACCACAAAAGAAAAGATTTTATTATTTAAAAATTTGTAAGGCAAACTGAAGATAAAATTTATATTAAACTCGAAGCCACACTTCTAAAGACAAATTTTAATTAAGGAATTATCAAAATATTATTCTAATTTTTTGCGTAGGTTTTTATTATCAAGAATTTATTTAGAAATGGCTGAAAGAGCAGTACCGCAGTAAAACCGGCGAAAATTTAAATGTGTGGAAACTGAATTAATTTAATCGTTTTTTCAGATAAGCGCAATGAAAGAGAGAAAAAAATTCCCTTCCGGGTGAAATTTCGTGTTCCTAATACCAAGACGCGTGTTATCGTAAAAAATCATAATAAATAAAGTTTTAAAAGGTCTCCGTATCCGCAAAGTGAAAATACATGTTCTTCAAACTGAAAAATATGTGAGGTATTAGTATTGATTTGCACATAAAATACATCAGGGACCGTAAGGCCTTATAAAAATATTTACTGCTCTAGTAAATCCACTGGACGAAAATTAAAGAAAACGTCACGATCGATCCGTTTCTGAAAAAGTTAATTGTAATGCTTTAGATAACAATCGGGAAATTAAATGGAAAGTGCTCGTTCAGTCCTAAAATTACGCGATAAAACCATGGTCGCCTGATTAATGTTAGTCGTTTAGTTAATCTGTTGAGGATGTTTCAATTGGTGAGAAAACATCGCCTTTATTTCCACTTCCCCGTTGAGAGAAATCGATGACTTCAAAAAATTAAGATATTCAGTTTTTGTGTTTCCCGACAAATTCCTTTTGGATACTTCCAAGCCGTTCAAACAGAACTAACATTCAAATACACTTTCTTACTTTTCAGCGATTTAAGCAAAGTATCGGCTCTTCAAGTTTCAGATGCACATTTTGTTCCTAAACTTTCGGTTTGATTTTTTAATGGAAATGTTGAAAGGGTTTCGTAGTCAGACGGCAAACATTAAAAAACACAGTCAATCCAGCAGATGAGAAATAGGAAACGACTTAGTCGAAGATTATGCAAATCGCCACGACGGTGTGTTAACTCCCTCCAATAACATTTAAGACCGAAATCTGTCTTTCCTTTAAACTTTTCCCCAAACAATGTAAATAAAGTGAAATGCATTCTATCAAGTAGGATCTCCCTAAGTACATGAATTATTTATTTTAATACTGCTGCTATTTATATTTTTCCACTTCGACGATTCGAGAAGAGCAATTCGATAATACAATCAAACTTGGAAATTAATTTCAAGGAACATGTTTTAATTTAATTAAGAAACTCTCAATTGCGTACTTAATTAAGAACTGGTTTTATTAATATTAAGACGTGATCAGTTTAAAGAAAATTTTTCAGCGCGGCATGAAAATATCGCAAGAATTTTTCATCATGTGTATTTGCATTCAACGCTGGGGCACATATTATACCAAACAAAGGAATGTGGTTGAAAGCACAGCGCCTGAAAAGGCGCAAGCTATCGTAAAAAAGAGTTTGTTGCAGCGTGAAATAATTCTGAATAAAAGCCATTTAGGTTCAGTATTTAAAGCGTTCGCATAATAAAAGATCGCATTTTAAGAAAAACTGTCATATGTAAAATGTAATATGTAAAATTAAAAGCGGGCTTTTGGTCTCACTGCATAATTTAATAACACTCAAAATTTGGAAGTTTTGCGAGTACTAAAATAATTCACTCGAGTAACATCATTCGATACAGTTAGCTTCCAGAATAAGGATGAGGCCTAAAGATACTCAAAACGAGCCTAAGGCTTTTCATGACATAAATGAATAAAGCTTGTAGCAAGTTTTAATTAATTTTAATTTCAAAGTTGAAAAGTAATTTAAAATCAGGTTGGAATACAGAATCTGATGCGTATTGGTATTTTTATTTAAGAGATAAAACCAAATTTAGATATCCCGCTTCAGAGTATAAATTATAATTGTCAGTTCTGACATCGATATAAAATTTAAAGCAAAAATCTGGAAATAAACCCTGTCGTATTTTATTTTAAATTTAATTAGGGAATATCAGAATTAATTTTCAGGTTGAAATAAAATAGAGTCCATGTTATTTTTTGCAGCATCATCAAAATACGAGATATAAAAGCTGTACAATGTCTTGAGTAAGCTTTCTTATTGTTAACGTTGACTCTCTTTTCCTGAACAAGTTCTGTCAATAAGCTCTCTCTACCTAATTTAATTTTTGTTTCTCTCTGTCGTAACTTTGCTTTCAAGAGACAATTTTAGAATTGTTTTAAATATTCTTAATGACTATTTAAAAATAATTCCTAAGGTGTTTAATAGCATTGACAAAAAAACTTAATTAAAATGCGAATGATTTATGACGGTGAGGGTTACTTGCGGTGTTATATTGACTATAATTTTTCCACTGAGACAGAGTTCAATTTATAAAGTTCAATGAACCACTTAAAGTGGATATTAAACTAAAAATTAGTACCTTGGGTGAAATAAGGTCTTTATCAAAGAAAATTCTAATAATGCTCTTCCGAAGTTTTCTGAAGACAAGAAAAAATTAAATTCTTCGCAAAGCGGCAAGAGTAATATCCCTGCGAAAATTCGTAACTATATGTTACTTTCACCAGGAAGTCTATACAAAGAACATAAATTACTTGAAGCAATTTCAGAAATAAAAATTCATAAGGTAGAAAAATCGGAAATTACCTGTATGCCGATATCTGCAAATCGCGTTTGCTGCCTCCACTCCATCATCATTTTGCCCACAGGAACGTCAATTTTCAAATAATAAATTATCGCATCGTGGAAAATTTACTCAGGAAAAAAGAGATTAACTTTAGGCATGGCCGTTAATTTTTGGATTATGGACACGGTTAAGTCCACCAGCTTTAAACTTTACGTGTTCTGGTAAAATATTGCTGGGATATGGTGAGTACTTAATACATCCAGGTTTACAAAATTACGACATGCTTGCTCGCACACCATCTACGGATCACAATCAATAGACAAACGCTTAAATTTTTATGTAGGCCATCCGTTTCCGGAAAGACAGCGAGATATATGAGATGCGACAAAAGATCTCATTTTTGCAAAAAGAATTTACAGTAAACGCACGTTTGTGACATGCACGTGACAGGTAAATGGTACTAAAGTTCAAAAGTAAAGGCAGACGAAATGAAAATTTATGATTTGCTCTAAATCGTAAGTTGCAACTTGTGTTTCACCATCGCTCGATATTTGACACTCTCTGTGGCAGCCAAAATGAGCCGAGAACAGGGTGTCACTCGCGAAACTAGATACAATTAAACTCAAATCAAACATACAAACCTGTATAGCAAACGAAAATTGTCCCAAAAAATATGGCAATACTGTTCGGTAGTGACTTCATCTTCCTGCAACAATAAAAGCACAATTAAATATAGAAAACATATTTTACATCGTTTCATTAAACCACAAGCCAGCAATTCATAAAAACAAGCAAAGTAAATTTCACATAAAACTCTTTTTTGACGTCAAAGGGGCTTTAAGAAAAAATTGAGAGAAAAATTATATTTAACTACATAAAAGAATGAAGCTTATTAAAGATTTATAAAGAGTAACTGTAGAAATAAAGAACTAAAAACATTTTTTTGTGTGAAAACTTCGTCAAAAAATACACTGGAAAAAATTATACCGACAAACTGTTTTTTACAACAGAAAATGCAACAAAAAAAAAAAACAAATTAACAAAATATTGACCAGGTGTCCAAGCTGAAATTTTTGCATCAATTTCATCTATTTATTAAAAAGCAAAAACTACACATTTCAAAAAAGTTTGACATTATTTAACATTATAATTTTGTTAAAATTTCTTAATATCATAAAAAGTGCAGAACGACACACTTCCGATACGCAAATAACAACAAGATTAAAGTTTGTAAAATCGAGGCAAAGTCGAAAATAATGTCAATCTTGACGCAAATAGTCTTATTTCGAGTATGCCTTTTGTATAGCAACATGCGTAAACATACGTTAACGGCTTGAACGGCCTAGGTTATTATCGTTATCATAACAATTTTGTATTATTTTAATTAATCCAAGAATTCTAAAAACTTCAGATTAAAAAAATAACATCAGTAAATTGTCCGTTTTTATCTGCAGATATAATCAATCAAACAACAATCAAATATCACAAAAATGTTTATACAGAACCGAAATAAACATACTGTATTTGGTGTATATATTCGTAGTAGATGCTTAGAAATTGTGCTAAAGTTCTGATTTTGGTTTTGTTACTTTACTTACATTGTTTTTTTTTCATCTTATTTCATAACAATTTTCAATAAATAAAAAAAGTAAAAATGTAGTTGGTGTATTGAGGGATAATATAAACTATAAACGTAATAAGCTCTTCTCCTACGCATTAACGTATGAAAAACCCTTAGTCTGAAAAAATGTAATGAAATACATCTAACACATCGGCTACAAAAAGTATTAATAATCCATAGTTATTAGCGGTTAAATGATCCGTAAAGCAACAAAGCATAAGGAATCAAAAGATCCATTTCTAACCATTGTACGCCTGTAATAAAAAGATATTAAATAAGTTTTGGATTACCGGAAATTTACTATTCGTAACCAGAGACCTCAGGCTTTTAACAAGCATATTTGTAACCAGAAGAAACGTCAAGCCAAGTGAGAATCAAGACCATAAAAGAGATGATGCAGACAATATGTAACGCCAAATTTAAAATATGCCCTCCTCGTTTTTAACGCGCTTACAATTTAAATCATGAGGGTGTGAACGAGACAGAAAGATAGAAGTTTAATCTAATCTTGACAGCTAAGGTGGTTGCGTTATTTATGGAGCATAACGTAAACATTAGGACATTTGTTTTAGTGTTGCAGGATTCTAGTTATCCCAAATGTCTCTTTTGTATTTACGTATTGCCAAATGAATCTTTCAAATTTATGAAGACGAACAGTTTTCGAAATTTATGGGAATTTTATGATAAGAAAACCATGTCGTCGGAATTTTTTAGTAGTAAAAGCTGGTCGATGATGTAGAAGCAACGCCCCTTTCATCCCTCCAAATTTATCATCATGTGTGCAACCGGAAAAAATGTTCTTTCTTATCGCAAAATTTGTTATAGAGTTTTCAGTGCATCTGACTCTACATTAACAAATGAAGGTCAAAAAAAGTCTCCCCAATCCTAATTTATCAAATTTAAATGTCAAGGGGAAGTGAATGCCTCCGCATAATAAGTAGTTTTTAAACGCAATGTAACAAGATCGAAAGAAACACTTTTTATTACAAAGTAGAGAATTTGTTATTTTAACTTAAGAGAGATTTGTACACTTTCAGATTCAGAGGTAATTAAATCACATTTTTGTGTTTGCTTAAATTATATCTGAAGCGCTCTCAAACAATTAGAGTAAAAACGTTGCATAGTTCAAAAGAGATTGAAGAAAAGTTAAACTTATGCAAGTTGATGAAAATCATTTTCGTTGCTTGAATCAGAATAGCCGACGAAAGAGGAAACCGTACCTGAAAGAACAAAATGAAGCATTCACAAAGAGAATAGTTAAAACACTTTGTATAAAATGAACTAATCAAAAGTTCAGAGATGGCTTCATTTTCAGTCCCTCTTATAACAGATAATGCCACCCCCACCCCAACGATAACTCGTCTTTCATGAAACACACGATGAGACGGAAAATCCCTGAAATTTAATTTTTTATTACTAATTCGTGCTATCACTTGCAGAAATTCATTTCTTCTAATTTGTTTTGGTGAAAATCGGTTTAAGCCCGAAACAATGATTCTCGAGAAAATTCCAATTTAATTTGCCAAACCAATGTTTTTCTTTAACATGAAACGCTCATTATTCTTCCAACCAAAAGTCTGTATGAAAAATACGTTTTACGGAATAAAACAGTATAATTTTATAAAAGATACAGCCCCAAATAAGAGCGTCAGCTATTTTCTAAAGCTCGTTTCATATATTTCCTGATACCTACTTACCAAAATGTCTATATCATAAAATACATGGAAAATAGCCTTATCCTGTAGTTTAGTAGAGCCGGAGAGATATAACCGGAATTGGTGTCTTTGCATACCAAAAACATCAAATAAAATTTTATTATTATACATACTTGTAGGTATGGATTATCCATTAGTTGCAATCTATCTAAATAAAAAAGTGTTCATTAAACAAAATTAGATTTGCATGTGTCAAAAAATGTTTCATTTATTTGTAATTGAATGAGTAAAATACGTCTAAAATACTCGTAATTTCACATTCATTAATGTAAATTTGCAAATATTTATCAGTAAAGCTTGCCGATTGCTGATATTTCATATCGCCCAATCCATCCATTGACCTAGCAAATAAAATGATAAATTTTCACATGATGAACGTATTCCAGAAGACTATTAATCACACCCTTCAAAAACAAGTGTGCGACTCCAACTGAGACACCACCGCTAGAGATCCGCCAAATGACTTAACTCATTTGGCATCAAGGAATAATGTTTTTAATATTGATGTATGATATTTCCCTCCCCCAAGATACAAATAAATCTTCATAGAATGGTAATTTAGTTCAAAAGTTTAATTTATTAAAGAACGGTTTTGCTTTAATCTGTGCCTTTTGGTGAGGTAAACGTTACGGTATTAAGGTTAAGTTGGAATTGTCTGATTACCTGCAACAACGTTATTCTCCATATTGATCGTAAAGTTGGCCAAAAGTTGGTGTGGGGAGTACAAGAAGTTTAAACGTGAAATCGCTTCGCCATTGTAACGATAAGGTAAAGCGAAATTAAAATCTATATTCGTAACAACTTTCCAGCTATCAGTACTCCTGTGAGATTTTCCGGAAGATAAGGCAGCAACTGAGATTATTAATTATTAGTATAAGTTCGCCGTTTAAATCGTAAACCAAAATGCGCCAAAGTTTTCCGCAGAGAAACGTGGCAAAACCCAACGACATGCTCCAATTAATCGGTAAGTTGACTTTTTTTAATTAAAGAAGATTGGTCAGTGGGAGAGACTTCATCGGCAACGGCAGCAGTTTTAGTGCTACGCACTCAGATCTTGAGATAGATTGTACCGGATATAAACCCGAACCCTCCCAACTAAGATAGCTGTCGATGGATATTGCTTTTCTTACCGACTGATGTTCTTTCGTATTTTTATTCCATCGTACTTGTGATTTTTCTCGTTCCTTTCAATATTTTTTCAAATCTGAAATTTTTCATTTGTGTTAGGGTCTACTCAACTGGGGAGATTTTCAAGAACGACAAAAGGTCGTGCCAAAGCATTTATTCGCATTATTAGGGAAATACGACCATCTAAAAGCTCAACGTCATGTGCTCAGTCTGTTTTTCCGGAAATCGAAAAAGAAACTAAAGCTCTGCCAAAAATTCATCATTTTAATGAGTCACCTTACTAAAGCTTCTTCATGTTTTGTATCACGCTTTTTTACCCAAACCATTACTAAATATGGCTAAAGTAATAAAAAACTTTAATTTCTTAAAGGTTACAGCAGAAACATCACTGGATGTTACTTTGAGATCGAAATTTTCCAATTTGTGCATGAGCTGCAGTAATCCAACACGCTACTTAGTTGATTGGATGGTGAATGTGACTTGAATCTGGTACTGATATATAATATTTCACATAAAACTTGAAATATTACTACACCTCACCTCCACCTACAACTTTTACGCGTCATTTTTCTAAAGCACAAATTTTATTTTTTGTACACGTGTAATTTTATACATGCTGTGTTGAAAATAATTCTGAAATTAAAAAGTATCCTCTCTCTTGTCTTTATTTTTTAGACAATTTTCGAAACAATAATATCGTTTCAATTATTCATGTCTGCATGGACAACTGCTTACAATGTAAATTTCATTTGTGAAAAACATCTGTAACTTAGCGTAACATTAGATAAAAGAAAAAAGAAAAGTAAATGAAGTGTGTTTATAATTTAAAAAATGTAACGTCGACGTCGTGACACTGAAAAAAGATGTATGCTGTATGTACACAAACAAATAGCTCCGTTAGAGCTAAAAAGTTCAGTCTTTACAAAATTTTAATATCTTACTTTCGCCTTTAAAATATTACCTTAAAGTACGCGAGGCACAGTTTCTGATCAATAGTTTTTAAACAAAAGTGTTACAACGTGGAAAAAAATCCACTCAAGTCACTAAATAATAAAACAAAATATTGTTTCAAACGTTTGAGAAATATTTTGTATTAAGGAAAGAATTTCACACATTTATGTTGGTAAGAGTGTCTACAAAGCACCGGTTGCGTGCCTTATTTGAAAAGATACACATGTGAAAAAAATTTACACAAACATGCCTCATTGAAACAAACCTTGGCTTAAGTGGGCCCAACAGCTCAAGTTCTTAATTTAACTGAGCACTTCATAACTTAAAAGATAAGTCGTGAACATTATAGCGAAAACGTAAACGTTAAAATTTCTCCGGATAATTCCGCTACAACGTTCGAAGTTTTAACACCAACTGATGCCAAACCGGTCGGACTTGTCGAGCTTTTCCGATACGACCGCAGGGTGCGCCGAGCTTCCACCTCTCATAAACTCGATAGTTAGTCCGATATCCAGCAGCTGAAATGGGGCACGTGTGCTTTCGGCCTCAAAAAAGCTCGGCTTGTTTGTTTCAAAACTGAAGATTATCAATTGTCTAGACTACGGGGTAATCTTGCTAGACACGGAGAGAACTACGTTTGTTTACCCGAATGGGCAGCAGGACTTCGTTTGGATGTAAACTCATCTTTTATGGAAAAGTCTAGTTGCAGATTTATTCATGAAACATTTAAATTTGTCTGAAATGGCTCAATCAAAGCGCGGCTTTATTAGCACAGCGGAGGATTTAAATCGGTTTAAAAGCACCTGAAAACCTTCTTTTAGATGATATGTGCGTAAGCTAAAAGAAAGATCTTATCTGAGCTTGGATTCAATTTTTTCGAGTTTTTACAACGCTGTTTTTTTAATTTGCTCGTTTGTAATGCTTTGCATAGGCTTCAGTTTTTAAAGTAGAACAGGAAAGTGATTTCTCCCCCTGTGTGATAACCACTTTTGCGGAAAGTGAACTTGAAACGTGAGAAAAAATCGTACACTTTCTTTCCTAGTTGTAGATATACAATCACTTGTGTACTTGTCTTACATTTTTAGCCCCTTTTTGCTCCCTCTATTTACATTTAAACAATTTTCAAATCGGTTTTCATTGCATCAAAATATATAGAAATTACTTAAGCTGTAAAAGCGAGGAAAATGTAATTTCCTGTCATGTACCTGATAACTGCTCATGGAACTCTCGAAGAAGCAATATACGTTTTCTCTATGCTTTTACACTGTTATAATTTTACTTGCTTATGTAGAAAATATAGATCTTGAAAGTGGTTTATTTTTTTTAGCTTATTTTAAGTAAAGTAAAGCAGCTCCCCGTTATTAGATTATGATTAAATTCCTATAAAACCATTAATATTAATAGTGTCGATCAAATAACTAAAACTTCTCCATTATATTTATCAAAGCTGCCAATAACCACGTTCGCTTCTCTATTTCGTGTTTTGCTATCACAATGCAGAAAAATAGGTGAAAAACAAGGAAAACTAAGAGCGGAAATATGCTGTTCTACGTTGCGTTAAAGTATCGAAAATCTTTAATAAATAATTCGTGTAGAGAATATGAAAAATGTATTTGTTGTGATGATAATTTCTAAAGTGCCTTTATATCCGGAATAAAACTTCTAATCCATTTTGGAACGTAATGCTTTTTTAATTCAGCAGTGGTGCGTAAAGCTTGCGAAAAATGTAGATTAGCAAATCAGAAGTCAATTTAAATTCTGCCTGTATCAAAGTCGTTCGGTAATTAATAAAACAATTTTAATTAAACACCAATTTAAGTTTCGAGCACATAAGACACGGAGACTTATCGATTAATCAAAGATGCTGTTTGTGAAAACAGCCAGACTGAAAAATCCTTTTAATAAATTTTCTTCGTTTATCTGAACAAACGTCGGCTTGACTTAATCAAAACGGTGGTTAGTCTATTTTTAGTAATTATCCAAATTCCAAACAAGGAAATTGATTCATTATAATTAACAACAATTCAACAACGAGTACGAGTCGTCATTGAGGTACCTAACTCGAACAATTATACCGCCGTTAACCGTAATAAACAAATTCCAGCGCTCTAGGACGGGGTCATTTACTTCCCCTACTCAATTAAAGGAACTTTAATCATTTGCATATTTCATGGGTCAGGTTAAGGGATTCTCGGAACTTTGTAATTATCACAAATGCGATTTTTTATTGCTGTTCTGCTAAACATTGTGCTCGAAACCACACCCAAAGTCACCCAATTGACTCTCATCTCACTACTCCTACCACAATTTTTCTCAATTACTCGTCGTAAATAACTAAGCAAAAATATCGACAAACGGAGTGATAAATGCTTTGTGTTATTTGACGAAACTTTCATAATAGATAAATTACGTTCGTAAATTGGAATAAATTGTATCCAGTAACTCGTTTATTGTATCAAACATAACGAAAAGTTAAATTCCGCTTTTTCACACAATAGTCCGATTCCAGTGAAAGTTTAGTTAATATTTCAAAGACGTCCTTAAAGTTCTTTGGAGCATGTGAATAGTTGAATGGCTGGAAATTGCGTCTCAAGCCTTAACAACTTTATTCGTCTCGAAGAAAACTTCAGCATGATTAAAACCAATAAAAAAAACAGCTTCACGAATTTTCCACCACAATTCTTTCGGCTAATTTTCACCACTTCTGACGCCTCGAAAAGCTCCCGTTTTTGGGTTTATTCATGTTTTATTTAAAACTTTCAGCTTTCATGCCAATTAGCACAATTATTTTTAGAATTGAAGAGAAAATCCTTTTGCAGAAAGGAAAATTGGAGATTTTACAAATACTAATTAAATTAATTGAAAATAAAATTAATACAATTTTTTTACAAAAAACTTACCTTTATATTGGTAGCAAAGTGAAACGTTCGTTACTGTGTTTCTATTACTTTTTTTCGTCATAACATAATAAAATTGGATCAATTTTTAATAATTTTTAGTGTTAATTGTAACTAATAAATTGAGAGGGTTAATTTCAATAATTAAAATTAATTAAAATCATGAGATTGATT
>NW_025401006.1:9134092-9344290 GCF_015345945.1 Tribolium madens
AATGTATTGAATACCAGTACAGAAAGCGTTTAAACAACAATACGATAAAAAAAAATTAGATATACAATATGAAATTCGTATTTTTAAACCAAATTCAAAATTTCTAAAAAAACATTGAAACTCCGACTTTAAAAAAAAATCTAAATAAATTTTAACAAAATCTTTTATTCAAAATTTGTCGCGCTAAATAGAAAGATTCAGCTACAATTTTAATGTCGGTATAGTTTTGAGTTCGGATTTGAGTCTAAATTAAAGTTAAAAATTTCAGTTTTAAAAATTTACAATTCCAACCTAAACACGAAAAGTTTTAGCTTCCAAACTCAAATTAGCGTGTTTTACAATAATAATTTTAAGTTTAAAAAATTATCATTCCAATTTTTTTTATAAATTAAAAAGTACATACAAACATTGTTTCTAAATTTCAGGTTATATTTTAATGTTCTGAAACAAAGAATTTCAATTTCTTAATCCAAAATAAGCTAAAGTCAAAATTTTAAAGTCAAAGTTTTAAAGATTTCTGTCTTTCGATTTCACAGTTCGGTTCATGAGGTTGATGCCTTTGGAAAAATTTATCTAAACCGAAGAGAAACTAGTTGATAAAGAGGCAAGTAGTTTATTGGTATTTAATTAAACTCAAAATGATTTCCTCCAATTAATTAGCAATTAATTAAAACGCGCGTTTTTATATACGTGTATGTATGTCAATAAAAATGTGGTAGTTAAAATACAGTTAATTTATCTAAATAAAAAAATTCGTATGTTGAGAAAAGTCTTTTAAATCTGTATAATTTTGGCTGATGCTGTAAGTAGTCATCGTAAAAGTAGATAATAGTAGAGATGAAAAACAGGAGAGAACACGTTTTTGGTATTTCACCGAAGCTGACACACAATTATTTTAAGTGGATGATATAACCCAGCAACATGAAAAATTTCTCTCTGTTCCTAAAAGCGATGTAAAATTCATAGCATATATTATCGTTTATAGTTCCCATCACGGAACCTCAACGGTACATCAGTCCCAACCGAAAGTTATGACTCTTTCTGAATCCGTTCTATTTTAGATAAATGGAAGTTAGCTACAAAAGATAAAAATTTTCAGCGACCGGAAGGATGCATCATGCTACGATATCAACAATGGCTGTCTCTGAATGGCACTTTACCTTCCAGTCTTTCCGCATTCGGAAAACCACGTAAACGCTTGATGATGCCCTTTTTTGTGCTCAAATGATTTATTACTTTTTACTAAACCGAACTCTTTTCATTTTGTATTGAAATAGTTTGATTGATGGACTTGTGTGTAAATTTAATTTCCGGTCAAATGGTAATTATTAAAACTGCATCAAGACGATGATGAGAACGTAGCGAAAACACCAAGGGAGCAAGTAATAATCTAATAACCATCTATCACATCTTCTAATCAATACGAAGACAGGATCGAGATCCATCGGCAAAACACTACTCCATTTAGTTCACGTCACGATCAGGTAATTAAATTCGGTCGTCATAATTAATATCTTCTAGATGAGGATTAAAGTCTTACAAATTACAAACCACCAAAGCGAAAAACACAAGCTGACGAGAAGTGAATTCACTTCGAATCTTTCCAGACAGTTACACGCAAATAATTTTCTCAAAGTGTTGCTGATATAACTGCAATAATGGACAAGTTCCGTATTTAAACGAATGAATGTCTTACATTAAACTACCACAATTTGTGCTAAACAGCTTGATCTGTGATAATGACTTTGTTGGCGTAAAAGGTTTCTTCTCGCGCTACCGTTTCCTCCACCAATTAAAATTCCTATCTGACTCGTATTTTCTTCTTAATGTTGCTCACACTTATCTTTTTTACATCGTTCTTACATTTTCGTTGTCTGAAAAAGTGGCGAATGCAAAGTCTTAATTACCAACTGGAAAGTAATTAGAGCTAAAAGTACGGCAAAAATTTATATTTCTTGGCTTAATTATTATTAAGGCTTCTTGCACAGACTGGTAATTAATTTTAAACCCCGCACAACAAAACTTTTAATTTATTTTTAAAACACAACATATTATTGGAATATGTATTTATGCCTGATCGTGCCGTTCAAGGAGACTAGAATAAAAGAATGTCTCTTCATATATCCCAGTCACCCTCAGACAACAGTACTGAAAAATGGCAAGGGGCGCCTTGTAGTGATATTAAATCCTTTCAAGCGAAACAAATATAAAATACTTTATTTCAAAAGTCGAACTCGGTTGAGAATTGACTAAAGACGTGACACATTCAAATAACCATTTGAAACACTGACACGAAACCGTAAAATAACGCTGTATGAACAATACTTGTTAACGTTGCTAAATCCTAAAATGCTCGTCGACTGTAACCCACTGATAAGATATTACCTACCCTTTTGGGCAAACTCATAATGACAATTACCAACAAACTACCGTCAACTTGTACCTACTCAGCCCTTTCCTATTTCCCGATTCTCTTCCCTTTGATGGTGCAGTTAAGTATTTAACCTGTGTGCTACTTAAAACAAAGTGCTCGTCAGAAGCTAAAATCAGGACAAAGGTAAGAGTTTTTGACTTTTGTGGGTAAAAAAAAACGAGAAACTACACCCAAGTCAAGTTTCCAAACAAATGGTTATAACTCTATACCATTTCCCAGTAATAATAATGTAAGCTGTTGTGTTAACAATTGAGTTTTTATTTGTCGTAAGTGCGGAATTACTGACACTTTCACGAAAGATCATTGTGCTGAAAATTACACTTAAATCGAGAGTCGCGTAATTTATCATGATGTAACGGATAGTTTAGCAAATAAAAGTAGTTTTCGTAATTTATAGAAAATTCTATGAGTTACATTGACAATGCTGTATTGTTACCCACATTTTTCATTTTTATTAATAAAACCCTTTGAATTATAAATAATAAAGCATCTATTTGATCCGATAAAATGCATTCTTTTTTACTGTGAACAAAAAATGCCATGCCGATTTTATTTAAATTCCACAATTCTCGATTTTTGCAAGTAAATAACGTCGAAACCTTCCGTAACATAAATCAATCGTATTACTGACAAATTGAAAACCTAAATCAAATTTGCAATTTCATTGGGAAATTTATCACGACTTTGAAGGCTTAAACAAACTAAGAATAACGGAATGCAGCTACGAGTTGACATTTTGGCGAAAGTTTCACTCGAGAACAAATTATTTTTATGATGTATGATGGTTTGGTAAAAAGTTCCAGAGGAAGTGTTCAATTACCTACAATTCAGTTGTCCGATTGTCTAAATTTTCGCGATAATATTATCTTGACTTAACAATCTGATTTTCGCTATTGTGTGAACCATCCGTAAAAACACAAAGCTGCGTTCGATCTAGTGGTTGGTAGGTAGATAAATAATAGAGGAATCAGTTCATTTGGAAAGTGATAGATATATTTAAGTGGAGCCGAACCAATTCCATTTCCAGCTTTGCATTTATTACTTTGCAAATTGAATTTACGTTTCAGTCTTAAGCAAATCACCAGTGAAATAAAAATCTCGGGTTGATAATACAAATCTGAGCTTTTGCAAATTTTCGTAGGTCACGGTTCAAAATAATAAAGAGCCTAACATTTCAGATAAATGTGGCGATAAATCAGAGAGATGGTTTTAAGTTGATCTGGAAAAATGAGAAAAAACGAGTAAAACAATCTGTGTCCACAATGAAAATCAAATTTACTTGAGCGTCAAGACTATTATGAGAGCTTTCATGTCAGCCGACCTGTAAAATTACAATTTCGAGTTCATAACTCCGAACATTTTCTGAATTAAGAATTTTCACGCATTTTCGAATTAGTACACTATTTACGCAAATATAAAGAACGGAGTTTTTTATCTTTAAAACCCTCAGCGCCATTTGTGCACTCACTGTTTGCCTTTTCTCTTTTTTTTATTACGGGTTCCTTTTAATAATATAAATTGCAGTGCAGATGAGTTCCTTTGGTAACAAAATAAACGTAATGCAAACTTAAGAATCAAAGCTAAGGTAACAGCGGTAGTAGAAAGTCAAGTAAAGTACGTAAGCAAGGATTATTTACCTTTATGTATGATCAAAAGATTGACTTGACTGAAATCAAGAGGAGAGCGAGATTATCTATGTCTCTGATGTATATGTACTTCTTTCGATTTTATCAAAGAGCCACCGAGATTCCCAAAGCACTGAAGCTTTATGTTAAAAACAAACCATTCCTTCAAGCTTTCTATAATTAGGGACAGTGATTAAATTAGGGTTCTGGAGATTGGTCAAGCGACTGCACAACTTACGACGCCATCATGTCTAATCCCTGACTTGGCAGACGGCAAATTACGTTCTAAATACCAATTATTGAAATTAAATTTCGTGAGATCGTTATAACTGAATTATTGTTGGGGTGTTGTTCGATGCGACAATATCCATTACAACAGGATTTAGCCGCACTGTTTAATTATACCCGATAGAAAGTGATGATCCGTGATTGGTTGAATCAGATAAACCAGTAGTTCATTTGTTTCTGACCACTCAGCTCATTCACTGGTTTGCTGCATGGTCGCATTCACCGACATCCGAACTGATTTTTTTTATTGGATTGTCTTTCAACGATAAATTTTACTGATACAATGAAAATTTTCACGCAGTTTGTTTGCTTTCATCTCCACGAAAGCGTTTTTTTGTCGGATTCATCTGCTAGAAAATTGGTAAATGTGAGCATATATAATGTGCGATCTTGAAATATTCCGATGAAACGTGGTGGTGAAAGTTTAGATGATGAGCAATCACGGAAACCCAAAAGCATTATTAAAGCACTGTTAAGCACTCAAACTTCTGGAAATGAATACCACCTGAGACTCGGGGCTATGGTAAATCACTTTCAAAACTATTTCAACGTTTGTTTAGGCATTAGGTTGGCGGTGTGCAATTTTACATTCGTTTTTATTTATTTGCATATACCTACCTACAAAAGCTTTTCACATGTTTTATTAAAAAAAAACATATTTTTTCTAATGTAATGTAATTTTGTTTTATTATTATGTAGTTGCTAAAACCCACTTTGTAAAGCCAAAAAAAAGTACTCACCAGTTGTGCTCTACTGACATTGTGACTAAATTTACCGTTTCATTTTGATTTTCCTGATGGAACAAACAATAAATCCAATTACAATTCCAACCTTGCGCAGTAAAAGCTCTCTTTCAAACTGCGGAATACTGTTATTCTACATGTAGGTAAATATGAAAAAAAAAAAAAATAACAACTAGAAGATACCTATTGTTTAAAACAATACTCTAAAATTAATTAACACAATAACTTTTTGAATTGAAAGAAACTAATTAAACTATCTAATTAAAATTTTAATTTGATGCCAGTTTTATATAATTTTTCAAGATATGATAAAAAAAAAGTTTTACATTACAACACTCATTGAAATAATAAATAAAAATATTACATTATGAATCTCGGATTCGATAATCTTTAATCTAAAACAAAGCAACGAAATAATAAATATCCGTACAGTGTAAACACAATTTATCCTAAATCCAACAACATCCAATTAATTTAAGTAAAATATACAACTTAGAGGAAAATATAGCATTTGTTTCGATTCATTAACGAGTAGGTATAATATTTTTTTTTCAAATTTGACAACAACCAAATATGTTTTCAAACAAAACAATACAACATTTTATAAGACAAATACAAGTACCATTATTTGTTGAAATAACATATGTACTTACAATTGAAAACGCAAAATCATTTTAACAATCAGTTACTTATTTGTTTGTTATTGTTACACAATAAAAACAATTGATATTCCACTGGATCTGATCTTATTACAATAGTGACTTTTCATTTATTTTATAATTGCATCAAGAATAGTTTTTTTCGCTTTTCCAAACCTAGAAAGCTTTCCAATTAGATTGTATCTGCATTATACACAAAAATCAATATCTGCAACAAAGTTAATGATTTCTGCTGCAATCAAGTGTGAATATTTTCAGCATAAAAGTGTCTAAGTTTCTCTTCTCAGATTATAATAAATTCACACAACCTTACATAATTTTCTCATCGTTCTCATGATGTAAACTATGACAACAACTTGTATTTAATAACACAGAACAATTAAACACAGATTACATTTTGATGTTTTAATTTCGTTAACTGACTCATTAATCCGAAATAGAACAACAACGTTCAATAGTATTCATGAACTAATCCGTACGGCATTGTACATTTTTTTTGCCAACAAGTGACCAAAGCTCTGTTCATGTGCTAATGGAAAAAACATGTTAGTGAAGGAGATTTATGTCGAGCTTTAATGCTAATTGTTTCTCGTTTATAAATATTAAGTAAAGCTGATTTAATGTAAAATAAGTGAATGGATTCTTTTAAATTTCCTTCACCTATATCATATGACAGACAGAATGTAATATGCCTACCGGAATTTATTGAACTCCGTGAAAAACTCTGGGATATTTCCGGTTTTCGTTTAATTCGTCAAACAGCTGGAAAAATACGTTTTTTCACTTAGTTCATATTCTATTTTTTCCATCTAATAGAACTTTGCATTTACTCTTGTAGGGAAAGGTCATAACGGCGTTTAACGTTCTTTAAAAAAAATCTCAGTTTGTGTACGGCATTAAATGCGTCTATAAATTTAGTTTTATATTCTTTCTGTCTTATGCAAGGGTAGATTTATTAGAAAAATACGCAAATAAATTGTCATAATCGACAAATTGAAAAATAGCTTTTTAAAAAAATCAAATAATGCGTTGATTTTGTTTACATAAAGTGTTCCACATGTCAAGAATTTATGTTTTGTTGGGAAGTCTAAAACTGAATTTTGTCGGCTGATTTGAAACGTGAATTTCCATATTTAGTGTGTTTTCAAAGTTTGATTTGGAGATTTGAATAATATTTCAATTTAGCACTTAAACAGAATTTCAGAATAGACACAACACGTCCACGTAGCTGTGTGAAAACCTATATTGCATTTATTTTGTTTAAAGTAAGTTGGAATTACGTCCCACGTAGCAGGAATTAGATTTTCCGGCTGCTATTAAATTTATTTTCGTTAAAAAGTTTCTCTTGGTAAAGTGAATATTTTAGACAACTTACTGGAAAACTTTGCTAATAAGATATTGTTAGAAAAACGAGCAAAACGTGTGGGTTTCGTATCACACGTTTTAACAACGCAAAGGAAATGGAACTAGAAGCGGATAAAAGCCGAGGTATTTACGATGAGAATAGCAAATCGAAAGGGGAAATGGGGAGAGGCAAATAAATATTGAAAGGTTGGCCTTAACTGTATAGTCAATACAAAAAGCCTATTTTGAAGATTTGCATTTCCCCTTGAACACTCATATAATCACTAAAACGATCTCACGTAACCTTACTACAAAGCCAATAATTCGACTTAAAATTTACGAAAAGATACAAGTAGTGTTTTTTCACAGAAAAACACGTCCTATTTAATTAAAAAAAATGTAATTAAGTTTACTTCAAAAGCTTGCAAAATGTAATATCCTAAAAGGTTCCTAGGTCATACATAGAGATTACAAAGCTACAAACAAAAAATGACTAAGTACCTAACATTAAAAACTGTCGTTGTTGTTATGTAATGTGTTATGAAAGTCAGAGAATTAAAAAAAAATATCTTGTTAGTATTGGTATTATACAGGTGTTCCGTTTTTATTGCTACAAGTTTAAACCGGTGATAGAATATTCAATTTTAAGACAAAAGTATCCTATAAACATATATTTATGTAAGAGAATTACATACTTAAACTAAAAAAAATCTTTTAGTCGTTTATAACGATAAAAACGGAACACCTTTAGGGTGATTTTAATAGTTGTGCAAAAATTTAAAAATAAGATATGTAGCAGAAAACAAAAGAAGCAAAAATAACTCAAATTGCCCTGTCCAAATATAGTTTCTGAGATATTGGGGGTTTTAGTCGCGGAACAAATTCAAATTTTGCGTACAGCCTTAAACTTCACCAACAAAAATTGTAAAAAATAGTAATTATAATAAATCATCTTTTAGAGTGTATTTATTAAAAAGTGAGTTAAAATTAGCAAAAACAGCCACAGAAAATGTGACCTCACATTAAAACAAATAATAAAAAGGTAAAAATTTTGCATTAAATTTTTTCGTAGAAGATACCACTGAATTTCATTATCCAAAAGGCATAGTCTTTTTATGTAATAAAGTACCCAAAAGATACAAACTTTGTTTACATTGCGAATTTTCCAACTCTAACCCTTTATATCTAAGAAACAGTAAACATTCGGATAAAGTAAGTTGTTATTTTCTTAAATTCTTAAATTTCTGCATTACTGTTAAAATCACCCTGTACCTACATGAAATAAAAATTAAATTGATAATGAAAATACTTGTGAGTTAATGCAAGTACGGAAATGACTTTGTTTTTGCTAAACAACTTGCTGGCTCAATTTTAATGTCTGCGCCAACAAGTTTTCTTGGCCATATTGGATTAATAACCATGTGAGATAGACATTCCAACTCGAAACCCTAAATATCGTTATATCAATAAAAATTCCTATGCGAGAAAGAACATCAGCACCCTCGAAGTTAATGATCCGTCTAGAATTCACAAAATACCTAGTAACACAATTGGTTCTTTTTGTAATTTTTATTATGAAACTGTGGTATTAGAAATAATAAAAAAAACTAAATCAGAAATTTTATAATAAATTAAGCAAAAAACTTTTTAAAACTGCAGCTTTTTCGAGTAGACACGAGAATGTTAATGTACTGCTTGTATTTGCTGGTATTTCATTGTTTACTGAAATAATATTCGTCATTTAGAAAAAATCGTTTAAAACCTGATGAATTTATCTGTTTTGAACAACGTATTACATTTATTATGGATTTTAATACATACTATTATTATTTTTCCAAGCCATTGAACTGAGTTATTGTTTAGTGAAAAAATAGGTTTTTTTCTCTTATTTTTGATACATTTTGTAGTAAACCTTTAATAGCAATTTCGGTAAGCTCCTTTGTATCCAAGCTATTGTATATGTCCGTTTTCATTTTTCTACTTTTACTATTAATGTACCAACCCATTCACGAAGCACAAAAGTTTTTTATTCCGAACACAGATGCATCCGGATTTTATTTTTAATTGATACGTGCATTTTCCCAAATTTTGTATAACGCAACTGTTTATATTCACAACACACCTCGAGCCTTATGCGATGATTTATTTTAAGCATCGCGTTATCCCGTTTTGAATCAATTTCATGTGAACTAGAAGACAGCAGTTGAACAAATTAACGATTTTCAGATAGTGTAAACAGAATCGTTTTGGTGATCGCGAAACCGTAAGCAACATGTACACGCCGTTAAACTTGCATCATAAATCAAAACTTAATTGATACACCCCTTATTCCCTTGTTGGCAAATTATCCCCATGAAGGGTGGCATGCATTTAATAAGTAAATTATAACTATAATTTACCGGAATTTGCATATTAAATTAGTTGCGAAACCGAGCCGCTTCAATTATTGATTTATTTTTCATCCCTTTGACACAATATCTAACTGTGTTAAATAGGCATAGACCACAAATTTACGCCAGACAAGGGAAACTCAAAATCTGGTTTGATATTGTGCAACTTTTGCATTAAACACTCCCTCAAGTGTACTCTAGTCATGAAAATTAATATCGTCACATCCGAGTTACGAAAATCCACACAAAAGTTTTTGAGTACTTCCCGTCGAATATTTACAACGGGAGTAAACAAACAAGAAATTAAACTCGGCACGTTTCTAATGTGTTCCCTCTTTTAATGCTGAAACTTTGCTCGTTGGTGGGTAGACAACTTCATAAAATAAACGCAAAATGCAGCCCTCTATCGTTTTACAACACTTTGGAACGAAAATATTCAAAGCTAAAGCTCAACCTGCTGCACCTGGGTACTACCTCGCGTTCGAGAACGCCCGCGCATACCTGCGAAAGGTCAAATAGTGGAAGTCACTCCTATTTCAACGGTACCACTTGTTACCTCGAAAGAAATTGCTAAAGGCCGCATGCTAATTAACTAATGCATTCTTAAAATAACGAGACAAACCTTCAACTATTCGCAATCGGTAATTCCAATTAAAAATGCCAAAAATATTCCTCTTTATCATCACTACACCGCAACTACACAGCACTGTAATTATTACCACATTAGCTTTTATCAATAGCTAGTAGTAAAAATTTATATACACTGCCGGCACTTTACATTTCTTTGAACTCGACCATTGAACACAAACTGCCACGGCTGACTACCGAAGAAAAGAATGGTGTAACCGGCAGAAGAGGGGACCAGCTCCAACGTAACTCTGGAGAATATTACCAAGATTGCGAGAATGAGGCAGTTAGATTGTAATGGTGTGTTGGTTGACTAAACTCACGGGAATAGCGAGTCGAGATAATACCTAAGTGAAAGGTTCCATAAATAGAAGCAGGAAAACTTATCAAATATACAACAGAAACAAACTCTTAAAATGAGATACATAATTTATTTTTATAAACTTATCATCTAAAAACAGACTTACAAGAAATTGTATTGTTTGTAAGAAATTAACACAATCTCTGTTGTTTTGTTGTGTTTATTAAGTCCAAAAAACAAAAAATTTGGAAGAAGTATCTGTACCACAATTAGCCCACCTTTCCAGGTAGTACTTGATCTTATACAGAGCTTTCCAGACAAGTTACGGTCATCTACGAATATTTACGAATGAATTTGCAATTTTGTTTATTCATTGTATTATAAGAAAATTATCAAACCACATTATCAAATTGGAGTCAAAGTTAAAGATCTTGCAATCGTTTTCAATATATATATTTTTTTTGGAACTGGCGATTTACGAATAAGTATATAACATAGTTGACAGTTGACCTTCTGTTCAATGGTCTCATTTTGAAAGTACCGTTTCATTAAATAACACTTAAAGCATATTTATACAGTCATGCAAAAGAGGACAAATTCATCTGCAAGATTAAGGACACTAGATGTATGCACCTATTTGTATAAAGCTACAGTGATAAATAGGAAAAAAAACAGTAAAATAAACACATTAGTAAAGTTAATTAATTATTATACAGTGAGTGCTCGACTCTTGTAAAAGACAAAAAATATCGATTTAAATTTTCATTTTTTGGTGATCAGCCCTGCTTGGTTAAAGACTAGTTTCTAACGTAATTTTAAAAAGTTATGTATATTTTGGGAATTTTCAAAAAAACTATTTTTTTTTTGTATATGCTTCCGAAAGTAGCTGTTTTAAAGACTCATTTGAGTCCTTAAAATGAGTCTTTTTCGAACTCGATGAAATAGTACGTAAACTGGTTATTTTAGGTACTCAGTTCCCAAAAATAGTTTTTTCTCCTAATTAATAAGAGATATGAATGAGATTTTTTGGAAGCTTTAAACAAAATTTGTTGTTTGTAACACGTACCTAAAACGACTCGGCTTCACCTCGTCAGCAACGATTCGTCGGCAAAAACTGTATTTTAGGTACTTGTAACAAAAATAACTATTACTATAGAGTAAAGTGCTTTTTATTGTGACAAATACGACAAAAAGTTATTTAAAAAATTGTTTAGAATCAGCATCCTAAACAATTTTCAAAACCTATACCAACTATACCAAGTTTCAAAACCAACTATACCAAGTTTCAAAAGCATCGGCCAACTATGATCTTTTTTACAATTATAATAATTATAATTAGTAGGTACAAAATAAAACTAAATTTTGAGTTTTATGCAATTAACTGTTCCACCTTATGAAAATATTATTTGAAGAAATGCACGTTTTTCTTTTTTTTTATTACGTTATAAATATTCAGTAACACATAAATTTCATTTTTCAATGTCAAAAGCTAGAAATATCAGTTTTAGTAGCATGAACGCGTAAAAAATTGTATTATTTTTTTTAACTGTACTTCTGGAGCTATGTGTGAAGAAATTGAAAAAAGGTAATTTTCATCCTTATGTACTTAATTTTTACTAGAAACGGTGCTTTTTTCTCAATTCATTTAATGAATAAAATTATGGTTTTTCATCGAATCCACAGCAAAAGGCGATTAAGTTTAATTTTTTTTAAGAAACGGACCTTGACAATTCATTTTTTCAAGATAACAATAATGAAATTTTTAAAATAGTTGATATTTTGGAACGGATAAAATCTGAACGGATTTTACCCCTCGAAAACTTACCGATTTGAAGAATTTTACTTAAAGTTTTTATCTCGGTTTTCATTTTTGAAAATTTGCTTTGCTATGCTTGTTATTTTAAGTCGACTTTAAGAAACCTTAATTTCATTCATTTTTATTTTTATAGCTATTTACGGTAGCAGCATTTTTATGGCCGCACCATCGCCAGTACCGTATGGCGAGATCTGTATGTTTAGCAAGGTCATAAAAATGCTACCGGTTGAATATTGTATAAGATTTTTTAGAATACTGCAAAGAACACTTTTAAGTTAAGAAAAAAATCATGAAAACAAAAATTTAACTAGCGTTTACTATAATTTACATAGTTACAAACAAGTCCGGTAGGCTAGAGTACTACCAACTAGGCCGCAATAAATTTTATCTACCAGACTCGTTTGTAACTATGTAAACGATAGTTACCAATTCAGTATCCTAAAAAGTTAGGTATGTTCTCTGTAAAATTTTTTGCCAGATTTTTTTAAACATGTTTTTGGTATCTTAATTAGTATTTTTCTCTAGAGCGCGAGTATGAAACACCCTGTATGTGACAAAAAATGACGATTGTCATTAAAAGATACATTATAATAAGAACATTAAATAAACAAAATAACGAAGTTAATATTATAGTAAATGTTCTACAAAGTTCTAGTTGCTAATTGCTAATGCTAAATAGAAACATATTATTTTAAAAAAGACCATGAACTCGTAAATATTCAAATAACTCCTGCTATACGTGTAAGTGTGCTTTCATATGGATAACTCCATATCATCATGATTAGATGTTTTAAATTTTAATATTAAGCACATTTATGTAGTTTCAATAATTACAAAATATGACTTTTTCACTTAACAAATAATAATGAGTAAAAAATCAATTTATGTAGACATGTACAGGGTGCTGTATTTTGGATGTCCGAATAGAGAATCTCCGAATCTAAGATGTTTAGCCAAAAACCAGTGATACATTCTGGGGCTCATTTTTTGAGAAAATAATATTGGTTAAAACCGCATCGCGCTATCGTCTTTTGTTTTCGACTTACAGACAAAAGTTGACATTTTGGCGAAATGTAAAAAAAATCATATCTTCGTTATTATAGAAGACACGGATTTGAAATAAAGATATTATACAAGCACTTTTTTACGAGGAATTTAATAATGTAGTTAACAATTTTTTTCAGTCATTAGTTTAGCCGTAATAAGATAAACTTGTATTTTTTTTAATGGAAATCATAGGCGGCTTTGGCAATTTTGAAAAGTTTTTTTTTTCTGATCTAAAAAATATATATTTGTAACAGAATATTTTTTTATAACTATATTTAAAAAGTGAAATACATATTTTGTTTATAATAGTTGGCCATGGAAAAACTATTTCACTCCAAATGTGTAAATAACAATTAATAAGAGTTTTGTGAACTGTAAAATAGATGAAAAAATAGATACAAAAATTTAAAAAATACGATACGGTAGAAGCATTGAACAAAAATGCGAGCGCCTCAGAAAAAAATATTACATATTTTTAAAAAATCCAAAAATAGGTAAAATAAATGTGTCAACAGTCAACACAATTAGAAAAACATTTTTTTGATGATCTGATGGAGGTAGGATAACGTTTCACATAGACGGAATTTGGGTATTTGAATAGCCATATCGTCATTTTTGTGTCATTTAAAACATATTTTATTGAAGAATTAAAGCGGCTTTTTTACAACACTCTATGTATCACTAGAAGTTGCAATGGTAATGTTAGCTTGTTTAAAAACAAAGAAATGTTATTAGTCGCCAATAAGTTGATTTACAATTTATTTTGCATTTTTTTTATTACTTAGTACTTAGAAAACTCTTTCATTAGTGACACTGGTTGAATATATTATTACATTATTAAATTCTACGTAAAAAAGTGCCTACTCGTTTTTGTCTAAACCTTTTAGTTTCGGCGATTCCCTATTCGGACATCCAAAATGCAGCACCCTGTACACTTGAGTGAAAAAAAACGCAAATTGTCAAAAACAAAATTGTCAAATTTTTCAGTGTGAAAAAGGTTATTTCCAAAAAGGTTAGAAAACTATCAACAGAAATGTCGTTTTGGTGGTCTTGCCAGTGCAGTATAGTCAGTGTTAAAAACGAAATGGAAAAACGTGGAAAAACTTGATAGAAGTTTGGAAGATGCCTGACAATTATGAAATTGTGAATTGTGACAAAGACAACGTCAAAAACTAACATTTATTAACAAGCCAAATTACATTATAAAAAAAATCAATTTGCGTTTTTTTGCACTCAAGTGTAAATGTATGTAAATGAATGAATAAATGCAAGGTTTTTACAATATGACGGAAAATTTTAGGCGTATTATAAAAAGCCTAATAAGTTTTCGTCTTATTATAAAGTACGTATGGTTCATTTATAATACGACTGAAACAAACCTGCGTCACAGATTAACTTTAAAAAGTTCAGTGTAAACTACCTCTTACCGCCATCATGATTGACATTTGACAATTAAACTTTTATTTTTGTATTAAAATTGTTAATTAAACAATTTGTCTGTCTTAGGAAATTTATTGAACTAAGTGTAATTAATTCATCGCTTTGATCTGCTGCCTACCCGTTATTATGCCACAAATCAATATTTTTGAAAGTAAATAAATCAAAATGACATAAACATGACAAGAGTAAAAAATGAGGTTATTAATGTAAAGGTTGTTTCACAGTTTACATTATAAAAATGACAATACTACCCCAAATTTTAATTCCGCAACTGTACGATAAAATTAAAAAAAAAATTATTTGTTTTCTTGAAATATGTTTCTTTTTTATATTGATTAAAAACGTTTCACATTTGAGATTTTGTTTTTTTTTAATAGATTATCTAACTACAATAGAAATTGGTATCTTATAAAATAATATTTTTCAGTCTTTTACAAAACGACTGAATTTAACCAGTGATTTTCTAAATGGCGATAATTTAAAAACATTTTACAATACGCCTAAAATTTTCCGTAATATTGTAAAAACGTTTTCAAAATGACTAGGCGTTTTATCGTATTTACAATTATCCTACGACATATACATTAAATTTTTATATGTACTACGAGTATTAGATTTCAGACGGGTCTCAGAAATCGAATAAATTTTGCGTAATTTATTAATCTCTTAGGTCTTATACCCCTCGGCAAAGTTAAATAAATTGGATAAAAAAATTGCTCATCAGTATAATTACAATTTGCAACTTTTTAGGTAGAGAAAATGAGAAAAAGTTTTAATGTAGTAGTAAGAAAACAAAAAGAAATTTTAAAATAAAATTTTGTATTTTAAATTAAATTGCTTCCCTCTTGGTAATATGCATTCTCTTCCTCTGGTTTATTATCACGCCACAAAAAAACTTAGTCGTTTAAAGTGCGCTTTTAATATTCAAGAAGTAATTTACTTCAGTGCAATCATAGTGAGATCATACGGTGAAATCTATGAATACCTATGTTTTAATATTAATTAGAAACTTAGCATCAAATAATATCACAATTCGATGCTAACAAAGGCAAATATTTACCTCAAAACTAGAAACTGTAATTAGTTATTATGAAACTGAGACGCTGCGGACGGCCACAATCCATATCTGTTCTAATATTCATGAAAAAGTTGACAAGTGTTGGTGGAAGTTTCAAAAGGTAATTTTCTTGAGTTTCCAAATTAAGAATGTACATTTGAAGGGAGCTGAACGTGCTGAAACGTTATTTCGGCCGGAATAGCCTACCTCAACAGTCAAGCCGGAGTTTCATCTATAACATGTAAAGGGTGACCACTCAATCTATCCTAAAAGGAAAACGCTGAACCGGAAGTGTCCTACATGCACTGACCACTCGTAAATCAAGCTGGAACACTCCGGTCATTTATTTCACTCATCCGCATTATTTCAGTAAAATTCATCGTTCCTTTAATTGCAACAAGAAATAAGAATATTTTTCTTGAAACACAAATGTACGAGATGGTGTGGAACGATTTCGAAAGTTTACTTTAGATTCAGATCAAATATTTTAAAATTGGAGGTGGTTAGAATGCCATTGAGATTTTATCCATGAGACGCATGTAAAATGTTTTCTGAATCTATCAAAAGTATATTTGGAAAATATATTCGGGAAGACTGGCAAGAGGGGTAAAATATTAAAAACTTCTATGCGACTGAACCATATATTTGGTTTTTTCAACGTTCAAAATCATATTAATAAAATACACAGCGAGGAATGCACGAAAAATTGAGAATCTATTAGTGGCGTTTGGTTGGTTCAGCTTTATTATCGACTGCTTTTGTGGTTGCGATGTAATGTCTGACTCTAAACTAATGTAGACTTTCAAGTCCACAGGGGTTAACTTAGGCTCTTCTTGTTACATCCCATCTTAATGAACTAGGTCAAGTTGATTCTCTAAGTTGTACACGCTGGTCAACAGTTTGTCGCAAAATCTAACGAAAGAAATAATAACAAAAACCGTTGCAGTAATCTTATAAATGAAAAGACCTTTATTCAAACTTTCCGGTGTTTTAAAGGATCATAACTGTGAAATTACAGTAGGTAGTTGGAAATCGCAAATAAATTTCTGGTTATTGTGTTTCCGTTATGTTTTTTATTCACTAAATTGTTATACAAATTGTCCCATCCAAAAATTTATTAAAAGGTAATTATAATATGCTACAAACTTTGATTTTGGGAACAAATTAAATATTACTTAAACGACAAGTATTTTTGATCAGTAAAAATAATAAATGCACAGTACAAATAATAAATGCACAGTAAAGACAATGAATAAGTGTCTAGCAAAACTAACTAATTTAATATAATAATTTAATATAACGCAAAAACAAAATTGTGGTATCAGGATCACAGCAGTGCAAAGAGTGGCGTACCCTGATTAGACTGATAACCATTTGTGCACATTTTCAGCCCATGTTAAAATCATTCTTGCGCAGGGGCCCTTGCTAATACATTTACCACCCTCCAATAATAATAAATATTCAGTAATATAACAATAGGTACCAATAAAAAATAACATTCTTGCGCAGAGGCCATACATTGTTATGTAACCAAGACTGAAAATTCTTTAAATTTTGATTAAAGTTACTGAGCGTTTATTATTTTTACTGTGCAGTAGAATACTATGCGTGCTTTTCTTAGCATTTATTATTTTTACTGTGCAAAAATGGATTAAATACTGATCATTTATTATTTTATACTGATCAAAATTTAATTATTTACTGATCGCTTTATTACTACCCTTTGATTTTTTCCTTTTTTGTAAAGTTTTTGTTTTTTTTGTATTGTAATTGTTAAAACAACGAACTGTCAAGTTCTTACAGAAAATTTAAATAATAAGGTTGTGAAGATTCTTCAAATTCAAAGTGGGCCTCATTTTTTTATTGTAAATGGAAGGTATTTGAGTATTTCAAAGTCGAACTCAGGTATTAAAATGGGTTCCACTTTGAAATTTTATCTTCCACTTGGATAAATGTAAATATAAATAAAATAAATAAATAAATAATAAATAATAGATGCAAAACTGTTTTACAAACATTAAATTAACCTAATAATTAAAAACATGGTGTAAATAAAATTACTTAAAATTAAAGTTTTGTTTTAAAAATATTCATAAAAAAGTTGGCCGCCCGAGCAGGGACTTGAACCCTGGACCCTTGGATTAAAAGTCCAATGCTCTACCGACTGAGCTACCCGGGCTTGCTGAAAAAGGAAGCTTTCTATACGTTGTCATGGAAAAAGTTAAAAACAATAAATAAACATCTTATTTTTATCGCACTGTTATCAATTTTGACCTAAATTCTAATTTTAAACATGGAATTCAATATTATCAACATTATAAACTGCGTCAAATTATGTACTTGTAATCATTTTTTATCAGTTTTATAAACAATATAGTTGTAATAATGCACTGAAAAAAGTATTCAAAACTTTCTTTATTGTTAAAAAAAAAGAAAATCATTACAGGTCCCACCGAGATTTGAACTCGGATCGCTGGATTCAGAGTCCAGAGTGCTAACCATTACACCATGGGACCGTGTATTTCATTACTGGCACTCGCAAGTTTAAAAATGTGTAACACCTATAAATTTTTGTTTTGAAAATTTTCCAAAAATTATATTTAAAACTTTTCCCACCAAAAGTCAGCAAACCGGCGTTTCCTCATTTAACAATCAAACAATTGAATTCCGTGAGTTTTGTCATGATTCCTGTCACTTTCCAGTTTGTTTACAAAATTCCCTATAAGGTTATGTCACAAAATTGACAGTTTACAAAGTGCGGTCTTACACAGGTGTTTTAAATAAGCGAGTGACTAATATGAGGGGAATATTTTTAATGTTTTAAATCTAAACTGCATGAAATGTCGCTAACTTTTCCATTCCGACTGTTACATAAATCATTCTGAAAATTCCACAACTATGACCAGGTTTTTTGAGCAAACCACGATATTTAACTACACCTGGGACCAAGTGGCTCAAGGCTTTTGGAAACGATATCCAAATCCCAACAGGTAGGTTGCTTTCAATTTAAAACTTTTATAATTCTGTGAATTGTAGCAAACATGTGTTAACTGAAGATACAGTTTGTCGTGATGTTCGTTCAGGGCGATTATTTTCCATAAGGTTACTCAGCAAAACTAACCCAATTCCAAAGTGGGCAGAAAGGTTTATCACGTCCAAACATGTCCATATTATCGAAGAGTCGATTGTTGATCCAGTGAATAAAGTCTTTATTACATATACTAGGAACCTCGGGTACACTAAAGTCATGGTTTGTGTCCTTGATTACAATTTGATACAAAATACAGAAGTTTTTTCAGAGTGTCACAGAAAAGGTTGTGTACCACCAAAGTGATGAGCAACCTGGGAAAACCATAGCAGTGAGATCAGCATGGATTGATTCCCAAGTCAGAGGTTTCAGTAGAGCAATTTGTGCATTTGGTTACGAAAGGTTCAAAAAGAATTGCTCTAAAATGGTAAGTGTTACCAAGATGGTCACACAGAAGGTATATGAAAAATTATAGGTGGGTGGATTTAACCATGTCTTATCAAACATGTTTCCACTGCAAAGCACTGTTACAACAACCCATGCCACTGTAACAGCATCCAGTAAACTGAAAGATGCTGCAAAGAATGCATCAGAACTTGCTAAATCGAAAGCAGCCCCAATTTATGCATCTTTGCATCCTAATCAGTCTTAAATGTAAGACAGTTTCATCAAAAACTGGTCGTTAATACTTCTTCTTATATCAGTGTCGTGTAGGTGTAATTATTCCATTTACTGATTTTATTCAGTTTTTGATACTTTTTTTATTCCAAAAAATATCTAGCTAAGAACTGAAAATATAAGTCACTAATGTTTATATGGGGCACGATTTTAACTGTTATTATGGGACTAGAAACGTGTATATATTTTGTTTCCGCTATATTATCATGAATATAATTATCTATATTGTTGTAATTGAAATTAATAAAAGTAAAACGTTAGCTTTAATTATTTATTTTTATCACTGGGACCTCTAATTTGGACGACTTGGAACGTTTGGTATCGGAATATGTAACTGAAGACATGTTCCAAAGACAGGACTCGTCAGAACTAAAAGTGGAAAGTCAAGTGTATAAATAACCCTTTCTATGAGTTGTGTGAAGTAAAAATATTCGGGTCAAAGTTCAGGAACCAAAATACTTACCCACACGTTTTGAACAATGTAGTGATAAAAGATGGCATTCACTTTTGAACGCCTTTCCTGAAGAACAAACCGGATTGTAATCATTTATGTTACACACGGGACATTCGCAATTAATTGTTTGAAACCCAGCTAGGAAAATCGCTGAAACAAAAATAATCACAAAGTAAAACGTAATCACTCACCCAAATACACGACAAAATACTTTGTCATCGTTTATCGCAAGTGTGAATTTAAAGATGAAAAAAACTCCTAGTGAAAATTAATCACAAGCTAATAAAATGCATAATTTTCATGAACCGAAAACTGTCATTACTCATTACAATCACTAAAAGCAGTGAAATGAAATTTGATTGTTTTACAAATTGTAAAACAAGCATTTAATTACATGTAGAACGAATTAAATGGGGCATCAAACACGAACAATACTCTATTTCAAAGCCTACACAAATAAACCCCAAGAAAAATTCAAACAGTTTATTTTGTTGTATGATGTTCTTATACATTATTTAACATTAACAGTAGTAAAGCTCAAAAATATTTATTTTCTTTTAAAAAACATAGTTTTACTGCAACTTCACTGTTAACCTATGGTAGGCGTTGCTGAGGACTCCGCGGAGATTCCAGATGTTTTTGAATGATTCAGGTTGAGTGTTGTAGCAGGAATCAACAGCTTTGGCCCATATTTGGACCTGGAATTTTCACCATTAACAAATTAAATAAACAAAAGTACGTTGCTTACGCTTTTTGTTCCCGGTTTAACCGGAATTCGAACCGACCATAAAGTCCAACTCCAATGCTGAGGCGGGTCTGCTGAATCTTGGTGATCTAGATTAGCCACATGCCAACTGTTTCCCTCGTCAATTGTTACATCAACTCGAACTATTTTTTGGCCCCCTCCAGACCAGGCGTAACCTATTTGAAGAAAATAAATAACAACCAAAAAACTGTTTTCATGTAAACCTTTAACTAAAATTTGACCATCCTCAAGCTGGACAGTTTCACCCTCTGAGGGTTGACAAATAGCTGAAATCACCGGTAATTCTTGGATAGCGGGTGACTTTGTAAAATCGACAGTATCCCAGTCTGTGCTTGGCGAAAAGCCTTTATAATCGTTTTGTTGCCAATGTGAATCACTTTCTTTTTCTGACACTATAATTCTTCCTGTAATCAACAGATTATAAAAAGTGAAAGGGGACGAATTACAAGTTGAAACCAAGCCATTTGACATTTCGCGCCCCCACAATCCCTGGAACTATTACTCTGATTGGGAATCCGTGATCTCTAGGTATAGGCATTCCGTTCATTTCATATGCTAGAATAACATCGCCTCTTTTACTTGTTGCTTTCCAAAAGGGAATAGAAGCCCCATATGTTTTTCCAGTTGGGTCAAAATCAATCCCTTCGAACTATTTTTTTTAGAAAAAAATATACAACTCATTGTTAAATTACTTGTACGTGTTTATAAGTGGTGTTATCTTCATCGACCCCTGCCATCGCTAGAATGTCCCTCAATCGCACCCCCGTCCAAGTTGCGTTTCCGATAGCTGCGGCCCCCCAACCTAACCCCTTGACTGGTTTTACTTTAGTCATTTCGCTTCGTCTATTCCCCGCACACATAATCGTAGCTGTGATAGTGTGTCTAGGTAATTTTTTTAACTCGTCTAATGTAAAAGTAAGGGTTTTATTTTTTCCCTCAATTTCAATTTCTAACTCATAAGTCTCTGGGTCTATATTAGGCACCGGAAGATGATTGCGAACATAAAACAGTTCACTGAGATAAACAAAATATATTTCGATAATTGCGCAAGACTCACTTAGGTGTGATAAATTGTTGTACAAGAAGAAAAGGTGGAGTTTCGGCATTGAAGGGTTTGACAGAGGCGGGGTTTAGTACTGGATGTCGTTTAGGGTCAGTGCTATAGGGGTCTGACATGTTTTCGGTCAATTTTTCTGAATCCTCCTTGGTCACATTTCCTTCAGAAACAAATTATTCATGAAGGAGAAAAATTGGGTCTTTTACCTATTCTTAGAGTTTCTAGTATTTCCCAAACATGCGGATTGTTGTGAACTGCATACAACATCCAAAAGGGCTCAACTGAGCTGCCCGCAGCTAACAAGATTTGGTCGCCCCCCGGATGACCCTCTATGAAGTCTGTAATATCGTAAACGCCCTCTTTGTAAGTCACCCATATTCGAGTATCCCTAAAATTTTATTGTAAATAAATATTTAACCAGGTTTAGCTAATAATTATCGCAGAATTAGATTGTGTTAATTGAAAACAATCAACCACGTGAGTAAATAATTGTTTTGATAACATTCCTTTGCTATTAAGGCAAAGTTGATAAGACAATAAGTAGGATGTTTGGAGTTTTATTAATGTTGGCTTGAGCAAGAGTTATGTGCTTATGAATATGCTTACTTATTACAGTGTTGAGATACATCTTGTAAAGAATAATAAGGTAAACCTTCCTTTGCAATTCCAGCCTTAATATCATGTAACGACTCTTGTTCAGTAAAAGCTAAATTTTTCTTATAATCTAAAAAAATGTTTAAAAAAGACTCTTACTCTTGTAAATTATTACCATAAAGTTTGTAAGCCACCAGAGTTGCAATAGAAGCCCCAAAAAACAGTCTCTGTGAGAAAGTGGTCTCATGTTCATTGTTATTATTGTCGTTGTGTTTTTGTACACAAAGAGATGTACTTCTGCAGATATTGTTAAATAATCTAAGACTAATCCGGTTTTTATAAATCAGGCTGAAATGGAAAAATTTTAATCACTTTTATAAATATAAACTGGTATCAACCTGTGCCACATATACTTCATATTTGAAAGATGCGTTTTTCAGATTAAATTCTTTCAATTCTGTATAAAAACATGTTTATAAATACGATTACAACAGAATGAAATAAAAGGTCACTTTTTTAACAGCATACTTTCGCCAGTGCTTTTGCTACAATCTGATAAGAGCTAACTATTTACCTGATATTTTATTTAGCACAAGCGAACTAAATAAATTTTGATTAGGGCCGATAGTAACAGAAACCTTACTAAAAGCTATACAAGGTTTATCGGTAGAAGTCATTAGAGGTTAAAGAGTAATAATGGGCTCTGATACATGTTAGAATATGAAATAAAAAACAGGTTGACTTTTTTTAATAACTTGATCACAAAATAGTTTGCAGATTACGATTAAATATTTATTATAATTACAAAATTATGGTCTTGCCACATAACACAGATTGCATGAGAAATTGTTTATGTTTTTTGTGATGCTAGGGACATTTTTGCTAGAAATTGGTACACGTGTACCAATTTGAAAAACTGTGTCAAGTGTAAAATAAATACATTGCTGTTGTTGTTTAAGCCATGATTGTTTAATTTTTCCGTGTCATTAAATTTCGTCTTTAATGATGAAATTTAAATGTAAAGCGCCGCTTGTCCTTGTCCTTAAAAAAATATTGGAAGGAGTGGTGCGCCCCCTGTTGGCTTGCTGTCGGTGCGTCATGCTGAAAGTTGTCAGTTGTCAATGTTCCGTGTGAATGATGGGTGTAAAATGGCAGGTTTTTTCGAAAAAATTGTTGTTTTAGTGTCAATTTTCAATGAAATGCCGCAATTAGCGGTGTGTTCATCATGGGTGGATGCATAGGAGTGAGTCGTTCTCGGAGCGGTGCTATCGACGATTCGTCAGGGTCCATCTCGAGACCCAATTCAGGTAATCCCCGTTAACCTTGGAAAAATTCCTCCAAGTAAAAAGCGAACCCTAGGTAGTACGCGTAAGAATCATCCATTGTGCCATGAGACTATACGCTGGAAATCCGACGTGCCATTGACCGAAGGCCAACTGAGGAGCAAGAGGGATGAGTTCTGGGACACGGCCCCCGCCTTTGAGGGCCGCAAGGAGATCTGGGACGCGCTCAGGGCTGCCGCCGTGGCCGCAGAAGCCATGGACTACGAGCTAGCCCAAGCTATACTCGACGGGGCTAGCGTCTCCGTGCCCAATGGGTATCTCACAGAGTGCTACGACGAGCTGGGGGCACGGTATCAAGTCCCCATTTATTGCCTTTCATACCCGATTAATATTGTCAAAGAAGACAATGGGAGAGACTCGCCGGCGGAATGCTCTGAACCTGTCGACGGGGGTACCGAAACCGTGCTCAAACTCAGACTATCGCACAATTGTACTGACATTAAATTGGCAGTTTACTCGACTGATACTATTAGTATGTGTAAAAAGAAGTTACAGGTTGGTGACCGCGTCACTTATTTGGAAGAGGTCATTGTTTTTCTTTTGTTTAGAGTCAAGAAGGTATTGAATCGTCAAGGCAAAGGTGGTTTTTCGGCGGGAAGTTGTTGGGTGACAAATTGCATGTAGAAGAAGCCAAAATACCTTCTGGCTACATTGTTCAAGTTATCGTCAATATGGAAACCTCGCCTGTTTCTAAGCAAGCCTTATGAAATTGATTAGGTAAGTCTAAAGTTCCTTTATAGGAACTCTAGGTAAGTCTAATTCAGATTAATCCAATTTGTTAAATGGAACAGCACGTAACAAGTCTAAAATATTACCATACATGGTGATTCACTCAATATCTTAAATTCCTGTTAAATCAAAAATATCACATTTCTCAATTATGTGACTAATTTTTACATTAATACGATAATTGTCCCAATTTGATTTCTATAAATAACTAATCCGTAATTATTGCGGGGGTGGGTATTTTGAATATTTAATAAATGTTGAGTGATTAAGTCCAGTAACCTTCATGTCACTTTTCAATGAGAAATTGCTTATTGATTTGTTGTTTGTTTTCCTCCCATAGTAACCTCACTGTCAACTACTGAAGAATCCTGTTGGAAGAAGTGGGTAAACAAAAAGTTATTTCTTGGAACCAAAAAATACAGTGTTTCATGATGTTACGAAAAAGACTATTCATATCATAATAGAATTCATTAGAGGTTGATTTAAGAGTGAAGTTTTTTTATATTGAAGTAAAAGAGTAGTTAAATTATTCGCCTCACGTTTTTGCATACAGTTCTTGAAAGGAATGCGGAAAAAATTTTAGGCTTATCTTAGGTCAAAACTTGTATGCATTTATATTATTTTGACTGACCATATTGTTTTTAGTTATTGTACAGTTTAGAATTTACACTGCTTTATCGACTGGACTTTGCTTTTGTATTATATAATTTAATTTGCTATATTATAATTTTTTATGCGATGAATGGGATGAATTTGTCTTAAGTCTCTTACTTTTATGAATGACGTATGTCTTTTTTGGCAAGTAACCCAAGACGTACAAGATTTACGTATGAATTCATTCCTTTACATGTTGATATTTTGTATATTATGTAAGTTTTTATAAATAAGATTTTTTAATTCCATGACTGCTAATATCACTTGTTAGATCAGCTGTCATTAAGTTGACTGGAAAGTCTATTTTTGTACACCTCGGTGTCAAACAATTTTACTTAACCGGCCCTACTTGTTATTATCTGGAATTTATTGGTCAAAATGATAGTCCGTCCGACATCTTTTCACTTTAGTACAAATTATCGACTACACTGAAAATACCTCGAATTCTTAAGCTTCTATCAAAAGTTAGTTTGAATGAAGTTGACACTTTTCTCATTTGCACGTAAAATTTTTATTGGCGCATATATCAGTGTAGTTAAAAACAAGGAATAAATAACAAGTCGGGCTGTAATATTCACTAATTAAAATACGATAAAAGACTGTAGCTGATAATGTTACTTGGGGGGGTGGGGAAAAAAATTTAAAGTTGTTTATTATTCGATCAATCAACCCCATGTAAACATAGTCAAAACTAAACCAATAAAGAGATTATGCAATTTAATGTAAATAAAACGCAATAAGTTTGAAACCAGAAGTGTTTTTTATGAAAATACGCACCAAATAATAATAATAAAAATTAACAGTTTGTTTTATGGTGGATCACGTGATATTGATATATAAATATATATATTTTGTTTTAAAGTAAATGGTAGTGTCGATATTAATTATCAATCAAATATCAATAACCTTACAATAAAAGTTTGTTACATTACATCTACGTTTTTTGTAACCTACTTAGGCAACCTTTTGAGTTCATGAGTCAGCCATACTGCCGACGATAACAAAAGTAGTGATCCGCTTTGGTGACTTGCAGCTAAAGCGGTTGGTACATACGTTAAAAGCGTTGTTATCCCCAAAGCGACCTAAAAATAAACACTGCAGTAAATACAAGACATCGATGCCACACACATTACCTGCAACCATGCCAAAGCTCCAAAAACTGCAGCGGCTGTATAAGCCCTTCGTGGCAAAACTCTCCGTCGTGACATTAAATACATAGCTGTGATAGCAGTCAAAGTCGTAGTCCCCAAAATCCTGTGGTCAAACTGAACCGTTGTTGGATTTTCGGTAAAATTGCTCAAAGCAGGCACCAACGCTAAAATATCATCCGGAACCCACTTATCTGCCATTTTGGGGAAAGAATTATAGACTAGACCGGCATCCAAACCGGCCACGAAAGCCCCTAAAACTCGGTATCAAACATCTCATCTTTTCCAACAACCAACCAACCAACCTGATACTGCAGTCAGAAACACTAAACCTTTACAAGTATGCGCAACCATTTTGAATTTTCTCGCTGCTTTTATGGCTTTTTTACTACCAATGGTTATGGTTTCGGCCGGTAATAGTTGGTCTAGACCGGACCATAGGAAAAGTGTATATAAAACAAAAGCAAGGCTAAGATGAGCGGCAAGTCGATATTGCGATACTCTAGGTATGTCACTTTCGCCATGGAACCGGTCCTCAAGACCCGATTTGACCATGTACCAACCCATCAAACCTTGGGCGCCGATTAGGGTACCGAAAGCCAACACTCGTTTTTTCATCGACGGGGTGAATCTGCCTCGGGCCCAGAAATACACAGCCGGGATTAGGAAAACGGCGCCGATGGCGCGGCCCCACATGCGGTGCCCAAATTCCATGTACCATATCCACTTGAATTCGGATAAGGTCATTTCTCTATTTTTGCTAAAATTCGGAATTTGATAAGAGAAAAATTTAGTTATCCACGACAAAGGTCGAGTGTCAGTCAATTGTCTCTTCCTATAGTTGGCTGACATTTGTTATCATGTATTTTTAGATTTAATAGGTTTTACTGCAAAGGGATTATTTTTAGGATGGATTGTTATCAATAACGAAATCTTTTTGTTCCTTAGTCGCTAGTGAGAAACGACAATGCATTAAAAACATTCCATTACTTAATTGACATAAATCTGATTCGTTATGATGTCAAAAGGCCAAGTAAGGGTAGGTGCCAGGGGGCTACAATCTGCGTGTCTTGCAGAGGGAGAAAATTATAAGAAAATGTGTCGATTAAAAATTGCACATTTTTCTTTTAGAAACCAAAATAAGTCAATGGATACGTACATTTTAAATTCTGGAAACTGTTGGTATTTTTCAAACTCCTCTTCCCACTCTTTATCCGTCCGAGGCATTTTTTCTCCTAACAATTTCCACGTAACCATAGACAAACCTGACTCAGTTAATCGCGTTACACCACCTATAAACACACATTTTTCATCTTTATGTTTTTTTAATTACTCCTATAATTATTAATTAAATGAATAATGAATTTATTAATACTTGAAAAAAAGTCGAAATATTGATTAATCATTTTATTTAGCTTATAACTAAGAATATGTTTCATCACAATAATTATTTGACGGTTTTTTTGATAACTTCCTCCAACACTGTACAAATACTAACAAGAATGGAGTAATAAATAATCGTTATACCTAAAACTACAGCTACAAAGACCATTCCACTGCATGTCATCAGCCAGTATCCTATACTTTTTTTGCTTTTTTGAGGAATGTTTGAATTCAGTCTCATAAGGATTGCTCCGGTAGATTTGAAGAAATTCCTCGGCTGGAATAACGAAAGTATTTTTGGGGGAAAAATGTAATATTAACTTACGTTGACAAGATTTCTTAGGGGCTGTCTCCTCCAAATTGGGGTCGTGTAAGACCTGATGAGTCCATTTTTCGGTAAAGTCCTATTTGAAACAGCTACAAATTGTTTCGCAGGCAAAAATATCGAGGTGCGACAATGTCGCGCCAAACTTAACATTTTGAATGATTTTGCTGAAAAAATTAATATTTTTGTTTAGTTGCAAACTCTTAGATGGGGATTAAATTAACTATGCTTGAAATTTTGTAGCGTCTTCCACGTGATTTTGTCTTTACCTGAATTAATGAGTTTCGTACTAATTGATATTCAGAGCACTTTCAAAATAAACAACAATCAGCTGATTTATTACCATTTTAAATTACTCTTCTCTCGCTCGAGTTGTGTTGTCGGCTGAAACGCGTTTTGATAACAGTACTTGATAATGATAAGGTTCTATTAGTGCTTTGACCGATTTCAACTTTTAATCGCGAAAAATGGGTGATGTTGGGGACTCAAAACATTGCTTAATAAGACAAATTTTTGAAACAATGAGTTATGGAGACGATTCTGAAAACATTACTGAAGTGACTGTAAGTTGAAACTTGTTTGTATGGTCCAGAATTAACATGTTTTAAGGAGTGGTTAAAGAGCAAAGAAAATCGCATATTTCTCCATATTGGTAAAAAAGATGAAGCACCAAATGGAGAAACTTTATCAATTAAAAATGTAAACAACGATGAGGCTTTATGTAACATTTTTGTACCTGAAGCAGCTACAGTGGAAGCCGTTTTGAAGAAGTTAGGAGAGGCAAAAAATGCATGGTTTGAAATAGTCCCATTTAAACGGGCAGAAATAATTCATAAGTACGTATCTTGGACAAGATGTAGTAGAAACTCAAAACGACCTTAATTTGTTAGATTTGGGAGTGAGATTTGCAAGAAACAGAATTTATTTGCACAACTTGAAGTTGCCATCCGTGGTATTCTTAGTAAAGACACTAAAAAAGTCTTGCCGCTACTTACCGACTGTTTGCAATACTATTCCAGCTTCAGTCTAAAATATAATTCGGGAAATTCTTCATGGAAACCCGAGGGTAAGTACAATAAGCGGTTTTTTTCAGACACGTTTATCCGAAAGCAGATGACATAACCTCACTTTTTGTCACAATTTTAAAGTGTTATGCAATTTTGAGTGTAGGAGCTTGTAGAAAAAGGTTTTAATATTTGTTTTTACGGTTCTGAAATACCAGTTTAAATTTAATTACACCTCGATTAGGCGAAATTTGATAATTTCTTGTAACTTTAGTATGTTAGTAGTGGTGTGCCTGATTAGTCTTTATGCGCGAATTTTAAATATCTTTGTTTTTAGGCTTAGTGGTGGCAATTTTATCAGACGTGAATTCGTTAGCGACCTTTGGTTACATATTGGGGCCTTGTTTAGCAGCAGGTTACAATATAATCCTACAGACTGGTCCGCAACTTTCTTTAGTGGCGTCCTTTTTGATTGAGATTGCAATTCAAGTGGGGTTGGTTATCATTTTTTCCATTTATACTTTTACTACATTTTTCTCACAATTTTAGAATACCAGAAGACACAATTCGATTAATACCGGGAGATGTGGACCCTAACATATTTTTGATACATCCTAAAGTATCAGTAGTTTCTATTTTTGATGATCTCTACAAAGAAAAATATTTAGTTGCAAACCATTTTAATAAAAAACTGATCAATTTTTATTCGTCGGGTATTCCAATGATAATTTTTGATAACTGTGACTTGGATTCAGCGTGTCACGCAGTGGTCAATGGTGTTTGGGGGTTCACAGGAATGGTGGTGGATTGTTATGTATTTTAAATTTTTTAGCTAAAATCGAGCATTTTTAGCTACCTTGGTCAGTACGAAGTATTTTCGTTCAAGAAAACGTTTTCGAAACATTTATACAAAAACTTAAACACAAAATTAAAGAAATAAGAGTGGGGCAAAGCGACAAGAAAAATTTAGATATTTCATCATCACTTGATAATGATGCGCTGGAAAAACTGGTAAAAATTATTGAAAAGGCGAAAAATGATGGTGTTGAAGTTTTCCAATCAAATAATAACGCAATTCCAACACTATTCATCGGGGGAAACGTTTTCCACAATAATGTTATTGTTGAGGATGCCATCAAAGTCCCAATTGTAACTTTAACCGCTTTTCGAACGATTAATGAAGCCGCTGCATTGTCAAACAACACAAGACAAGGTTTAGCGGCTTCAGTGTGGACGGAAAGTACAAGTTTAGCCAACGAAATAATCGGAAAACTCAAAGTAAATTCACTCAAATGAATTTTTGATCAACTAATAATTTTCATTTTAAAGGTCGGGACTGTTTGGATCAATTCTCATGGATTATTCGCCGCCGATATTCCATTTTCACCTTTCAAAAGCAGCGGAAATGCTTTCTTCGGTGGAAATGAAGGGTTTTACGAGTACGTTGATGTAAAAAGTTTGAAAACCGAAACCACTTCACAAGTGCAAAATGCTGAAAGCATGGAAAAAGCTATAAATGAGGCAAAAAAGGCTCAAGACGGGTGGTTTAAACTTGATGAGTTTGAAAGAATGAAAAACATCCAAGCGATAGCTCAAGATATACAAAAAAATAAAACATGGGGTCTACCAGAGAATTGGATAAATAATTGGGTAACTATAATTCATGATTACATCTCAAATCAGTCATCAAATATTGTCAAGAAGAAAAAAAGCTTCAATGTTGTTGCAATACGAGAACCTTGTGGAGTTATAGCTATTGAAAATTCTGAAGATAAAGAAATGCACAACAAAAAATTAATAATTGCAGCACTGATTGAAGGCAACTCTGTTATTATTTTGAATGATGCAAAAGACACAAACGATTTTTATACGTTTGTAACGAAATTGCTGCCTAAGGGGGTTTTAACGCTGGTTTCACATTCACAAGAGGCTACCAAAATAGCAGCTTTACATAAGGAGTTGAATGTTTATATTGGAGAAAAGAACAACAAAGTTTTTTGCTCCCTGCCATTAAAAACTTCCAGTAAATTTAAAGTGGTTAAAACCGACGAGTGGTATTTGATTCGTAATAAGGTTACCTTAGTAAAAAGTGTTTGGTTTAATAAAGGATTATCATTTGTTTGAAAATTTCATGAAACGGTGAAAAATAAAACATTGTTCCAAATAGATTGTTGTTTAGTCTGCGGCCTGTCTGCACAGTCTCAAGCGCCAGAAAATATTTTAATTCAGTTAATAAACAAACAACTTTAATTTTCAAACATTTATTGTTTAGTCTGCGGTCCGCACGTACAATATTAGCGTTTAACTCTATTAATGTGGGTTTAAACAAAGAGTACACACCAGTGCATTCATAACTTGATACGGGTCGGCATTACCGGCTGGTCTCCTATCGACAAAATGTCCTTTTTGCTTCTGCATTACTGCTTTACTAATTTTGACACTAGCTGTACTATCAGCAACCCCGGATGTGAATTTATCTACTTTGCTGGTTCCATGTCCTGTCAATCTCAAAGCGTTGTATTTGCCCCCTCGTGGGTCATACACCTTGATGTGGTCCTCGTGTCTCTTTTCTAATTTTTTAACAGCTTCCTCGATATATTTAAACCCACCATCTTCTCTCATTTCTTTAGTTGAGAAATTCGTGTGACATCCTGACCCTTTCCAATTTTTAAACAATTTAGGGTGAAACGAAATGGCCACCCCATAATCTTCAGCGACTCGTTGCAACAAATACCGTGAGATCCAAAGATCATCGGCCGCTTTAATCCCAATTGTGGGTCCCGTTTTGAATTCCCATTGCGAAGGAGTTGCTTCAGGGTTCACCCCCGAGATGTCCACTCCGCAGTACAGAAGACAGCGATAATGTGATTCTGCCACTTCACGACCGAATGCCCTATCAGCCCCCACGCTACAATAGTAGGAACCTAAGGGTGAAGGCTCCCCTGACATAACCGGCCATCCAAATGGTCTACTATTGACATCCATCATCATAAATTCTTGCTCGAACCCAAACATGGGTTCTTTGTCGCAGACTTGGTTCAAGGTTTCCATACAGTGGTGGCGATGGTTCGATTGAGTTGGTCGTCCTTCAGTGTCGTAGGTTTCACACAGGACTAATTTATTATTCCCTTGGGTTATGGGATCGTTGTAAATCGCCACGGGGCATAAAATAACGTCAGAATTTTTCGGTTCTGCTTGGTAAGTGAAACTTCCGTTGAAATTCAAATTGGGGCAGTCCTTGTGACTGCTAGGTGTGTAGTCCATAGTCCTTGTTTTGGATCTCAAATTCTCACCAGTTCCGTCAATCCAGACGTAAGTCGCTTGCACTTTACAGTTCGCGATAGGGAGATTCCTGTATCTATCCCAGATTTTTTTACTAAGTTTCCAATTGGGGGACCAATCCAAATGGACCGAACGATATAATATTTTGCACACATTTAGAGTGTGAGGTCTTAATAAAAATCTCATTTTTAGATGTTAGTCAAGGAAAAATTGTCACTGTCAATCAGCTTAGGTTACTTAGATTGTGGTTCAAGGAAAAAACTTTTTTACAAGTAAACACCGATTTATTTCTTCGCGAAGCAGTAACTAATAAATTACATCTATTATAATATCTTAACAAAGGGGTAAAATTTAACTTTTATGTACACAGATAAATGATTTAAAAATTAAACGTGGAATGATGCAATTTCTTAAGTTTATTTGAGTGGATTGCCCTAAAATAGAGGTTTATTGAAAAACATTTAATGATATTTGTACAAAGAACCTACCCATTCTTTTGCCATTACCAGAAGAATATGTTTGTCTAGTCTAGGCCCAATTAGAGGATTCATCTGGGCTACATAGCAGCACAACCAGCTGAAATTATTTTCATAATTTGAAAGCAATTTCAAAGAGTTGCATAAAAATAATTTAAATTTACAAAACAATCAATTTCTTAACACAAAAATTAAAATGAAGGCTAGAAACAGCTCAGATTACATAGTTAACACCCTTTTTAATCAGTGTCATGTGATTCTCAATGTTGAATTATAAAGGAACAAATTTAATACTTACAACAACCAACAGCACACCCCGGTTAGCATCAGAATTACTTGAATAATCCTAAAATAAAAGAAAACACCCAAATTATCGGAGTGTTTCTATTTTTCTTGATAACGCCTTACCCTCGGTTGGGCCCTTTAGGGACAATTATGGGCAACACTATACCAACTCCACCCCAGAGAACGGTGAATACGATAAAAGGAAGAGCCGATGCACCCATTTTCACCTAATTTTACCAAAAACACAACACAATAACGAGTAAATTGTAAAAATCGATGCTGCTTGCAGCGATTTACAATGTAAAAGTGTCAGAAGTCATATGATTCAAATACAGGACCACCAACCGTAGCTACCATTACATAATAATGAAAAGTCCCTACTACATTGTTGAGTATTAAAGTTTTGAATTTTTCGAACAATGGTTTTAAAAAATTTACATCGTTTATCTAAGCTTTTTCAACCGGTTTCAGTAGTTCCAAAAAATGCTGAGGTAAAACGGCATGATATCACTTCTAAGAGTCAACGAGTCGGTGTGACCTAACCTAACAATTGTTTTGTAATTTCTCAAATTTTAGTTAATGCTAGAACTTGGAATTATTAAACAGGCAAGCCCGGGTTGTTTTCATTTTTTACCTTTAGGTGTCAAGTCGTTGGAGAAATTAACGAGTTTGGTTGATGAAGAAATGAAAAAAATTGGAGGGCAAAAAATTATTTTTCCCACGCTAACTAACGCAAAATTGTGGGAAAAGACAGGTACTGAAATCAGTTTACAAATGCCCTTGATTTTAGTTAATTGTTTACAGGCAGATTGGAAACTGTTTCCTCTGAACTTTTTCAAATTAAAGACAGGCATGACCAGAGCTACATTTTAAGCCCTGTAGGTAAAGTTTTATCGGAATATTAATTTTGTATTGCTTAAAAATCATTTCTAGACACATGAGGAAGCAGCGAGTAATTTACTTGCGTCATTATCACCTATTTCATATAAGCAGTTACCTTTAAAATTGTATCAGATTACTAGTAAATATAGGGATGAAATGAAACCGAGGTTTGGTTTAATGAGAGGAAAGCAGTTTCTTATGAAAGATATGTATTCATTTGATACTGACATCAAAACAGCGAAACACACTTATGATGAAATTTGTAAAAGTTATGATAAAATTTTCAGGAAAATTGGAATTGATTTTATCAAAGGTTTCATTAATTATTTAATAATACTAGACTTACTTAAATAATTATTGTTTAAGTGGTGGGTAGTTCAGGGCACATGGGGGGCGAATTGTCTCATGAATACCAGTACAAAGCAGATGTCGGTGAAGACAAAATTTTAACCTGCACCAAATGTAATTATTCTGCAAACACAGAAATATCGGGGGAGGAAAAATGCCCTAATTGTGGAAATAATTCAGTTGAGATCCATTTAGGGATAGAAGTAACAAATTCATAAACTTTGATTAATCTTTAATATACCTACTTTTTCAAGGTTGGCCACACTTTTCTTTTGGGTGAAAAGTACTCAAAACCGCTTAATGCCACATTCCTAAGTAAAAATGGCAAACTTGAGGTGTTACAAATGGGCAGTTATGGATTAGGATTATCACGGATTATGGCTGCGGCAATTGAAGTCATGTCAAGTGAACAAGAAATCAGATGGCCGGATATTTTATCTCCTTTTAGCGTCATTATTTTACCTCCTAAAGTAATAACTTACCTAATTTTACAGTTACAGTTATGTAAGCTATTTTTTTCAGAGCGGCAGTAAGGAAGAAATACACATTCAAAATTCTGGTTTAGTTGAATCACTCTATGAAAAAATTGAAACAATTTGTAATTTAAAAGACAACGTTTTAATCGATGACAGGACGAATTTTACAATAGGCCGTCGATTGTTAGAAGCAAAGAGAAACGGTTATCCCTTTATAGTAGCTTTAGGTAAAAAAATTCTTGAAAATCCATTTTTATACGAAATTACTAATTTAAAAACAAATGAAACGATATTTTTAAGTGAAAATGATTTATTGAATTATCTTAGGAATCACCTGTCGTCGTCATCATGTGATCCTGATAATAAATAACTTCCAGAAGCTGATTCAATGTTTGCACTTAGCACATCTGTTAATTTCATTGGCAGCCCTGCTGCATAACGCCGCCACATTTTCCCTTGACTTATCCTCGCACTCCTCGCCTGTTCCGTTTCAGTCCATTTAGGGGGCACCTCTGGCAAAGTCTCAGTCACTATATCCCATCTACAACCCGTTTTAAACAACAACTTTTAACCGAAAAATTACCAACTCGTTTATTTTCATTTCCGGCATTTTAAACAGCGGAATGTGAATTCTTTTGGCCATGCCTTCCTTTGGCATCAAAATCGGGTTTAAGTAGTCTTTGGAAAGCCCCAAAATTCCTACACCGACTTGAATATCGAACAAAATTTCTTCAGGGGCGGTGTAGGCGGCTTCTAAATACGCGATTCGTTCTGCAACTCTTGAGGATTTGATTTTAATTGATTGAAAATTGTGTCAGTACTAACGGTTCGACTTGGAGGAGACCAATGGCTAGCATTTTATAGCAATGGTTGTCGAAGATTAACTCCTGGACGGCAGGAGACCGATGTTTGAGTTTCTTTTCAGGAGTGAAGGCTTTGCCTAATAAAACACGATTCTCCTCAGCGTTAGTCTGGAAAGTAGACTGTCTGATGCGACACATTGTGTTGAAAATTTCAGTTCTGAACAGCCGATTTAATTCAATTTCGATGACAGTGAAGTTTTTACGTAGCAAAGCAATCCATACGATTTTCGCAGCCATGCTTAAGAGACACTCGTGCAAATGGCGATCTTTATCAGAAAGCGAAACATTGTTGCGGTTGCCCATATGGTAATACTTGAAGGTGTCTTCGAGACCCATTAATATGAAACCGTAGTTGCGGGCAACCATGCTACGCAAGTCGGCTAAATTATCTCGGACTATGTTTTCCAAAACAGTGACAATAGGTTGTCGCAATTTGCGTTTGGCTTCTTCACGTCGCAGAATTAAATTATCCCAAACCTGGAAATAGTATTGGAAATATACGACCAAAGTGCGCAGAAATTCATCCATTCGTTGTGTATGCATGAAGTCTATAAATTCGGGAGTTAAATCTTGTCGCTCCGCTGTGAAAATTGCCACGTCTTTGATGTCTTGAATTGTGACGATTTGGGGCTCCGTTGGTTTGATTCTTCGCTGATAGATGCGCCGAAATTGGGCCTGAATTATTATGATTAATTGAATTTATTTTTTAAGAAACATTGTTTAACCAAGCCTAAATTATCAACAGTGTCTTTAAACCTGATTTGACCCATTTTGTCCTTTTTGGCAGGTTGCGCTGCTCCGGCTGCAGGTAATCCTGGAGTGGCTTCTTTGACATCACGACTAATTTCAAAATGTTACAACTGTTTTTTTTTTAATAATCTTTTCTACCTGATGAAAGCTAGGCCGTTGGCAACGTCGTCCCAGACCCAATATCCGTTTGCAAACGGCGGATTTATGTTATCTTTTGTCATGATTTTAATGAAAGATAAACGCTTGATCAAAATTTATTTAAGTCAGTCTCGTAACAATCATTTGGAAAATATCAAAACAAAATACTTTACAATAGTAAGCACAGAATATTGCAGTAATACTCCAGAGCTTTGGACAGTTGCACACAACTGAAATAATGTAATGAAAAAATTATTTTTTAGAATTATCATTTACATACCTGTGTATGCCAATAATTGGGACATTGTTGTAAATAGAGAGACAACAGCAAGATGTACTTCTTGAACACTAGTGTCCCAAATCAGAGATGGTAAGAGTAAGAATGTTCCAAAACTTGAAATAGTCAAAGTCTTCCACATCATCATAAACGTTATTACATTTTTGCCTAATACTTTGCAGTAAATTTTTGTTAGAAAGTGTAATACTGACATGAAAGTTGCAGTTTCTAAAAACATATTTCTTCAAGTGTTGGAAATAAAACAAATCAAATTATTACTTAACGCAACACTGAAACTAAGCTTGTAAAACAAAAAATCAGTCATTTCATTAAATTCGTTCAAAAAGAGTTTTTCTTCTTCGTCATTTTTTACCGCCCGTTGTGGAGAATTCCTCATTAATTCTGAGTATGCTTCCATCAATAAAAGGATAACCGACAATTTCCAAAAATTCTACAACTGCTTTTCAAAGAGATGAAGTTTTAAGACCATCACACGTACCTTAAATTCTAGATTGAAAAGGATATGCCGGTATGCAGTTCTTTGAAGAAGTACTAAATCAATAGCAATTATAACAATATCATATTCTAAGTATTTATCAGCAACATTATGGCAAAATTCCTGATGAGAAATGTTTTAGTGAAGAGACATTATGAAATGAACTTATAGTTACACATTCTCTTAATTTTAATACAGTGGCGCTGTATTTTTTATATAAACTCTTGATAGGAGTACCACAATTAACACAAATATATTTTCTTCTTTTTTCAGAAGTAGTTCCCCACATTTTTCTAAAAAAATGTTTAAAATCAAAAATAAACAAATTCATAACCTCACTTTTTTTAACAACTGTCAGTGGCAAGGGTGCCAAACTTGTCGAAAATAACACTAATACAAAATAAAATAATTTGTGGTTTATTTATCCCGTATTCAGCAGCACTTCAAGTATTGACATAATTTAAAGCGAATTGGTACAAAATTCTTATTTTCGAAACAAATAGGGACAATTTTCAGGTAACGATTTTAATTTGTTATGTTGGTTATCGAATAGTTGCCTAGTAACCGAGGGCACAAATTCAAAACAAAGTGAGCCCCCTTATTGATTATTTTATTTTTACATCAGAAAATGTTTACTGTCAAGCATAATGAATGTGTTGGTTTTGAATCCCGTTGGAGGGTCAAAAAGTAGTTGCTTATTTATATTATTTTTGAATTAACAAATACTTCATTTTAGAGTATCTTCAGTTGGGTCTACGCAAACCTCTGACTATTCAACTGTAGAAATGGAGACCTCTCCATCGGAGAAGAAAGACACACAAGTAATACTCAACTTTTATTCACATGAAATCAGATTATGCTGATTTAGGTACAAACTGAGACTCAAGAAGGGACTTCTACTGTCCAAGTAGATGAAGAAAAGCTTGCAGAATGGTTGAAAAAGATTTATCCTAGAGTAAAGAAAGAACTTGATGACAATGTTAACTCTAGGGCTTTCAAAGGATATAAGTTATCAACTGATTCTTCTGATGCTAATTGTAGACTTGTGCAAACTGTAAATGTGGCATCACAGGTCAAAGATGCAGAAATTGTATTGTTTTTCAAATTTATGTGAAAGATATTTATTGGTAATTTGATTTCAGGGCTCTCATGTTTCTGCATTGTCTTGGAACTCTACAAATCAAACTTTGGCCGTTTCTTGTACTTATAAACACAATTCCTGGTGTTATCACGAGGGGATTGTCGCAATTTACTCACTAGATCGCGACGATAATTTACCAGAAACACCAAAAATTAAATTAACAACAGAGTCTTGTGTCACTGAACTTAAATTTCATTCAGTTTTACCAGCAATAATAGCAGCTGGATTATTTTCTGGTACCTCAAAACAATATTTAGGGTGCTATATATGTTACTAGTTTAATATTTATCTAGGTGGTATCATAATTTGGAACGTACAGAAAGAGGAAGAACAAGTTGTAGCGAAAGTTGATGGACATGGGGATGGTATTACACAATTATCGTGGATAATTGATATAAATTCCACCAAAAATGTCCTTTTGGCATCTTCTGGTCTAGATGGTCTTTTATCTGTTTGGAATTTTAGCCTTAATGAATCATCGTTAATTGTAAAAGAGAGGTTGGTACATTCTTAAAACGATTTAAATTTGAATTTTGCGCCATTTTATTTTTTAATTGCAAATGTTAATTATTATATTAAATAGTGTCTAAAGCATCTAATTAATTCAAAGCTGTTTTTATTTTTGTATTATATGTGATACCACGTGCGTAAGGGACGTTTCTCAACTTATTACTTCTCACTACTGCGTAGCGTCCGCGCGTAAGCATATATACGAGTATTTGAAGGTTACTGAACCGTTCTTCCAAGCCTGACTCACGGGGTAACTTACAGAGTTCTCGTAACTCTCCCACCCTGTGGAAGGTCCCCGGATCTGTGGTAGAAAGTACCGCTGGGTTTCTCAGTCAGATACGAGCCACGCTGTCATAGGATAGGCAACTCTGAACGACTGGCAGGCTTGTATTGTTGGTCATAGCACAGGAAATGTTGGGGTCACTACGGTGATAACAAAACGGGGCCCATTCTGGAAGAACTTTTTATAACTTTTGATCATTTAATTTTTTTACAGGCATCAAATTCGTTCACAACTCATGCCGAAACATAGTGAAAGTCAGGAAGATACTGTTAAAAAAGTTACAAGGGGAGTTACTTGTTTTGATTTTTCCAAATATTCGCCCGAAATTTTTGTGATTGGGGCTGAAGGAGGGTTAGTAGTTCAGTGCTGTTTGCTTGGTACCCGAAAATTGCAAGGTAATTGGTTTTTGTTTATAAATGTTAATTCTTAAATGTTAATTATCTTATTTAGGGAGTAAAGACGATGCACCACTTCTCGATTCTGTTTTTAAATATTATGAGCAGCATAAAGGTGAAGTGAATTCGATTAAATTTTCACCAAATCGAAAAGAAATGTTTATGACGAGTGGGTCTGACTCGGAAATTAGAATTTACGTCATTGATCAAGTAATTAAAGTTATTATTTAACGAAAAACTAATAAGCAGTTGTAGGAAGAACCGGCTCAAGTAATTTTCTTGAAACAACCCTTACTTGATGTTTCTTGGGTTCCTTACGAAGAGAGAGTCATTTGTGGATGTGGTAAAAACGGTGTTATTGAAATTTTTAATTTGTTGAGAGGCAAGACCATTGAAAATACGACCAAAGAAAAAGTCAAATCGGAAATTATGACTCAAATTGAGATAAACAAAACAAAGTAACTAGTATAAAAATTGATTGAAATTGTTATTCAAATTTTCATTTTTAGAAGCAACATTGTTGCAGTCGGGACTGACAATGGACAAATTCAAATGTGGAGGGTACCTTGGACTTTATTCGGAAATTTGTCACTTTAAAAAAAAATTCAATAAATTATGATTTTACTGTTTATTTTTTATTTGATCGTTATTTACCAAAGTGTGCGAAGGGGTCGTGTTCAAATATTTTTATTTTGTCATTAGTGTCATTTCTTGTCAAAATGGCAAACATCTCCCTTCGAATTTTGCTCAAATTCAAAACCTTTCCTCAATTATCAATAAAAAGGGGTAAACATCACGCTTGGTACCCCGATGCCGAGTACATGAAACAGTTTGACGGTCCCGTCATGTACCCTGACAAACTCACCTCTAAACTTAAACTACCCCCTTTCAACGCAAAACGACTCCCTCTGGAACGTAAAGTCACCAACATGATTATCAATTTTGGTCCCTGCCACCCGGCAGCTCACGGATGTCTCAGAATGATAACAGAGTTGGACGGCGAAGTCGGTCCTATCCCCAACAAATTCCTTTCTAAATTAATAATTTTAGATTGTTCGTCATCTCGACCCCCATATCGGACTCCTCCATCGAGGTACCGAAAAACTCATTGAGTATAAAACCTACAACCAGGCTATTCCGTATTTTGACCGCTTGGACTACGTCTCGCCCATGTGCAGCGAACACGCATTTTGTCTAGCTGCTGAAAAATTGCTCAATATTGACATTCCAAGGAGGGCGAAATTTATTAGAGTCCTGTTTGATGAAATAACGCGTTTAATGAACCACATGGCAGCCACGTCTTTTCTAATTTTAGACGTGGGGGGAATTACTCCACTATTCTGGCTGTTTGAGGAGCGAGAGAAATTGATGGAGATTTACGAAAGGGTGTGTGGGGCCCGGCTGCATGCTAATTATTACCGCATTGGGGGCGTCAACCAGGTTTATTCATATATTTACTAAAACTGTTGAAAAAATCAAATCATTTAAATAAGGACATGCCGATTGGACTTTTGCATGATATTCACAATCTTGTATCCAAGTTCGGTGAAAGGATAGATGAAGTCGAGGATTTGGTAACCGATAATAGGCTTTTTATTGCACGAACACAAAATATCGGATGCGTCCCGGCAGAAGATGCTCTCAATTCGGGATTTTCGTAATAATACAAAGCGTGAAAGGAGACGAATTTTAAATGTGATGAAATTGTAGCGGATGTATGTTGAGAGCGTCTGGAATAAAATGGGATTTGCGCAAGAATAAGCCTTACGAGATTTACGACGAATTAGAATTTGATGTCCCTGTTGGCTCTAATGGAGACATCTACGACAGGTTGTTACAACATCGATCTTAAATATTTTTCTCAAATTAGAAAAAACTTTTACGCAAGAGATATCATGTGATATTCCAATTTAGATTAACGTGTGAACAAATTTTGAAGTGATTTTCAGGCCCTTGCAAAAAATTCACAATGAGTAGTTTATTTTCATTGTTTTTTTGAATGAAGTCATACAGTGGGAATTATTCAAATTAATGCTCTTAGATTCAAGGTGAGATTAGAAGAAATGCGTCAATCGGTTCGTATCGTAGAGCAAGTTATCAATCAAATGCCACCAGGAGAAGTTAAATTGGACGATCATAAAATTTCGCCTCCCAACAGACGAGAAATGAAGGTAAATTAATCACACGATAAACGATGTAATTACGAGTTTTTACCATCAGTCATCTATGGAAGCTGTTATTCATCATTTTAAGATATTTAGTCAAGGGTTTCATGTACCACCGGGGTCTACATATACTTCTATAGAGCATCCAAAAGGAGAATTTGGTGTCTACTTGGTTTCTGATGGCAGTTCGCTACCGTATCGTTGCAAAATACGAACTCCAAGTTTTATACATCTCTCCGGAATTAATCGTATGGGAAAAAACCACTTTTTGGCCGATGTCGTTGCAATTCTTGGTGAGTCACATCCGAAATATGTCGCATAAACACTTTTTTCTTTCAGCGACATTGGATATCGTGTTTGGCGATGTAGACCGATGATTCAACATTTTTTTTAAAGGGTAATGAATAAAATATTGTTTAAAATTAGTAATAGATAACATTTTATTTAAGAATAATAGTATAATAATTGAACTAACATGTTGAACTAAGTCAGTACATTCTTATGACTAGAAATACTATTATACAAAAGTTAAGATCCATTGTCAAAACTGTCAATCTAATTTCAGGTAATGAAGATTAACAGTTTTCGGATAATGGAGTCATTTAAGAATGCCTGATTTAAAAATAAGAACTGGCCAGTAAAGTATTTAATTCTTCTTCATAGGAATGTTTATCACTTGTTATACACTCAGAAAATGCCTCAAAAACATCAACAATAAGTCGGGATACAAAAGTTGTGGCTGAGAATAGTCAAATAAATCTTTAACATTTAGTGTTTTGTAAGAGCATTATAAATAATAAGATTAATTTTGTGTCTGATAAAAATAAATAAATAAGTTTAAACTGCATCGGCAGCTGACTACGTTCACTCTCCGCGAACCTACAAATGATCCAGCAGTTGTGACTAATTTACTGCTCTCTTTGGTCTTATTATAAACTAAAAATAGCCATATGAATAAAACAACTAAACGTTATAAACACATTAACAAATGGACAGGACAAATATATTAAATAGTATTCCACCAATCAACGAGTTTCAGTCTTTTTACCATCCGCACTTAAAACTCTGGTTTTAGGCAGTTGTCTTAAATGGAAGCACTTATAATAACTTAGGTTTCATTTAGTAACTTGGAAAAAACGATGAAAATATATTCTCTCTTCTTGAGCTATTCACTAGCAGTAATACTAAAACCAGACAGCGTCTATGATTTATATGTACGAATCACGTCCCTAATTACGGCCCTGCACAAAGGGCAGTGCCCTCCACCTTTGCCCCGCCATTGTTGCAGCGCACATTCGTAACACATGCACATATGCCCGCACATATAAAGGACGGCATCGATTGAGTTTTCGTAGCATATCGTACATTCGGTACCGGTGCCCACCGTCGCCCCGTTCTGTTCGGCCCATCCGAGCGGAGTCGAGTACGAACTCGAATCGGAGATCGGCTGTAACAACAAAAAAATTATTAGAATACATTAATGTTTGTTCCAAAATGCTGTGTGTTTGACCTTGAGCGTCAACAGCGATTTGTAACATACATTAGTAAAACTCTTACCTCGACATAAGTACTGCTACAAGTGGAGATCATGGTCCCCGTCGGCGGCAGATTGGGCACCGGCGCCACGACAGTGTTACCAACCGGCGAGATCGGAATGGTGGGCCCCACGTAACTAACACCATGTTGACTAGGATGAGGTCCGTGTCCATTGGGAGTGTGAACTGAATTTTGGTGGTTCACATGAACCGTTTGTGTTTGCTGATTGAGGAAGTTGGCGTGAGCTGGTGGTAAGATGACTGATAAGACAGCCCCTCCGTTCGTTGCCGGTTGGACCTGAATATCGGCCGGCGCCACACAACACAATCTCGAATTCGATTGCATGACTGAATTTCGTCGAATTTCCGACTGGCTATTAATGCTGTTCATGGATTCGGTGGCCGAGGGAGAGATTATCCTGCGTTCGAAATTCCGGACTGGGGAGACTGGAGCCGGACTACTCAGGACTCGGATTCTTTGCGTGGACCCGTAAATGTCGAAAAATGCCCATAAACGGAGAGTTTGATCGACGTGGATGACCACAAGAGGGTTATCTCCGTTGCGACTGATTTGCACTTCACCGGATGGTGAAATACAATAACTGATTTCGTCGCCTTTGTTTAAATTGCGAGCGAAATCGCGACTGAGGACCCAGTATTCCGGCCGGTCGAGAAGAAAATTGGAGTCATCGGGGAGATCGCCCGATTGTAAGGTCGCAGGGTCACACGAGGTTAAGCCTAGACCTAAACAGCCTTGGAACATGGGTTCAGTGGCTAGGATTTGTACCACTACACGTTCACCCAATTGTAAAGGCCTGGCTGTGAAAACGTAGCCTTGACAGAACTCGGTGTCAGTTCTATACGCATTGTTGCGCGTACTTCCGAATCGGACATTGCGGCCTCGAGTCCTGTGCAACATCATAGGATTGAAATTAAGTTGAGAAGGTTGATATCGTAAGAGTGGCAGAGATAAGTCCTCATTGTCCCTCTGTTGGATATGTATTTGTTCCACCCGATAAATGATACGATCAACATCTTCGGGCGGGTTTTCGCAACTATTCGATGCAATATTTCGTCGAGAATTGTTCAACTGGTGGCGAATATCAACAAATTCGATCGCGGTTGAGTTACCATAAACATCGATCAGGGCCCAAAGTGGACCCCTCGTTTCAACACCACTGAAAAAAATCCCTTTTTCTTCACCGTTGATTCCAAAATGGACGTCACCAGTCGAAGTGACGTAGTAGAATAAAACAGTGTTTTGACTACAGAAGCGTTCAGGGAGGGCTTTAGCCCAGTAACCAGGCTTGTTGGTCAGGTCCGGACAAGCATATTTTGGAAGTCCATACCGTAAACTACTCGGATCGTTAAAAGTGAATCCGAACCGAATAACGCCGCTCCAATTATTCGAAATTTCCAAAAACTTGATACAGATCTATAAAAATTCATCAATTAATAATTGTCAAGTGACAATATAAGTGTGATTATTTACTTTTTCGTTGACTTTGACTGGCCGTGAACTGAAAGCGATGCCTTTGCAAAAACTCTCCACTCGTCTCGCGATTGTTCCGTCCCTCGAAATTCGGATATTTTCCCCGTGGACATTGTGGAATAGCAATGGGGGTAAATTGTTAGTTCCACCTCCATTAGATCCAGACCTTGAAGCTGTAACAAAAGAAAAAGCTTATTTAGTACGAGACGCCATGTGTGTACCATCTGGGACAAGGAAATTCGCCAGAAATAGAGAATTGTTAAGTACCCAGCCGCAAGTTTTATCCAGGTGTCGTAGGTATATCTGCAATATGGCGTCCTTAGGGGAGGAACACATCTGTCTTTGAAACAGGGGTTTACGGCCCCGAATTTCCGGTTTGTCAACTTCCGAAGACATAATTTTCGGGGAAAAAATCAAATCAAACAAGGTAAAATAGCAAATTTTTGTACGTTATTATGCAAATAGGTATAACAATGATACAAGTCGAGGACTATCTCATCCGGTTACATACCGGAAACGTTTACATAAGACACGTGCGCAAGAGCGTGGAGCTTAGATCCGGAGGGTTGGAGGACCGTATCGAATTACTTTTGTCGCTTGAATTTTTCCTTGACGAAATAAATACATTTCGACCCCTAACAACTTCATTTCGCAATAATTCCCTTGATAATCTTTGGGATAAAAAGAGGATCGGGCATATGACGCAAGACTACGAGGGTGTATGTTTGTGCATTTGCGTGAGTAATACCACTGAGGGGTTTCAGTCAAGTGTTCGCATTTCCATGCTGCTATTCAAAAATAGTCCCCTAAGGCCGACCATAATGAAATACCCTCTCAAATCCCTCTCGACACTGGCACCATATAAAAATTCTTGTGTAGTTATTTTAACGATGTTTTAATTATAACTTGCTATCAGACGTGTAAACTTTTTTATAAACCTGCACAAGAGCAGTTTCCGTGTTGACCAGACAGCTTGATAAATCTTTAAATTTCTTTGTGTGATGCGAAGTTCCCACGCTATACCTGGACCAATAAGAAACGAGGTGGTCTCTCTTCTCATCTCGAGACTCGGTCGTGATGCGTATGAAGGAGGAAATTATTCGTGGAGAACGCACAGATAACGTTATTTCAGGCGCCGCCATAGCAATTTCTTTCGATTTTTATTCAACTTAATCGCACGGAAATGGACATTTTCTCCTTGGCCTTAATGCGACCGAGCCATCGCATTTTTCTATTTTGTGACGTTTCCACGCTCCGTTTACAACAAACGATCAAATTTCAATCAAATCGCGCTTTTAGCCTTATTTGCTCAAATTTGAAACAACTCTTCTCTCTGACATAGTTTTGAGGTTTTGGTTTGGTAGAGCTCTTTCAAAGCTGAGCGATATTTCTCACTATTTGGATTATAATTTTGGTTTTTATCCGATTTTTATCTGTTAGTTGCAATCTTTAATGTTAGTATATACTTATTGCAAAAAAATATCAACAAACTTTCTATTACGCAAACAGTTTCAAGAAATATCACACTTTTCGCACAAGATATTTGCTGACATTAATTATTAATTCAAGATTATCTTGAATTAGTATTATCAATTTCTAAGACTATTTCTCTGAAAAAATAAAAGATCAAAAAATATTTATTATTATATTATTATGTTCATTGTGAAGACTTAGAAATGGCACTTGTTAAAATTAATAAACAATTATTTTATTTAAAAGAATTTGAAATGAGTTGGACCTGATTTTACTGTTTTGCTATCTTTTCCAAACACATACACATTCGTGTTTTTTGACAAATGGAATAAATTTTCTTGTTGGCTATTTTATTCAACTGTTACTGAAACATTTTCAAAAATGTGTACATTTTCTACTCAAGATGGCAATTTTCTTAGTTCTTATTGTTATTTATGATACGTGCTTCAATCTGTCATTCAAAGAAAATGTTGCATAAATAATTTAAACTTTGTAGTGTTAATAATTTTGTAGTTTGATGAGATTATAAGCTCCGATTGATTATTATAATTCCTTGGTAAAGCTTTAAGGTAACGTTCTCACGATTAAATTTAATTATGTAAAGCGATAAGATTCTAGTTTGAAGTCGGTATCTGATATCCGTCTCGGCGTTTTAATATCCGCTCTAATAAATTCAATTTTTCCATGTTGAGTAAAAAATTTCTGTAATTAAATTAAAATTAGTGGTTTGGTGATTTGCGAGATAAAGATGGTATTTAGGCGAGATATTGAAATTTCTGGTTGGTAAGTTTGTGAAAAACAATCCATACGTCACAGTAGTTAACCAAAGAGAATGAATGGAAGTGTTGAATGAACGACAGTGAAGGACTCGGAGTAAAATTTCCGTCGATTCAAAACCGTGACGGTTAGAAAAATTACCTGAGGGCATCGGAAGTTCATCCGGTAGCACCCCATCCTGTAAAGAAACCTTAATCCACCATCTGTAAATAACATCCGGTGTAAAAAGTGCAATAATCGGAAATACGAATTTAATTAAGCGCGACAATTTCGTTTCGAGAAAACTTTACGGTATTTATTTCCGAAACGGGACTCGGCGGTCGTCGCCATTGTTGAGTCGTGAGAAAGATCGCTGCAATTTTTTTCATCATCGTGAACAATCTCGGGCATTTCGAATACAGAGTCGGACTCGGTCCGAATGACCTTTAATTCCGTCGAATATTGACGACAATAACTTAATTAAGCTTCAAGGTTGTGACCAGACTCGGTGCTTAATCAATGGAAGAGAAGATGAGAGATAATAATCGTTGGCTTTTGTTAAACTGGATATATAAATGAGTGTTTACGGTGGATGAGAGTTAGGGATGGGCAGCCAATCGTGGTAATGACAAGGCGCAGTGATTTGACAGTGCGTGCGAGGTCTCAACGACTCCAGCGGCCCGGAGAACCGGAGGATATGAAGAGACCGGAAATTCAACCGGAGAGAAACAACCAGCACACCTCATCAACGTAAATACACAATTAGTGGCTACTGCAACGTATAAATCAACTTAGTCATATCATGCAAATGCACAGCTTCTGCAATTCGTGGCTTTGTTTGGAGAAGTCACCCACTTTCCAGACAAGTTAATTAATGTTTACTTGGTAAATTTGGAATGTCGTGAAACAAAGAATCATTCTCAAACAAACAAAATCTTAACAGCTCTTCCACAATGTTGATTTATTTTCGCAATTGTCCAAATATTTAAAGAGTTAAAGTCACTAAAACCGACGAAAATAGAACCACTACATTAAATGCACCAACTTTGATAGCATTGTGGTTGTTTCTTAAGGCCGGGGACCTGAGGGAATGCCAGCTGTTGAAGCAGCGTCCCGTGAGGCATTCACACATGCCCCACGAAGCTTGTCTAGGACCCCATCCCACTTTACCCCAAGGAAATGTCTAGCGTTTATTCGTTGTACTATTTATTGCAGCCTAGTGACTAGACCACATACTGAGCTCATCTCCTAGTTAATAGAAAAAGCATTAAATATTTAAATTAAATTTGATTAGAGAAATGAAAAAATGTATTATGGGCACACCTGTTACAAAGTCATTGCACTGTCGTTTTGTCCACATTGTGCACAATTTTAAAAACGATGATTCAAGTTCTGTGGTTTCATTGCTACGTTTCTATTTTATTAGACTGTAAAATGCAGTGTTGAGGTTGTCGACCTCGATTTAGTTAGTGCGAAATCAAAAGGAAAGGTTTTTTGGGGATTTGACATTATTGATGGCTCTGTTATATAAAAAGATCGATTCCGAATTAAATTTGAATTTAGCCAAATTACGTAAAAGCCCATGTTTACTTTACTGACGATCTCTGAAAATATGCAACATTTCTTTGATGTAAATTTACTTGTAGACGATCAATATTGAGTGCTACGAAATTTATATTTGAACCAGAAATAGATCAATACTTGTACACCTGCCAAGATTTTACCTAGAGCCAGCAAATCTTCAGCAAACTGACTAATTAATCACCTAGCACGTGTCTCAAATATGCGACACGTGTATTTATCGATGTGTGACACGTGTTTTCGAGGGGGTTAACGAAATTTCTCCACTTCCTCTATTACTGGAATTAACGATGCGCCAAGAATATTTCAAGTGGTTCCGACCCAACACAGTTGCATCGATTGACATTTAAATAAACTGTGCGAAAATTCCAAAATATTTGTGTTGAATTTGGCCTGACTCATGACTTTGGACCAAAAATAGTCTCTGGTCTGCTGGATCATAATTACAAATAATCAGCAAAAGAAAAGTAGAACAGGAAGGTGTCATAAATTGTTTGATAATCAAAAGATATTGAGGACTATCATTCAATAGTTGTGTATACAATGTTGGTTCATGAATAGCCAGCCAAGCATAGAAAGGAGGGTGGATTTTGTAACGGCTGCAATGGGTGCAAGGGCATGTGCTCGTATGAAGAAACGGAATTTTGAAGGTTTGAACCGACTTTCATCTTCGTTTAAATCCGACGAGTGGGTCAATAGTTCACAGGTAAATTTGCTAAATCGCCGGTTTGGTTTGGAAATTATCGTCATTAAGTATCATGGGAAAATTTGTCAGTTCTTTCTCCCAACCCAGTCAAGTCAAATTATCGGCGATTCCTCTGGTGTTGATTTTGAGACAGAGTTAACATTCTTGACAAATAATAAACAAATATTATTCCAAGTAATGGAGAGGCGAACGTGTAAGTCTAGTTTCTTCATCTCTCTCTTTGGTGAAGATGAGCCACTGAATCAGACAAAGCTAACACGGAACCCAAGCGTTGAAGATACCTCAATAACCGACGATATAGAAAGTCTTGAGAGCTACTGTACCGTGGGAACCGAAGAGTCGTGTTCGTGTAGTTAACATTTAGGTAACGTCGGCGGAATGCAAGCGATATTAACTCTTATGAGGCTCATATTTAAGAAACTATCAATTACTGAGCGAGATTCGTACAAGTTTTGTGTAACACGCATTCGACTCGGATTCATTAATTTTATTAGATGTGTTGGCTGGGATTGAATCTTTTAAAAGCGTTCACTTTTTCCCAAGATCCTCACTAAACGTTTTCTGTCATCTTCGGCTCTTCAAAGTGCTCATTAAGCCGTTCCGAGACACTGACCGCCAATCATATTCGAATTAGCGTCATTTATCAACTTGATGGAATTAACACCGTAAATATTACCATTTATGTAATCAGCAAGAGACTGCTTTTTTATCATCACTATTATAACCATACTTCTTTTTAATGTAATTTTTGAAAAACATTTACGAGCTGCCAGGTTCAAAGCTCCCAAACAACCTTTAAAGATTTTGCCATTTATTTTTTTAACGAACAGATTAGATTCTATCAAATGGATATCGACTTTCAGCAATCTAATATTCAGTAACCTTTATATTACACATTTTAATATACAAGTTTTGACATTTCACTTATTTTACGACTTTCTGACCTTTACATCCTCATTTCATTTTCATTTCATAGTGTGTGGAGTATTTTTAAATTACAATATGGAGTTAAGAAGACAAATGTTAATCAAGAGCTTCAACAAAACAACGTTTAAAAGGAAATGATAATGGAACGTAAAAAGATCAAAGAGCAGATGCCGGAAAAAATAATTAAAAATGAGAAGTTTTATTGTTTGAAGAACAAGAACAGACACTACCCAAAACACAGAAAATACAAAATTGGATGAATAATACATAACTGTGGCACAAAAGTTTCAGCGATAAATAAATCCGGATTTTAAATAGGTTCTTCTTAAAAAAATAGCAACAATAAATACAAAGGAATTGTTTTTCGCGTAATTTTACATTAGAATATTGGGCCTACACAAATTCACTTCTTAATGATGATTTATTCCGAATTTAATGTGTTGAAAAAGTCTAAACTATCATTGGAAAAACTATGCCCGTTTTTTTAAATTTTACAAGTTTATTTGAAAAGACTTTATTTCTTAAAACAGATTGATTGTAGGACTCCTAAACTTCAACCTGATTCATTAGTTCAAGAACGACACAAAAAAAGTAAGTGCAAATTCTATGACCTTAAAAATATGATAAAATAATGAGAAATCTAAATTAAAATGAATCTTTTATTAATTTAAAAGAGGCAAAAACTAATACTCGAGGGCGTAAAGTTTCCTCTCAAATGAATTTGTCAAATCTAAATAACACCGAAGCTTGGATTGGCCTGTTATTTTCTTTCTTTGTCTGAATAATGATACTTGACTGGTAATCTTTCTCTAACAGAGGACTGTAAGAATCATAAACGCTGTTTTGTTAAAAACAAGGACAAATCAAGATGATGAAGACTGCTATTGTCACAGAAGGCAAAAATGAAGAGTAACAATATGACTTGCATAATAAGTTATTTGCTTTCGCTTTTTACTAAGAAATAACTGTAACGAGTTACTCACACAATAATTGCGAAATATAATAACATACATATTTGTTAATTGTTTCCGACTCAAACTCCTCCATTTCCTGTCGGTTTCAGAATATGTAATTTGAAATAATCTTCTAGCTTGTGGAGAAGCCACACAATAAATCTATTGATCTTTTTCCCTCGTTTGCAAGAAAAACGTTCCATGCTACCAAACAAATCAGTAAAACCATTGATAACTGAAATAATCTGTTCAAGCTTTAAGATTACGATGATAAATAGAGTGGTTCAGATTCGTGTAGTGCATGAAAATTCCGTGGGTCATAACTTATTATCATCGTAAAGATAAGGGGGCGGCATAATAGACTTCCGTTTCCCGTACGCATTGTGTTCCCGTTAAAAAAAACCTACTTGAACATGCGAAATTTCGTGAATACAGTTATAAGGAATTACCTAATCCCATCCGCCTTTTGATTTTCTTAAGGACCTTCATTTTTCCTTTCAAAGGTGAAAAGATATCGTCCCCTTTGACCTTATCGGCTTTGCAGTTGCAAGTTTTATTTTCAGATATCCCCATCAAGATAACACGATCACGAAAAGTTTCTATTCACTAACACTGAGTTCCATTACACCAAGAAACACCAAAGACTAGACCAAAAAAATTTGTAAGAAATGAACGCGAAATTGAAGAAGATTTGTAACACCACTCCTTCCGAGGACTCCAGAAGGACTGAAATAATTTTCAGAGCTTATAGCTTGAAATGTGTAAGAATTGGAGAAGAGTGGGGAGAAAACAGCTGCGGCCACGAGCCGTGAACCAATCAGATCGGTGCCACACGCCTGGTGCCTTTGCAGCCGGCGCGGACAGATGTGACACCCTATCTTAGCTTACCTGTGTTTACCTATTCTTCGTTTTACCTGTTGGATGTGAAAATTGCCCCCAGGATGGAGGGATATGACACTTCCGAAATTTGGTGGTTTGATTTGATAAGAGAAGCCACAAAAAACATACTATTAGGCTACAGCTACTAAAATTAAGTAAACGCATTTTGAAAATAATAAAACAAATATGTAATACTACTACTAACAAGGATAAGGCTTTTTTGTTGAAAAATAAGACAGAGACAGACCAGCGGGATAGACTTTTGACTTTAGAGCCTTCTAGGGCTCCATCTCTCATAGCAAAATTTTTATGTTATAAGTTAATGAAAGAGACCGCTTGCCCAATACAAAATTATAAGTATTTTACGGAAAAATTTCATCCAAAAAAATCTAGTATCTTGCATCTATACAATTGTCTGTCTAAGTTGGTGCCAAGTTTAAACTTATTACATATATTTATACAAAAACATACTAACATAATGTACCTTTAACACAAATTATACAAGGATCCACGTAGGATTTTCAAGTCTAATATCTCTGTTATTTGCCAATGCATTTTTTATGTATTTAAAAGTGTGTTTTTTGTTTTGTTACTTTTATATAAGTTGTAAAGTTCATGCTATAAGGAAAAACATTCGTGGTTTGAATTGAAATAAAGATCATAATTTTACAGTAGATTTTTCAAAATGTGGTCCATCTCCTCCGGACTTACCCTATGTATGTATATAAATATATACAAGAGCGCCAGATCTCGCACACAACCAAAAAGTACATAAATATAATTTAAAAAAACGTTGAATTAATGAAAAGGTACACTAAAATTGGTCCAACGAACGACTTCGTTGTTACAATAAACAAGTGTTCATTGATCAATGTACAGGTTTATCAAACGATAATTTATTCGTTGCGCCAATGAACTAAATTCTTTAAAATTGGTTCGTTATATCAAGAATTGTTCTTTCCCGTAACGTAGTATAATTTATTGTCGAAATGTATAGATTTAGTTAATATTATTAAATAAATTCGTTGGCTTAATAAATTTATTCGTTGTATTCATGAACACTGTTCGTTGTAAATACATATAATAAATTATCAATATTAATAAATCGTTCTTTCCTTTAACGTTTTGTGATTCATTGTCTTAATGAACATTTTTTATTAATAAAACGAAAAATGGTAACTGTAATAATGAATAGATTCATTGGCATAATAAAAATATTCGTTGTATTCAAGAATATTATTTATTGTTAATATGTCTTGTTATTAGAAATTAAACAACTACTACTAGTTTTTTTCTATATTTAAAAAACAAAATAAAAAAGTTTATAAAATTCTTTAGTCATATATACCAGGTGAATAAAAAGTATGGTACCAAGCGTTTTTTCCGTAAACTAAGCACTTTACGAAAATAATAATTAGTGTAGCCTAAAGTACAATTAAAATGTGACCATTTATTAAGAATAACATTTTTCGAAATTTCTTTTAGTTTTCGAGTTCTAGAATTTTTTTTTTATGGCAACCCACCATGGTAATTTTTTTAATTAAAGATTATTATCTAAAATGACTTCTTGCTAAATAAAATTGTTTTTTAGCCAGTACTTTTTTTTAAATTAATTGTTAAAGTTGCGTTCCGAGCTCATCACGAAGATTTTCCGAACCGAAGTGAAAAAAGAGAAAAAAGTACTGACTAAAAAACAATTTTGTTTAATTAAAGGTCATTTAAAAAAAAAATTCTCAGAACTCGAAAACTAAAAGAAATTTCGAAGCATGTTATTCTTAATAAATGGTCGCATTTTAATTGTACTTTACGCCACACTAATTATTTTTTTCGTAAAGTGCTTAGTTTACGAAAAAAACGCTTGGTTCCATACTTTTTATTCACCTGGTATGTATGTGCACAAAACTATAAACTAAAACTATAATAAATAATAACACAACACAAAAAATTATTTCTGAGACTAAATATTCAGCCAAAATACAAATTTTTGAAAAATTTTGTTAGGTGGCATTTTATAAAAAAAAATCCATAAAACTATAAAACATTATCGCTTCTTGTGGAAAATCTAAATTAAACAAGTAAATAATTTTGAAACAAATATCAAATGCTCATATAAAATTAAAAAATTTGTTACGAATGTTGTCAAAAAAAACGTAAACCTCTTCAATTGATTCTATGCCCGCACCTATGCAATAAACGAAAGGTTGTATTTTTTTTTTCTTCTACTTAAGTGTTCTAAATGATCTTCAACTACTTGTGCTGATTCACCCACAAACAGGAAAGCCTCTTGAGAGTCTTTAATAGTAAATTTTGTCGTTTTCATTTTTCCATTTCCATCTTTGTGGACGAATTTACTAGTTGGCACAAAGTAGCCATGGAGCGCCCATAAAACCATAGCTTCGCGAGAATCTGGTAAAAAAAAACATTAATTAGTATTTTGAAAATTTAATAGATATTTATTTACTTTGAGGAAAATTGTTTTCCGCTAACATAAGATCAACCAAAAAAAAATGTAGGATTTTTGAAGAACATGCGTCCCATTGTGTAAGTAAATTGGCCCTAATGATCAGCCTCCTTGGCCACGTGGAAAATGGTCAATGCCCAATTTTTTTTTTTATAATAATAATAATTTTAAAGTACTTACCGTTGACAAATTTAACTTAATTTAAATAAGTAGGTTTAAGCAATATTTTAACACTGCACTGTGCACTTGTGTAGTTGAAGAAAAAATGTTCCAAGAAACTTCCAAAGTTCCGCTAAAAGAGAAGTTTGATCAACCATTTTACGTTTTATTAAAAAATATACATTAGTACAATGAATCCCAATACGTTAAAGCAAAGAACGATTTATTGATATTAACAATTTGATACGTACATACAACGAACAGTGTTCATGAGTACCTACAACGATGAAATTTTATAATATTAATTAAGCTTATACATTTCCACAACAAATTATACATTAACACAAGAAACAATTTATTGGGCCAATGAATAGATTTTTAAGAAGTTAGTTCATTGGTGCACTAAACAGTATGTGTTGTTATTAAACTATGAATGTGATTGTTACAACAACAAACACTGCACGTTAGAACAATTAATATAGATCATCGATTCATAATTTAATACATTGGTACAATAAAAATAACGTATGAATATTATTCGTTTATATAATGAACAATTTTCATATTTCTAATAAAAATGTTAGTTAAAACAATGAATTTTCATTGTTGCAATGAAAGAAAATTTCGTTGCAATAAAGAAAGATAATTCTTTGTCATAATGAAGTTGATTATTAATTAATGAACAAGCACTAGTAAAAATTCATTGTATTAACAAAATTTTTCATTGTCTCAATGAAAGTTCGGTCAATTAACACCATTCGTTAATATTATGAACATAATTTTTTTGTGTGCGCTCCCCAGAGAAAAATGGTATGTAAGGTAGGATACCAGGAACATGGAAAAAATCTTAAAAAAAATCTCTCTATAAAAATTTCTAAGTTATGAGAGTTTAAATTTTGGACTTTGACTCTATTTATTTCAGTTGGAAAAATAATTTTCCAAGTTTGTTTGCTACAGACTATTAGAAGAGGAAACAAGGAAGCTGTATCCTAAATTGAAACTGTTTAATGTTATTTGTGGCTTTTAGTAGTTGCTATCTTTACTAAATAATTATAAAAAAAAAACATGTACAAGATCATTAGTATCATTTCATAAACACAAAAAATGTCAAATGGCAAAACTTTTGCCAGATAGAATTTTTCAAATATTTTTTTATGTTCCTGGTATTTTATCTTACATGAAATTTTTCTCTGAGGCGCGAGTTCTGACACACCCTGTGTAAGTGTAACAGCAAATTACAGTATCACAAAATAATGGCTTTATTAATACCTGTAGTATTTCAGCTAATTTAGAGACAGTATAGGTATCTAAATACATAATTGACAATCAATTTTTTTCACTATAAACTAAGTATGTAGTAGAAAACGATTTTTTATTTACTTTTTTATCAATGTTTCACTAATTTAGACGAAGTAGAATAAGAAAAAACGAAGTGAAATACATTATCACTAAAAAATCGTTAAAACAATGTCAACCAGTTATTATTTCTTCGAAAAATTATTTGAAACGCCATAAAAAATTAACTAACATTCGATCAAACATTTGTTTACTGGTATTATTTACACTACTTCCAAAACTAATTAAAAACAGGAGATAAACAGGAACCGGTATTGTAAAATATCGAAGTTTTAACCGGCTGTTCCAAGGATTGTCTATCCAAGCAAATTAATAAAAATTCTTATTTCATGTTATTAGTATTTAAAATGTTTTCTAATATGTTTGCTGAGTAATCTATAAGATTAATTCTTAATACATTATTGAAATATCATGCAATTTAGCTACCAAGTGGTTTGATTTTACAAAAAACACGTTTGGTATCTGAAATTTTATCAAAAATTCGAAAAATTTCACTTTGATTGTGAACATCTGTCAATAAAATGGTATAAGCAGTTGAGATACCAATCTAAAGTACAAAATGTAACAGATGGTATGCATTTAATGGTATAATCTTTTCGCAATTGTATTTCTCCGTCGATAAATACTGTTTCAAAGAAAAGCGGATATATTCTTTTCCTCGAGGTTTTTTGACTTGTTAACTTTGGAAGTACCATCTGTTTTTCTATTTTATTTAAAGTGGAATAAGAAAAAAGCAAAATTAGAAAAGAGGTGTTTTATATTATGTATCCAAAAAATCTAAAAATCGTGTTCAACCAATAATAAAAAATTACATTATGAAAAATGTGTCATTAAAATTTTAATTCCTTGTGTGCGGGTTGTTAACAATTTTTTACCAGGTTTTATTGTGAGTGATAAAGGTAACATCTGCTAACTTGTTAATCCGAAAAGTTATACCTATGAGTATGTACTTCCTATAAGTCCTAATATAGACTTTTCGTTGGATTAATCGGTTCAAAGTACTTAATAAAACTTTTAATTCAGTGTCAATCAATATTATTAAGCATTTATTTACTTACACTTTCACAATAGATGCCTTATTATTGAATTATTAATATTAATACTGAATAATTAAGATTCAATTTGCAATGTCTAATCTACACAACAAAAGAACTGTAGCCGCCTTGTGTGAACTTGGAATCAATTATTATCAGACCACCGGCATCAATAATTGCTTGCATTTAATCTCCACATTACCATACCTTTGAATTCATAAATTTCCAGATTTATCTTTGCACATTTCCCCATAAAATCTCAATTAACCATCAAAATTTTTTCTAGAAAGTTAAAAGGAAAAATATAAAAAGCTTCATTTAAATAAATTCACATTATGCAAAGAATACTAAAGTCATTGTACTTTCAACAAGAAAGCGTAACTGATGATTTTGCATAAATAATTCAGTTTCCAAGTTTTTGATCAACACCTGCCGAAAAAATCCTCCCACACAATTTGAGCGGAAGTTCTGAATGAATGAAATAAAGGGTGGATTAATTGTTTTCTTCAATTATCATCCTTACTAGAAAAATTAAGTCGTGTTGATAACCCCATCTTTCACGTACTGCGTCTTAATTATTCTCTTTACGGTAATAAGATGTAATTTAATGACCGGAAACACTAATCATTGCGATGGGACAGGACTATGTGGGTGTTGATTTAAATCTTTAGTGTTTTAATTTCCACGATCAAGGACAATTTTACAATTCTGTGAGTCAATGAGAATAAATGTCACTGTAGTCACACATTTCATTATTCTTCATATACGGTAATTAATCAGGTAATGGTAATTACAGATGTGTATGTCGCTTGTAATAAGCGGATGTTCTTATAAGGAAAGACTAGAGCTAATAAAGCAATTTCCAGTAGCTGCGCTTGCCTCAATTAATCAAATTACTTTGGTTTCGGAAAATTTATCAAATTCTTGCGTCTTTTCAAAGCAATATCGCGCATTTTATGACTGGAGAACTTGTTAACAAGATGCTTCACAAGCTTTCTTGCAATAAGACAAATCGTAACTTGCTGCAACGACTGCGAGAATTATAATTCTTCGGTAAATAGTGATCTCACGTAATAATATGCAAACTATGTTGTAAAAGACAAGTTAATAAAATCTGTGAAGTTATTTCGAATTTGCTCGATTTTCGTTACACTAGTTCTAATTTCCCAAAGGGAGATTACACATAAAAGAGGACCTTAGGTCAGGACTGATAATAAATTCCCTCCTTCGCCCACGACGACTCTTGCAAAACAAGTTACGCCAGCTGAAATAAATTGATTATATTGCTTTGAGAATGTGCAGAATGTGAACTTATGGCTTTCAGGTGATTCCTTGGCAATTGTCTGAGCCAGGCCTTAAGAATCTTCAAAGGTAGGTAAGCACATGTTCAGCACACTTCTAATCTGAAGACGCTGCCTTTGACCTTTACTTGTGTGATACTTTCAAGACCAACTGATCTCAACGATTGAAATTAAACTTTCTCGGTGATCAAATATTTAAATTTTTGGCGAACGGAACGTAAACAGCGTTGAATAGATTCATTCAGGTATTTTCGTTTTTGTGAAGGTGCACACGTCAGAAAATAGCGCCACTTCGTCTTTGCCTTTCTTAGGACAGGTAAATGCTTTTTGCGTAAGGTTAGGTAAAGGTTGGAACAGCTGATCATCACACAAAGAACCGGCCTTCACCTTCAGAAAAACATATGATTCCATTCGTGGGAACAGATGACATTTTTACTTTATTTAGAACGAGTTTTGAAGAAAATACAGGCAGGTTACACGCTGGGGAGAAATGAAGCTAAAGATACATTTTTTATTAAACAGATGCTCTTATTTATTAAGATGTCTGTTTTGTGTCATTGCTGGAAGCTTGTTTCAGCCATAAAAATGTAGCATCGAAAAGGATTTTTTTATATTTAACCGAGAGTGACGATTGAGTGACGATTACATTTTTACAAACTTTACTTCTGGGAAATACAGATTTAACTTAATTTTCTTCTTTATAACGTATCTCCCAAATTGCAGATGTGATATTTATTTGCTACGTTTCCTTATTTATTCTGTATCATCAGTCAATATTTTTATAGTAAACCAAGCAGTACCTAATATGCTATTCGTTTGGAAAATACTTTATCAAAAACTGCCCAGATTTTGTAATATGTTACACAGGATCATTTTAAAATAGAATTGTAATTAGGTACCACATATTTTCAAAAATGTTTTGAAGTGAATTTTTTATGAATATGTTTTCAACAATATTTTTCAACCATCTTTACTAGTCTTTCAAATCTGAACAACATTGTTAATTTTATTTAGATACTTACGCACTTTTAAAAGATTTTTTTTTTTGATTTACACAATTTTTATACCATAGCTGAAAGTTATAATTTCTTATAGATTTTGAGGCACTGAGTTCAAAAAAAAAAATTAAAAAGTCTACCACGTCACGTTTAAGAAATATGTAATTAAAAGAAATACAAAAACCGCCAAATAAATTAAAAATGAGTTGTTTTACTTTATTTTTTATCCTTTTTGGATCATTTTTCTTTATAACAGTGCAACAGTAATCTCCTAAAATATTTTCAACCAAAAAACCTTTACGCCGATTTTCGAAATCCCTTCAAATCTTAATCAAAACGCTCGCCACTCATGATCCCTAAGATTTTAGAAAAGGATTCCAAATGCGAGTTATTGAAATGTATTTTAAGACCTATTTAGACCCATCTGGTAACAATTTTTCAATAATTCAGCAACAATTTATACCTTAACTAAATTTTATAATAAATTGGATGCATTAATTTGTGCAGAAAGCAGTAAAATTATCGTTCGTAACAAAAAACTGTGACGTGATAATAGTTCGACGAGTTTAAGTGTAAATCGGACGCTTTATTTCACGAGAGGATTATTCAACCACGAGTGTTAACGAGTGGTTTACCATCCACGAGGTGGAATAAAGCGTCCGATTTACACGAAGACGAGTTAAATACAACATTATAAATAAATTTTGACAGTGTCGAAGAATAAATATTATTTTATACGATACCAATTTCTATTGTAGTTAAATAATCTATTAAAAAAAACAAAGTCAAACGTTAAACGTTTTTAATGGATATAAAAAACATATTTCAAGAAAACAAATAAATTTTCTTAACAATTTCATCGTATAGTTGCGGAATTAAAATTTGGGGCAGTATTGTCAACTGAAACAAACCTGCGTCACAGATTAACTTTAAAAAGTTCAGTGTAAACTACCTCTTACTGTCATCATGACTGACATTTGATAATTTTTTTGTTGTTGTTAAAATTGTTAATTACACAATTTGTCTGTTTTAGTAAATATATTAATTGAACTAAGTGTAACTAAATCATTGCTTTGATCTGCTGCCTACGTGTTATTATGCCACAAATCAATATTTTTGAAAGTAAATAAGTCAAAATGGCATAAGAGAAAAAATGAGTTATTAATGTAAATGTTGTTTTACAGTTTACATTATGAAAATGACAATAATGCCCCAAATTTTAATTCCGCAACTATACGATGAAATTGTTTTAAGAAAATTTATTTGTTTTCTTGAAATATGTTTCTTTTTTATATTCATTAAAAACGTTTAACATTTGACTTTGTTTCTTTTTAATAAATTATCTAGAAATAGAAATTCGTACCTTATAAAATAATATTTTTCAGTTTTTTACAAAACGATTGAATGTCAACAGTCATTTTCTAAATGGAGAATATTTAAAAATATTTTACAATAAGAAAAAAACTTATTAGGCTTTTTATAATACGCCTAAAATTTTCCGGCAAATTGTAAAAATCCTGCATTTCAGTTTTATAAAACGACTGAATTTACAATTAACCTACGACATATCCATGGGAAAAAACCGTAAATTTTGACAGTGTCGAAGAATAAAAAAAATAACTATTATTTTTGTTTAATTAAAAGTAAATAAACAACAACAACAATAAAAACAATAATTTGATTAAATGTAGATATTTACCTTTATATAAAAAATCACAAAAAATTTTACTCGTCGCACTTTCGAGTTCATATTGCCAATAAAAGCAGTTTTTTGCAGCTACTTAAAATATGCAAAGTTTTAACCTTTTAGTAAAATTCGAAAGTCAGTGTTTTAGGAGAAATTACAAATTTCTTTAAATTAATTTGTAAAGCTTCCTAAAACACTAGGCATTTTTTCCGAAAGAAGAGTACAGTAGGTTATCTCTTATGTAACTTTTATAGTACTTAGTTATTGCATCAATAATTCAGAATTTCTCCAACTTAACTTGCCTTGTGAAATTAAATTCGATATTATACAAAAAAGGCAAAAGTCTTTTCGTTCCGGATACTCATCTTCTTAGATCGTGGAAACCTTGACTTCACCGCAATTAGATGTAAATTCCAAAGGAAAAGATTAAATGTAAAGTGAAAACAAATTTGTTTTCAATGAAATTCAAACATAAAATGCAATTAAAACAAAAGTGCAGGAAATGCCGAGAAATGATTTGTCAGCGATATTACAATAATTAACACAGAATGGCAACAATTTCTGACAAAGTATCCATTTAACATTATAAAAGATAATTAACACTTTTCATTCCTTGACAAATCGCAAACGAATGAACAAACGGAAACGCAGATTTTCAACAAATAAAACCAAACTGACGATTCTCTTCCAGCAATTTCAGGCGACACCACCTGCCACCATCATGGTCAGCGCAGCATCTCCTGAAGGTGCAGCAGGTGATGTACGCCATATGCACAATTATCTATTCCCCAAAAAGTCCATAAATATTGGTCGAAGATAAGTGAAAAGAACGTTGTTAAGCTTAAAAATTGATACTATTTCCGAATTGATTAAAAAACAGGAAGAGGAAAAGTCGTTTCCTTAACACGCACACCGATAAATAGGTAATCTCATGGTCGTCGTCAAGACAATGAAACAAGTATTTTGCGTACTTTAACGCTTTTGGTCATTGACCACTAAGTGCAATTTCAACCAAACGAACATTTGTATAACGAAAGCTCGAACAATTCTTCAAATTGCCACCATCAAAACCAGCTGGGGTTGGGTTTGGTGGTCTCTATCATCTGTAAAATGGGACTTTTCGGCACATGGCGGACATCTGAAAGGGTCTGGAAAAACCCGAGTATTTTTAAAAAGGTTTTATGACTAGACTTGAGCTCTGTACCGTGAGAAAATAAATTTCAAAGACGTTTCCTAGGATAAATATTAAAATTGCAATCAATTTCTTGTCTTGGAAAAAATTCTTGACGCATGTTGCTTGTAATGTAAAACTTATCGCGTCTTTGTAACATGATTATAAGTAAATTTTCGCTCTTGAGAGCACATCACACCTGCTTTTTCACCAACCCGCATCTTTTGAATTAACGACCTGGTGCAAAACATTATTGGCAAGAAGCAGGTGACGTGTGTTAAGAAATCGCTTTGCTTGTAATTAAAACGAGTCAATTTAAATTAAGTCAAGCTTTATCAATTCGTTAAATTAATGGAAATTACATTTAAAAAAATCCCACTTCTTGTATCACTTCTAGAGTTTAAGACCTGTCAACCTGCTTTTGCAAACCTTTAATTCTTGAAAATCAGAGTCCGAGATATTTATGCTGATTTATCCTGATAAATATCTCGGACTTTATTTTCAAGAATTAAACGTTTGCAAAAGCCGGTTGTGGACTCGGAGACATTGACCAGGTAGTCCAAAACAATGAAATTTAATTCGGTAGAAGATCAGGAACTGTTATATCGTACACCTGTTGGTTGAAGAAATGAGTTGCTCTCTTAACAGGTGCCTTAAAATTATTATTGGAGCGTTCTTTGAGGCAAGGTGAATAATTCAGCTGCTTCCATCTCGACGATAAACGGTAAAGTAGGCAAGAATCTAAAAAAATAATAATTTATTTAATGTAAGGAACAGATGTGGCCGTATCTAGATTTGCAATTTTTTCAGTAATTATGCGGGGCCACTAGGGAAAAAATCACCTAGCATTCAATATAGGTATATCAGATTATCTCGATAAAATAACGTGAAAAAAATTAGAAATTACAAAATTAAAAATAAAAGTAGAAAAGTTTGTTTATTTCAAAAAATAATGCATGTTTGATTATCTCAAGATAGATTTCACTGCTACTTTTATAACAGTGGAAAAAACTAGAAAATTACAATTATCTTTTCAGTTATCATCCCAACAATTTTTATTTTTATTACAAAAACTTCAGTTCGTAAGAAATGGAAGACACCATTAGAGCGTAGGATCTAGTGTTAAATTGGAGTATTTTTCATTTAGTTTAAATAAGCTTAAATTATTCGATTCAAAAATCATCGATTTTGTACCTTTAAAATAGTGAATAATGCTTCTAAATGAAACACTAAAAATAATGTCATAACGGTTGAGAAATAATAAACATCAATTTCCCACAACCCGAAATTGCTTTATTTCTGGAATTTATTTGGGCGTGATTGCAAAAACCATTACGAATCCGTGACTGTCATAAATTAAACGAAACAAACTCGAAGAATATAGCCACTATCAAATTACCAGTTTACAATTATTTGCCTATTGTTAGAAATTTCACATTTCCCGAGTTGCAACCCTTGAACAGATGTTCGCATAAATTTGAAAAATATCTATGTTATAGTTTAAAATTATAATAAAACCACCCGTCCAGGTGACAAAATCGAAATGCATATACGAAAACATGAAAACAATATTGAGGGGAAAAACTCTAGGGGTGATTCATTTCAGAGTACAATTTGCAATTTTGGGTCTTACACAAGGGGCGAGAGAGCCGAATGGAATGAAATTCAGGTAAATTATCGAACGTTAGAAAGTGATAAAGAGGATATGAACAGATGCTTCATATGTGTATGAGCGGAAGCTGCGATGGGGTGAGTTTCAAGTTGCACTACCATTTCATTATCTCACAAAAAATTGTTTTATCTGATGTATTGTTTGTAAGACGTGTAATTTAAATGGAACACGAAATTAAACTTTCAATGGGCTTAGAAAAATAAAATAACAATGACGGTTGACAATAATGGGCAATTGTTACACCTTGCCATACAATACACTATTAAAAGTAAGGGTGGTCTTATTATCGTCCTCAAACCTCACATTTCAATAATACATTTGTACTTTTTTAAAATTACCATGTTATAATGAATATACACTATATTAGTAAACATATGGAGCTTTTAATGGTTGGTTGCTTTCTCGGCAGTTTGGCACGCGCCTGACATGTGGCAGTGGAAGAATTCCTCCACTGTTATTAACACTTTGCCCAAGGGTTCTTCTTGCTTAATTTGCGCCAAGCTTTGTCATAAAAACGATAATCTTGTTGATTATTACCTATTAGATATCATGGGCTAGTTTCAAATGTAACGAAATGGAATTAGAATATCCTAATGGTTATGAGATATGTATCATTTACGTCCGGCGTTGAGTGCCGTTAGTTGAAATTTGGTTACACATAAAATATGCAAAAAGAGAAAAAGGTGGTCAGGATTATGAATTATAATAAACAAGAAATTGAATAAATTGATGGTATCGTAACATTCGCAACAAAATAGCTCAAATTTTTGATTGACTTAGTTAATACCATAGAAGAGATATTGTTAAGAAATACCACACTGTTCCACTTAATTGTATGGGAAATTACGCAGCAGGCGGAGTTAGAATAATTTATTCAAGATTATTGAGCTCAGTTTATCTTGAACATACTGAGTTCAACAGGAAAAATTTTAATGTTGGATGCAAGTCCCAAAATTTACAAAAATGTGCAGGTGAGATAAGGTGGCGTTTGAACCATAAATTTATCGGGATTTCAAAAGGACATGTTCTAAGACGGACAAATGTCTCGAAGTCGCCTGCCTTGTGCCAAACTATTCATGTTTTTCAAGCTATTTAGTCTTTTATTATTTTTCTAAGACGTTCTGGGATTTGTGGTTGTATAAGATGTCTGGAGGCACGAGGACGCTCTTATGTTTTTCCTTTAGACCATCTGGGATAACATACAGGTACCATTTCTTTGACAAACAATTTAAAAAATTCTATGTAGCTCTCTCATGCACTCACAATGTAGTTTTATAAAATGTTTCTTATTTTAACAACCCAAAGCGGCTTTTGTTTGGCTTCTATTAGCATACCTATAAAATTATCCTTCAATTGTAGGATTTACTAATAACAACATAGTTATAACAACTGGTAAGTGAATAATACTAATACAACTAAGAATATTCTTCTACTAGCTGGCTATTTGCGTCAGTCCTTTATTTATTTGAATACCTAATTCCCGAAATACATTAGTATTTATTGTTATAATAAAAGTCGTCTGAATTACAAGGAATTAAAAAAAAACATTCACCATTCACTGTTAATAAAAATACTATGCAAGAAAAAACAAAAAACACTCTTCAATGCATCAATAAAATACACATTTTTTATACCGCTATAAAGCCTATATAAAATTAATTAAAAGGTTCTTAAAATATAATTTTCATATAATTTAACAAGTTTTAAAATTTCTTAATAAAAATCTCATGTCTAAATACATCTCGTGTAAATTTTTTTTTCAATTTACATGCTGATATCAGGTATTTAAGTAAAACTAGAGAAACTTCATTAAATACAGAGTTTTATCCGCAAACGTTAGAAAAATGAAGCTTTTATGACTAAATGACAAATAAAATTTTACCTTTCAGACATGGGGTAAAACCACTATTTTTTTGCCTAAGCGTTTTTCACTTTTACCTGACATTTACAATGTTGATTGTAACATTAACCAATTTTTACAATTACTATTAAACATTAACCAATGTTGTCTTTTTCTTGTCTCTTTCGCTGCTTCAACATTTTCTGGAGCGGTCCAGTGTACATTATCAGCATTCGACATTTTACAGTATAAACACTTTCACTGACACACTGATTATTTTGTTCATTTACTTGATAATTATTGTGTTCTCTTCACTCTCGTTCTAAATACATTTGCGGATAAAATAGTATGTGTTATTTGGAGTAAAAATGAGTTTATGTGGCTCAGCTGAATCAATTGCCTCACTCTCTTCGGCAAAATAGACATTATAAGCTTCGCCACATAAACTTTCACTTCTTATAACATAATATACTATTGTTTCTATTTAACGCGTAATTTTTATATAACGATAAAATCTAGACCCATTTCTTAATTAATGTTAATGTATTTCAGTCAAGCAAAATATAAATGTTCTTTAACTTGACTTTGTGCCAGTTTTTAGGTGAATGATTTAATACAGATTTGAAAGGTTAATTTGGCGACATTGAATATCAAATTCAAAAAATATTAATCAAGACTAGGGGTAAGAGAGCGTCCATTAATTACGTGAGGAATTTTTGGCGATGTTAAGACCACCCCCCTGGTGAGATGTCGTGAGATTTGCCTCGGTCCTCTCTCCCGTCTCCAAATCTCACCTGAGAATTGTTTATTTTTAGTGTAAATGCGTTGGATTAATTCTAAAAAACATAATTTGCTTAATATTTTTATTTAAGACATAAAAATTTTCTCATAATTTTTTTTACACTGTTTTTTGCAGGAAAAAAATTAAATGATATCTCCCCAATGTGAGACTGGGTGAAATTCGATTCGACCTCCCACCCCCCTAAACGCCTCACGTAATTAATGGATGCCCCCTAACTGAAGCAGTCTGATATCATACATTATAAAAATTGATAATAATTTAGTATTGGCAGTAATTTTTTAGTGACAAACATTTACAATCAGTCAGTATTATAAAATTTGACAATTTTACAATAATTGTGAAAATAACGAAGAATTTTTAAAAAAAAAATTATTATAGGAGTCTGTTCAAACTTATTCATAAATTAACATCTTATTAAGATACGGTGAGTTACAAATATTGAAGCGTTTCTGACCAAGTATCCAATAAAAAATATTCCGTATACAATACGTTTTGCCATCTTCAATTTAATCATAGAAAAGTCTTATTAATAAAAATCATCAAAAAAAATAATTTTAACACTAAACATTTGTCTTTTATAAGTATAAATTTCTTTCAACACTCGTATTTTCAAAGTATTTGAGATAGACGTAGGTAAATAAATAAATCGAATAAAAATATACAGAGTGTTCCATTTTTTTTGTTACAAATTTTAAGATAAAAGTTTCCTATAAACATATATCGAAAAATTTTATATAAGAGAGCCACATCCCTTGAAAGGGGTGCATCTTTTAATGAATTTTTTCCAATATTTTAGAAACCATCGTGGATAAAATTACAAAACTTGGTACAACTGATAAGTGATAACCTTTATACACCTAAATGAATTCAAAGATAAAATGTCGAAATTTTTACTCAGGGGCGTCGTAAACTGGGGGGTTTGGAGTAAAAAGTACCGTAACTATTTTAGCCACAAGATTTTAAATTTCATAGTTTTTCTCAAAAAAGAGGTCTCTTGCGTTTTTTCGATAAAACTTACCGTTTTTGAGTAAAATCAGTTTACAATTTGTCTTACAGACCATAAAAAGAATAAAAATTAAACTTGTTTCACCGTTTAAGAGACCCGTGATTAAAACTTTCGACAACTGATATTTGCATTCGTTCAGGTGTTTAAAAGTTATTAGCTGTACCAACTTTTGTGATTTTATCTATTCTGCAATAGTGGGAAAACCCCATTAAAAACGCATCTCCTTCAAAGGGTGTAGCTCGCTTACGTAACATTTTTTTGATATATGTTCATAGGAAACTTTTGTCTTAAAATTGAATATTCTATCACCTGTTTAAGTTTATAACAATAAAAACGGAACAGCCTGTATATTTGTAAATACTCGTATAAGACTTTTATCACTTATCAGTGAGAATACTCTTGTTCGTTGAAAATTCCCACGAATAGTCTTCCTAACCGTTGTATTACATCTCCCAATACAATGAGTTTTTGTCTCTTAGGAAAAAACCGACAATCAAGAAATAGTATTATTACCGTACATTATAGAATATAGAAACCTCTAGCACACAACGGCAGTAATTGTCCGTCTATAACGGCCAAAAATATCGTTACAAAGGTGTCCGTTAATCAAAGTATCGCATTGTCAGTCGGCGCTGTTATTACTATTATCCGCACATCTCGCTACTGTTATTACGCCTTTTGTGAACCATCTGTGTGCCACTAGCGCACTTCTCCAACAAAAACCTCGTATATTTTTGATCCGTTGAAATTATAGTTGAATTTAAGGTTGGCAAACGGAAGTTAGGAAGTTGATTGGTTCACGTTACAGTTGCACACGCGTCGGAGAGATTGTCGAAATGTTGTGTCTGGGTTCATAACCAGCTGCCGGACACGCGTCTGCTCCCGTTAGCATGCAAACAAAACCACCCCATCCAATCAACCGCATTATTATACACACATTTCGCATTTCCACACATTCGGATGCTGGGGAGCTTTTGTTTGGCTGTAGGATTGTAACAGATGCTGCCGTTTCCATCACCAATTAATCCAAGACCTACCACACGAGGAAAATACCGGTCGAAAACCCCACAGGAATGTGCAAATATTCGATAAATAAATACTCGTTTGTTTGGTGTTGATAGTGATGGATGAACTGAATATGCGAAAAACGGCTCTTCTGCTAACTATAAATATGTCTTCATGTTCAGTTTCTGACAATCAGCGAAAACTCTATTATTAGAGATTTTAGAGACAATTATTTTCCTTGGCGCAGATGGTGATTAGGACGAAGGGTGAAATTGAGAAAGGATACCAAACTTGGTGCAGGATAATGTACAAAATATGTTTTGGTACGGAAGCAGTTGTCGGCCTGTTTACACGAAGACCTACATTGAAACAAAAGCCTTTACAAAGTGTATATTCAGTTACCACCAAATAAAGGAGTTGAAATCCTCGTCTTATTTATCTGCCGTTCCAGATTAGACAGAAGATTTGTGTTAGTTGAGAGCTCTCTTGAGAAATAATTCGGTCTATTTCGGGATCGAACAATGAAAGTATTAAATTGGGTCACAATAATACGAAGAGGAAACCGACCACAATGAAAGCAATAATAATAAATTATGTTTATGTTGAAAATTTAATTTGTATTTAAGTCAGGTGGCACAGAGTTTACGTTGGCGAATGGCCAATTTGTGCACCCAAATAGATTGTCAAATCTCACAAATTGTTATTTGATTAGAAATTCCATCCTTGAGTTGTTAAATTTTATTGGCGGTAACAAATTTTAACCCAAGCCAAGTGGCGATTGATTCTACAATTTCAATTAAATAGCTATTTTTTAATTCTGTAACGTTCACCTGTCCATACAATCATAGGATACAATGCACCTATCTTCTGTTGTGGTAAGAATAATATTCATTTGGCGGTGAACCGCAAAAAACTTAATTTTGTAACCAAGTATTTTATTTTCTCATTTAAATAATGTTACCTCACTACGATGAAATTGATGAGAAATAGCTAAATCAGTTGTGTAAGAAACTTTTATTTAGCAGGAAACTTAAAATGCATATAAAATTATGTATAATAATTTTTGATTTTATTTCGATTTCGCCCTGCATAAAATAATAAAAAGAAATAAAGACAATAACAAACCCACTAAAAAATATTAAATGAAAGCAGATGGGTACATTTAATAAATCTCTCACATAAAATAAAACTCAAAAACTTTCAACTCTTTTAAGAATGTAAAAACTAGAAATAAAATAAAAAATTGTGAAATACAAAGCATAAATTACGTTACATTTTCCAGTTCCGTGTCTATTTGCTTAAACAAAAATGTGTTTAATTTTTTTTTGAGTATTACAGTATTTGGTCCCCTTTCTTGTAAAACACCGTACAGCTTAATGCACTTGTGAGTACCTTGCGTGAATTCAAAACAGTGCATACATAATTTCTTACACGATTAGTTAAAGTCGAGTTAATCCGAAGCTGCAGGAAGAGGTGTAATTAGTAGTTTTAATTTAAATAAATGAACAGGATAATTAAGAAAGGCGTATCGTGGTGCGTTTATGAGAATAATGAATGAATCAGGACGATTATGGTCAAGACCGGAAGCGGTCCGACGCGTTTTAATCAACGTGGGTATATGCCATAAGTGGTGTCTGGACATTAGTTATTTCATAATATGGAGAAACTAGATGTGGGTGTTGTTTCTTCACTTGCAGCCCTCGATGAAATCATTTAAAAATTAACTACGCTTTCAGCTAGACTCAACAGGATAAATATTTTAAATTTTTGTTCGATTAATATGAAGAGGAATTCGATTAATAAGCCTTGTTCATTGCTCACGATTATATGTTATTGCATATAATTGCGATTTTAATGAATTCAAATGATATGCACTTAGCATAATTAATAGTTTCAAACTTGAACCATTAGAACAATTTATGAGATGCAAATAAGTACACCCAACCCATCTTATAATAAAATTTTTCCAAGCAAATAAATATTTCCAACCAGTACCAATTTCTATGCTAATAATTTGTTGTATTCTTGAATAGCTTTCATGTAAGCATGATTCAACTTGCTTTGGAAAATTTATAGCAAAACGTACACAGTGCTAGTAATTACGAACTTGTAAATAAACCGGACGGTTCTCAATTCATTTACAACATTTTTGATCCGTGAATCGAATCTCTCTACTAATAAACACCGGTATATAAATTGAAATTTGTAAAAAATTCTAGTTCGCATAAGAATTTTATTTGTTGCGGACGCCATAAAATTCCCAATTACACTTTTCGTCTGACAGGTAGATATTCGTCAAATAGGTTCCAATAGATACAAATTTATGTAGAGAACGTCCAGTGTCCATCACCATTTGATTAACGGAAAATACGTGACTGGAACAATCAAGAATTTTACGCCAGTAATAAACCATTTCGAAACACATGGACGGACCTCCAGGAGGAAAAATTCCCATCTGGGTATACCGTCGTTCTACAACTGAAGAATTACCACAATGGGAAAGTCCGGTCACGTTCGTCCAGAAACATGTTTGACAATTGCTGACTTCAATTATCCAATTCGAGATGATTACGGTCAGAGGTCGAGTTCTAACCGGTAACAACCTCTAGACCTCAAGTCTAATTCATGTAATAACACCCAATGTCCATTATTAAGTGAGAAATAAGATTCAGATGGAGGTGTGGGTGTTAAACGCAATAATGATCGTAATAACACGTTCTGATAGTAAATTAATCAGATCCGCGATTAATTATTTGAAAAGCAATAAATAGCTTCATTGTCAATTCGACGTGGTTTACAAATTTGAATGCTACGAACAACCATCAGATTAATATTAAAATAAGGAATTTCAAACAACTTTGCTTTTTCTCTACTTATAGAAATTGTAAATTAAGAGGCGGTTGTCTTTGAAGCATGTTACAGGAATTACCTTATTAGTTCTTGCCAATAATAACGACAAAAAGATCCAATAAAACATTGAAACTAAATAAGTCGAGACTCATAAATTAATTTATCCCTGTATTTGACTACTATTAAAAATAATGTTTTAATTTTTGAAATTAAAAAAATGTAAAGAAACGTGGAACGTGGTAAAATTTTCCATCCAGCTTTCTTCAAAATTGAGGTAAATTAAAACCCAATTATCATGACTTTTCCTACAACCATAATTATCAACTAAATTTGATTTATTACTTTAATTATAATTTAAAAACGCATGTTCCGCCAGGATCGTGACGTAACACCATATTTGAATAAACTAATTAGAGTCAACATGATTTTATTTTATTATATGCTGCCACAAAAGTGTTTCAAATGTATTATTATATGAGAATGACTTTAAAACATTGAGAACATTATAAAAAAACATTCACAAAATTAAAATTAATATATGCAACCCATAATACACTCGTGTCACAGAGTTTGCATACCGTTATTTATTGTAGAAGATAAAGTTAATATTGGTTTGAAATAAAAAATTATGATTATTCAATAAAAACATTTTGGATGTTAAAAATTGCCTCGGCGCCCCAACAATGTTATGTAATGAGATTCTAAAATAGCGAAAATATGTGAAGTAACCTTTAACCTTTGTGAACTGCAGTCTGCTTCACTGCTTCCTTCAAAAATTACAAACTTATCAATCCAATCATCAAACTTATCAATTATTCTAAATGCATGCACAACATAAATAATTACAAATATGAGATACAATAAATTTAATGCATAACCTCAAAAAGGATTAAATAAAAAAGAAAACAAGTTAACATCAAAGGATTACAGAAGCGAGCATGCAAATAAAGAATTAACCTTACTTGGTATGCCGCTGGCAGTCTGTCCCATACCGTTTCTTTGAATAAAACGTTAAAATGTAAATTTTTAACATAAAATTAAAACTTGAATTATGACAACACTTAAAAAACGATGATTTAATTTTAAAATATTTTAACCGGCACTAAATTTATTAAAATTCGTTAATCCGAACATAATTAGTTCCTAATATTATCCAGACACAAAAATAAACACAATTTCTGATGATTTTTTTAATTGACAGATTCATGACATTTGAATCGTGTGAAGTTTGCCGTAAATGTCAACGTGATTAAGTGTGAAGTTAGCAATAAATTACTTTATATTTTTTGCAATTTTCACACAAATGGTATGTATGTTTTAGAGTTTTCCTACAACTATTTCCGTATTAACTATTATATCCACCTTTTTTATACTCAAAAATGCGAACTTCCATTCCGTGACAAAAAATTGAGGTTATGTGAAAGTGCGGTCTTTTGGGATGGCGAATTCGGTAAAAAAACAAATTTTACGATAAATTTAATATATTTTTATACACAAGTTTAGATATAAATTACAACTATTAGGCATAAATTAACATTTGTGTTACAAAACTTGGTGTATGTATAAATATTATTGGCCTATGAGTAAAGTGGAAATCAAACTTAAAATTACAACAGGTAGAACTTAAAAGTACATTTATATTTATAATTATAATATACAATCTTTAAAATAATTTTATTCTCACATTTACTTGAGATATTTTGAAATAAATAAATTGCAGGAGGGAGTTTCTAGTTTATTGCAATTATTTATGAAGTAACACATTTTTGCTTAGTTTGATAACTAATCGACATTGAGAGAATGGTAAAAAAGTAGAAGTTTTATAGTTTTTATCCTTATTCCGTAATTATTTTTGAAATAATTGTGTGTATAATTGGTTGCATAAGCTAGAAGCGCCCTTTCAATTTTGTTGGCTGATAAAATTAAATTTTTGTTGTAAAGTGACCGAAATGGCAGTAAAATGGTAACGATATAATCTTATACAAGTCTTAAAATAAATTATATCAATTAAGAGATTTCTATCACTTTACATAATCTATACAAAAAGTCGGTTTGAAGAAACCCAATTCATTACTTCTATCTTAAAGTATTGCGTGTTGTTGTTATTTAACGTTTCAAATGAAGTATTTTAAATTACGTAAACGTATAAAGTTTTCGAAGTGTTTTACACATTAAACTATTCTAAGTTAGTAAACCTTGTAAGTCAAGGGCCATGCCGCTAGTCACAATTCTAACAAATTCTTATCGGGATTTATTAGTCAGTTCTGAGGTTCTGTTTGTCATGTCAAAATAGTATCTTATGGCTAAACCATATTTTTGTTCATACCGCTATTCAATCGTGTCATGTTTAGGATCTTAACGCAATTAGGCAAGAAATTTACTTTCAGTCTATTTTTAAATAAAATTGTTTAGGTACAATCGTTAAATCAAGCTAAAACAAGCAGATCAAAATAATTTTGAACCACCTGTATAGTAAATGTAATACTATTTAGGCGTTTAAATATACATGTTGAACATGCAGATGCTAAATATTTATAATCTAAAGCATGCAACAGAGAAGATTTGTTACCCATTGCAATACAGAATGGCTATTTTGCAGATAATTAAAACTTTGGCCAAAACAGAATTGTTATGAGTGGGTGGATTCGAAGTAAATTTGTAAAATGGCCACTCTGCCGTATGTTAAAGCGTATATGTCGGTATAAATAAATATTTAAATATTATTATCTATAAACTTTGATATAATAATGACAATAATATTACCACCAATGCATCTGCTCCATTCTTATGTACATTCTCTGCTTGATCCACAAAATGGCTAAATAAACAAAAGCGGTAACGGTGACGAAGTAAAGTAAGGCAGAAAGGACACAGTACGATTCATGTCCTGCTCCTCTCCCGTATCTTGAAATTTTCGTTTTATCTACAGGACTGTCGTAGCTTTCTACGATAACGTCATCATAATAATTACTATACGTTTGTCTATGGCTTTGAGATTCGGTAAAATCAGTCAGTTGCAAGTGTCTTGCATTATTATCGGTTTCGTTCTGGACGAAGAACGTTAGTTTGTAAGGTTCATGTTGGGGTTGAGGAACGATGGATGGTTTCAAGTTAAGTATGTGCTGATTGAGATCGGCAGTCATGGGGGCTCGTTGGGGCTCGAGCTGGTTTGTCGCAATCTCGGCATGAGAGTGCGTGTTAGAATTGTGAATAGCGGCGTTTGTCAGTCAGTAGCATTTTTTCGTACACGCGCATTTGCGCACGATGTCTATGTCTTTGGTGTAGCGGGTGCCGTCTGAACAGATGATACGCACCTGAAAAAAAATATTTTTTTATATCGAAATAGATTCAACAAAATGCCATTGTGCTCACCTTTCTTCTTTTACTTTTTCGTGCATGGCAACAGCTGTTTGCGCAACTGCCGGTGCAGTTTGCCATCTTGAGAGGTTTTCTTGATCGGCAGTCATTTTCTGTGTAGTATTCGCGTTTTTGCTCTTTTCGGCAAGTTGGGGCTAGAATAAGAATAAATTACCATCATAGATCTATACCAAATAATTTCAATACAGAATGGATCTTTCATTGCTATCACGTAATTGCAATTATTTCATAATTAAGGCTCGGATTATATGCAAAATGAATATTTGTTACTAAGAGGTATATCAACAATATTGTAAGTTTTCTATGCATGTCTAATGTTTTTTGATTAAAATAAGCCAATTAAAAAAATGCGTATTATGCATATGCAACTTAGTGCATATTTTCTTCAAATCACAAATTTCCTATTAAGAAATTCAGTTCAAGTTAAAAATTGGCCAGTTTAAGAAAAATGATCCGATTACAAAATATGTTACAGAGAAAACAACCAGTAATTCGTAAGCCGGTCTTAAAGAATTAGTATCCTGCTGAGTGTTTTCTCTTTAAATTCATTTTATACAGGGTGAATATGAAGTTTAGAATCAACGTTTCTTTTTTAATTATTTGCCTCTGGAAAATAATAATTAATATAAAATAAAGTAATATAAAAAATCTGATCGTTTCGTATTTTCAAAACGAAATTTTGTTTTGCTTTGAGTTATGCGATTTTTTTTGTCATAATCGTAATTTATGTATTTTTTTTTAATTAATAAAAAGTAGAGTCTCTAACACAGTTGTTTTTGGGAGAGTATACAAAACATTTTTTTTAGTGGGTTGCCATTAAAATTTTTGTAAAACTCAAAAACAAAAACAAAAAATTCGAAAGATTTTATTCTTGATAAAACATTCAATTAATTCATCAATTAGTTTTTAAAAAAATAAATAGTTTAAGCAAAAAATGTTTGGTTCCATACTTTTTATTCACCTGGTATGAAACGAATAAATCCTTCTATGTGGTTGCCTGCAAATGAATTTTAGCAAAATTGTTTAAAGTGAAAAGTACAGATTTCTTAGAAAGGCGTAATTACTAGGTTATTAAAATGGCTTGTCTGAGGCAAAACCAATTTACTTATTCTCTTTCATTCATCGTGTGCGGTTCAAGATGATGAAAATAGGATAAAAAATTATTTAAACTTTGATTTTTATTGTTAAAAGTTTTACATATCGATGCATATTTGTTTGGCCTATATTCGAGCATATTTCTTAATATTTTGTGCATATTTTTGTGAAAATACGTGCATATGTATGCGCATATTTTATGGATTTTTCGTGCATATAATCCGAGCCTTATTCATAATTGTTAAAAGTTTTACAGATTTTTACTTCACTGAATAATGAAACAATTTAGATTAGACACATCCAACTGCAAATATACTACTTCTGAATTTCCAATTTCCAATTGTAAAATGTTTTTTTTTGTAACTAAACATTTGTATTTATAACATTTCCTTATATTTTGCGTTTTTATTTTTAGATTGTAATTTTAATTTGAAAAGATACAAACGGTATCTAGCAATGAAACTTTAAAGCTATGATTTTCCCAAGACTTCAATGTTGGAAAGAGATTTACTTTTTGTTCTTCTGATTTGTTAAAGCAGTGAATTTGAATTTATATTTTTATTGCGTTATTAGGTATTAGTTACTTGACAATTAATTTTTAATCCCACGCCTCCTAGCCTCCCAAGCTTCCCCACTATTAGCTTACCAAGCCTGTTAGTCACCTTGGGTTATACTTACACTCTTCCTTACCTTGCTCGCAGTACTTCCCCTTAAACCCAGGTCTGCATTTACATGTATACTCGCCATTAACAGTTGGCACACATTTACTGTCATGTTTACAACGATGACTAAGACACGGATCTACCGGTGCTGCTGCTGGTTCTTTCACCATTTCATCCATTTCGTCTTCTTGCTCTTCTTCATCGCGATCAGTTTCCATCATACCACAACCCGGCTGAACCTTTTGCTGGGTTTGCGCGTTACCGAAATCGACTTGTTTGTGGTTAATCCATACTTCTTTCATACAACCTAAACACAATAATAAAAATAAAATGAAAGTAATTGTGGAGTTAAGAGGGACAATACCGCGAAAACTGGTCAAGTTGCGTAAATGCCATTGGGTGAAGGCTTGCCGGCCTGGCTCTGGTGGGATTCCCCCAAGGAACATTGGAGTACTCAGTCTGAGATAATCCTTTGAACCTTCGTTGATTATTGATCGAGCTGGGCCTCTATCGACCCTCAAAGTGAAATTTTTCTTGATTGCGATTAGCTCAACCACGTGGTATATACCATCAGAGACCATTTCAAAACTAACAATATCATGGTTATTCTTTTGTTTAATTATTTTGAATGGTATTTGTTACCTGTACATAGTTGACACCGGGTAATTCCCCACATCATAGCTCACTCTGATCCGGCCGTTGAAAAGTTCAACAGCTAGATGTTCCTGATGTCCATCGTACATCAAAACGCCATTTTCTTGCGTCGTTGCAAATATTATAGTGACATTAGCTTCAGGTTTTGTCCTCAATGGTTCCAACTCGACGTACGAAGTGTTGTGCACGAAACTCAAACTTGTCAAATATTCGCAACGTTTACCTAAATCAGTGTTTATGTCTGTTTCAGAAAGAAGATTGACAAACCTGAATATCCAGGGGCACATTTGCACAAATAGTCGTTTGAACCCGAGGGTTGGAAGCAAACACCATGGACACAATCGTGATGTTGACAAGGTGAAGTTTGGGGGTACATCATTGCAACCAATGGAGTAATTTCACAGAATTTACCACTAAATTCACCATCGCATTTACATTTGTATTCGTTGACACCATCAATACAGGTCGCGCCGTTCTAAAATTTGGGTTTTATAAAATGTTAAAACGACTTACTCGAGTTACTTGGCACATGTGATTTTCACAATCGTCGATATTTATGGTACAGTTTTCGCCCTTAAAGCCTGGTAAACACTCACAAGTATAGTAAGTATCATGGTCCACACACCGGGCGTTGTTTTTGCACGGGTTGTATTGGTCGGTACAAAAGGGAATTTTGGTTTCGCAAAATTGGCCTAAAATAAAAAGAAAGTGGTCTAAAATCTAAGAGTTTGAAAAAAGTCAATTTCAAATGAAATTATTTATAAAAATCTATAAAAATTTCGAAGTTCTTTCTGAGGGTTTAAAGTTTGCATTTTGACTCTTATTAAAAATAATTTTCCAAGTTTTTTTGCTATAGGCTAGGATATTACAAGAGGAAACAAGGAAGCTGTATCCTAAATTGTAACTCTGTTCAATGTTATTTGTGGCTTTTATTGGCAAAATTTTTGTCCCTTACTAAATAATTGTAAAAAAAAAACATATACAAGATCATCAGTATCATTAAATAGCTATAAAAAAATGTCAAATGTCAAAAAATAAATGTCAAAATTTTTTGATAGAATTTTTTAAACATTTTTTTTATTTTCCTGGTATCTTATCTGTATATTTTTATTCTAAATGAATTCTATTTCTTACTTATAATCGAGTCTTTATTAAATATAACTTGAAAAGTGGTAGATAGTCAATTAAGACTTACCCATGAACCCTGCTGGACATTTACACTGATACGAGTTAACCAAATCGACACATGTGGCATTATTCTGGCACTTATTACTCGCACAATCATCGATATTCGTCTCACATCTCAACCCCGTGAACCCTGCCACACACACGCAACTGAACCTTCCCTCCTCAAGCACCTTGCAACTGGCCCCATTTCGGCACGGGTTCCCATAGCAGGCATCGATCATAAATTCGCAATTTTTCCCATGATAACCTGGTGCACATTTACACTCGTAGTCCCGTTCCGGTTGTGTGACACATTTCCCGCCATTCTTACAGGGGAATGTGAAACAAGCATCACATTTAGCCAGAATTTCGTTGCTGACTTTTCCTTTGCATTGGAAGGCTGTGGAAGGAGTTGATAGAATTGATTTGTCTTTCATGTTAGCAGGTTCGGCACAATGGGCGATTCCGGGTTCCACATAGTCAACTTTGACCCAATCGGAGAGCCAGCGTAAGGAACAATCGCAATAAAGGGGGTTGGAGCCTAAAGCTCTGGAAAAAACTGGAAATATTATTGGCCATTGGGGGGAATGGTTTGGGCTTACATGTGGCTGATGGATTTGAGATTTGCGAAAGTGCCTTCGGGGATCATTGAGATTTGATTTCCATGGAGGGACCTGCAAGAAGACACGTTTAATCCGTCATTAGAAAAAAGTGGATTTTTTACAATATTCGAAGGGACTTAAGCCCTGTTAAGGCATTACGTTGGACACACTGCAACTTATTATAACTGATAATAAGGGTTGAAAGTTTTGATAAGTTGGCAAAAGTATTGTTTGATAACATTCCAATTTGGTTGCTACTCAAATCCCTAAAATAATTCAATTATAAAAAATATTATAAAAATAAAATAAAAATACAGTCTAGTCAATGATTTTAAATGGCTGATCCGATCCGCCTGGATTGCACTAATTTCATTGATGTCCAAATACAACTCTGATGTTTCCGGGGGGATTCCCCGGGGAATTTCTGTGAGTTTCGCCCTCGAACACCTTACTACAGTTCCTGTACAAGAACATTTAGGGGGGCAGTAATTTTCACCCAAGCACCCTTGATCATTATCACCTAAAACACAAATTAGTGCTTTGCTTATTTTTGAAATTTTTTTTTACTTGTGCACTTGAATTCATTTTTAGGTAATTCTTTAATTAGAACGTCTTTCACTCTTGGAGGGCCTGCACATTTCGGTGTTGACCCACTTAGGCCTTTATTTTTCAACCATTCGGAAAACCAAGCTAAGTGACAGTTGCACATGAAGGGATTTTGCATCAAATTCCTAAAAATTCAAGCTTTATTTCTAATCACAATTATTAAAAAAAAATACAAAGTGTGTAGTGATGTCAAGTGGTCAAAAGAGCCCGGCATGACGCAAGTAATTTGGTTATTATTAAGGGATAAAACTTTCAAATTGTGAAGTCCCAGAAACATTTTATTATGTATTTCTAGTAATTTGTTTTCCGATAATAATCTAAAATGCAAATCGATTAAACTTCAAATTGTATTGTATGAAAAAAAGTACAATTCATAAATTCTTGATGCCCCCTCAAATGAATTTTCCTCAATTCCGGTAATTTGATTTCGTCGAAGATCCAACCTAATTAGATTTGGGAGTCGTCCAAAAAGACCATCGGATTTGATTCGACCCAACTCATTATCGTGGAGTAAACTGAAAAAGAAAATTTTAAAGCAATTTATTTCATTTTACGTAACTGTTACAGTTCAGTGGTGTATACTGGGATGTCGCGTGGTATCTCCTTGAGGCCTTTTCCAGAACAGTCCACAACAGTACCATCGCAAGTGCACCCAGATGGGCACGCGTTATCAATGAGACACTCGCCGGCAAATCTCGTACGAAATTCTTCCTGACCTAAAATCACAATTTTCTTAAAATTGATCGAAAAATAATTGTTTTTATGATATGTTAATAAAATGTCATGTATGGAATGTTAAAAAAATGAACACCATTGCCACTGAATTAATCAAGTGGAGGTGCTTACCCTTACATTTAAACTTTTCGTCCTTCAAGGCTTCAATTCGCCGCCTTTGCATCCGTTTTGGAGTGTCACATCTCGCACCAGAAGTTTCAATTGGGTTTCTGTGGAGATATTCCGCAAGCCATTTCAAGTTACAGTCGCATATAAAAGGGTTTCGGGCCAAATGACTGAAAATATTTTTTCATTTGAGAGTTCTTTCAAAAGTTTTTTTTTGCTTACAGTGTTTGGATACTTCGCAAGGAATCAAAGCTGCCATTAGCCAGTGATTGGATATTATTATCATATAATGACCTACAAAAAATCACTGAATTTTGTTTTTATTAAACTCGTTTGACTCACAGTAGACTCAAGCTGTGCAAGTCACTAAACGTGTCCTTTCTTATACACGTAATTTCATTCGCGTTTAGTAGACTGAAAACAATTAAAAATGTAATTAAGTTCGTTAGATGTGATTTAACTTACAGAAGTTGTAATGAAACCAGACCTTGAAAAACTCCAGCCGGGAGGTCTTTAATTTTATTTCCGTATAAAACTCTAAAAATGGAGATTGAAAAATCGAAATGTTGGTGGATTTAAAGTAGGTACTTACAAGGACGTCAATGCTTTTAATCCCTGAAATGCATCCGATGCTATTTTTGATATTTTATTGTTACTTAAATCTCTGAAAAGTAGTACTGATGAGGATAATTCTGATTGGATTTGGTGGTGACTTACATTCGTCTTAAACGTTTATGTGCCGCGAAAGCTTTCGTGGGGATTTCCACAATTTCGTTCTGCTCTAAGCGTCTGAAAAGATCGAATTTTGCTATTTTACTTCAAACAATACTCAGATTCTGTAAAATAAATGTTCTATCAAATACCAAAATTTGAAAAAAAGCTTTAGAATTCTAGAAAAAAGTCAATGTTCTTCGTAGCACTGAAAAAATTCTTCAGAATTTTTTGAAATAAAAGTACTGATACTGAAAGGGTGACGTAGTGTCGGCTTTTACAAAAGATTGAAATGTTATTCTTTGTTTTGATAAGAGGGAGCGCTTCTGGAACAATGCCAAGAAACAGCTCCACGGGAACAAAAATTATGTGCTGGGTATGTCTTGATTGCCATACCCCACGAGGCGGTTAACCTCATGTGCTATAAAGTAGCAAGCACCCTTTTTTGAACATGTTCCATCCCTCCTCGTGTACAAATGCTTGGCCGTCTCAGTTTTAGTCGTGAGTTGCAGCACTGAGCGCTATCTCGTGTCACGTGCTAGAAGTAAGAAATCAATAAAAATTCTTACAATTCTGTGGTTCCTTCTGGGAGATGATCCGGAACTTTTGTTAGTCCTTTTTCACGGCAATCTACGATTCCATCCGCGCATCTGCACGGATGCGGACATTCAGGCTCGCTGATGCACTCCCCATTGATGGCACGTTCGGCCAAACCTGCAACATTTTTTCGTCTCTGAAACTCGACGAAAAAGTCGTTTTTTGTTTGTGGGTTGAGGAAAAGTCGGAGAAAATGTGAGAAATGCGTGGTCGATCAACAGGTTGTATAAGGGATTGCCTAACCTGCCGGCGTTCCACTCACCAGAACATTTGAATTCCTGATCCTGCAGATCGGCGATGTTTTGTCCTTTGAGATGGTTGGGTGAATGACATCTGGTGTATTGGGCAAGTCGTGGCGAATGTCTTAAATATCTCGCCAACCAAGACAATTGACAATCGCAGTGGAGGAGGTTGTCGCTGAGGCGCAATGTTCGCAACCGAAACATGTTACTAAACATATCTTTACCGATCCATGTGAGGTTGTTGTTATTTAGAGTCCTGTTGACAGTAAATTGAGTTTATTAAAATTGATTCAGTGGACATCAAAGAGGAGGAACGTCTGTACGATTTTACTTTGATAGTTTTTCTCAAGGAGATGAGCGCTCTCTGTGAAGTCAACGCGATTATTTTTAGCGAGTAATTTGTACGTTTATGTGTCTTCCTATGTACCAACTTGCATGGTTGATGATTGTTATTAATCGTGAGATTCAGTACACTGGCTCTATTTCGAGACAGAAAATTTTTGAAATTGCACGATTTTTAATAATTACGTCAGTAGACATAAAATTTTCAAAATAAAAAAAGCGATTTTTATATCTTTTCCTTCGGCCATATACGAAAGTAAATCATAACGCACAATTACATATGCGCGAAAATTGGCAATATCGTACGAGGTCAAAAACCTGTGCGATTTCTTTTCGCACTGTGTGTTAGAAATCTAACGCACAATTCACACTCGAATGTTTTATATTTTTTCATTTAACGTATTTTTGTATCCATTATAAAGAATAAATCGTTATGAAAAAAAAATATGTTCGTAAGAAAAAAAATATTTACGGTCATAGGAAAAATAGTGTACAAAACTTGCAGGAAAGTGTCTAACGCACTCGCGGTATTGCCTGCACTCGGCTAACGCCTCGTGCGCAACTTTCCCGCTTGTGCGTGTTATCACTTTCCGTGCTCGTTATGTAATATACTATTTCCGTATTATTAATTTTTTTTTGCTGAAAGTTTCAAGAATCCGCAATCTTAACACATTACAAATTAAATAATAACAATCGATAGCTATGGAAATTTTGAAAAATATAAAAGTAAAAAAACGTGGTATACAGTGTAAGATGCACGTTTACAATATTAAAAACTCCCTAGCTATGTTTTTTATGAAGTTTTTTAAAATTCGTATTTATAAAGTTTTATCCTTGATGTTTTATTGTAATATATAAAATTTTCATCTTCGTCTCATTTAACAGAAAAATAATTTTAATAAAATGATGGTAAAATAAAAATAAAATAAAAAATGTAACTTAATACTTCTTGGTGCTTTGAAGGGTCAACAGTTTTCCATTTTTTGCACAAATGCTACGTATAAAGCTGAGTGAAGAATGAGGTCAATATAATTTTAATTTTCTAAATTTCATCAAATTGTTAAACATTTGTACGATCCTAATAAATCGGAATATAAAAGCAAAGTAGAAAAATTGCAAAAATACCATACTGAAATAAGGAGTCATCTTAATTTATTTATGGAGTAGCTTTTTTGCTTTTTTGTTTAATTAGCGCAAACAAGGCGACGCTTTCGAGGGAGAATCGGGACATTAAAAATTTCATTAAAGAGAGCAAAACACAATATCTAGAGATTATATTACACGGCATTTTTTTACCGTTTCGACTTAATGAAAATTTCATTCCAGTTTTTAATTACAAAGATTTTATCCGAATTATTTATCTAGTAGTAATTTTAATTACAAATTAGTAAATATAATTGCAATTGCAATGTCTTGTAATAAGTACGTGATCGTCTAAAGTTGCACCAATACACCTGTTGCTTCGAAATGCACAAACCCTGTTTGCCATTATCCTTCCGTATGTCCACAATGTGTCCTTTCGGTTCATTTTATTGCGTTATGTTTCATCGCGATGTGTTCGCGGACGTAAAACAGCTTTAAAGCGCTAAATGAAAACTCATGTAATTTTAATACAAGTAAATCGATTCGAATAAATCGAAATTCAGCCGCATTTTGCCAGTAATATGAGATTTTTATTGGTATATTTGCGTCGATGATGGAATTTATCGACTGAAACTCCCGGTTTTGCTTCCCTATGTGAATTATACCCACGATGAGTTGATCACGTTTTAGTGGTCTCTTAGGCGCATCTGAGCGGTTTTACCTGACCTAAACAGACCACAACGCCATATTCCGGTAGCCAGAGATGATGTATTCCACCACGAAATTACCATAAACACACAAATCATCTTCTACGTGAAAATTTTCAGGAATTTCAATACTTACAAAATTTCGAGGTCCTTGAAGCTCCTCAAAGCTTGGTCGTCGATGCATGTAATTCGGTTATTATCAAGTTGTCTGAAAATATCAATTGATATGCCAGAAATTTGCCAAATAAATAACTTACAAATTTTTTATCGTTGTGATGCCCCTCAGGGTCTTCCTGCCGATTACCGATATCAAGTTATGGCTGATATCCCTGGAAAAAATCACGAGTATGAGATGGGGGCAAATTACTTCTTAATATTGACGTTAATCGTGTTGTCGAAGATGAATTACGCAAAATCAAAGTACGGCAATTGCGAAATTAGCATAATTAGGGTTGATGGTATATCATGCAATAACGTATAATTGCTAAAAAACGTTTTCAGCTTAATAAAGAGAGGCTGGAGCAGGAAGTAAGTTAGAAGTGATTGATTAATAAGTGAAATAATGAGAGGTTTTTTGTATTCCTTTGTACTTACAATCGAAATAAATTAGGCGTAGTGGAAAACAGGTTGTCTGGAATGTGTCGTATATAATTTCCATTAAGTCGTCTACAAAGAAACAATTTAGCAAGAATTTTCCTGTCATTATTCACCACTTACAATCGTTCTAAATTGACAAGATCCTGAAAAGCGTCTCTTTCAATTGTATGTATCTGGTTGTCAGTGAGTTGCCTGAAATTTCAGCCACCGATGACCCACCAAATCAATCAACACTTTTTAGAACTACTTACAAAATCCGAAGCTTCCCCAGATCCTGGAAATCCGACTCGAACAGCACCGTGATGTTGTTTCCTTGTAAATCTCTGAAACAAACGGAAAACTCATCATTATTCCCGTCACAATTAAAATAAAAATCAAATTCTGAAGCCATTTCGTTCAATTAATTCGGTTTTGACAGAATAATTGGATTAAATGGTCGTTGTTGGAGTGTAAAATGGACTTTATGGATGGCTGCTGGAAGGGCATTTCTTATGAAATGCATCCAGTTGGTATTCCTGACATGGCTCCCCTTTATTCAATTAAATCCCTCAATCAAATGCTTCGCCGTGTTGCTGTGTACAATCAAGTTCGTATTTTCAGGATAAATCGCGCCAATCTCGGTGACTTTATGCAACAATGTTTCAGGGAAACTTTCAAAGAATTCATTAATATTTCATGAATTGCTTCACGGCCTTGATAGATTGCTGCAATTAATAATCGGCGAAGTTACCACTAATAACAGATTCCTGAAATTAATTAAAGAAATCACCGATTTTTTTATTCACGGGAAGTGTTAATAAATTTGAGAACTGATTGGTCTAGATAGCATCCCGAGGTTCGTTTTGTTAAAAGAATAATTGTTTGTTTTATTCGTTCCTCCCTGGAAGGTAGTAAGAAATTTATAACCCGGCTGAGTTTAAGGTGCTATAGGGCAAGTCCGGCTCGAGTGGTCGGTTAATTGGATTAAAATTTAATAATTCAATAAAATGCATAGACCAGTTTGGGCAGATTAATTACGGTCTATTCAGCAACAATAAATCATAAGCGACGTAATTGGCTTAACAAAACGAGCAGGATTGATGTTTGTTTTAGCAAGGGGTTTTGAACTTCAAACGTTTGGTCAACGGAAAATATAATACGTTTTGAATGCACCGGACAAACGATTTTAATTTTCAAGCAAACACAACAGCTTTGTGTTAATTTTTAGTTTGAAAATGTAAACATTACATCATGCGGACCTTTAAAACGTACAGCTTGTTAGCAGCTGGACCTAAGTACATATTTTGAGCTTTTTTCTCGTGAATTTGATTTCTCTCGGGCATACATTGGAGCAATTAGAACAAAACAGCAATTTTTCAATGGCGTCAGAGTCGAACCAAGTTGCAGCGAGACTGTAATTTATTTAAATCGCTATTAATTAAACTTATATCCGATATATCGTAATCCGGGAGATAAAACTCTGCTTGTATGTGAGAATGTTCCTAATGGCTTTCGATTAAGTTGACATTCGCGTGGGAATAATCACGAATTGCAAATATTAAATGCAATAAACTTGTAAATAGACAGTAAGGCGTTTTATTTGCCGTGCATACAAACCATTGGAAGTGTAGCATTTACCACTAAAAAATTCTATTCAATTGAAATAACAGTTCAGGATTTTCCCAACACTCCTTCAGCTGATTCTTTTATTTCGTAAAAGGATAATTTGGCTTTTGATACATCCACTATTTTTCCTAAATCGTCCGTAAATCCGAAACAAACTTCATAAATTATAATAATCGTAGGAAAAGTTTTGAGAAAAGCAGGAACTGCAGCAAATATGTCAAGATATCGAGATAAATGTGTATTCTATTATTGATTTTAAGTTAAAAAAATTTGCTTTGGTGGGCAGTTATTTTGAAAACAAAAACAGAATAAATTCACTGGACAACATAATATTTAACTTCAAGTGGAAATTATAAAATATGTTTCTGCTGCAAATATAATGTTATCATAAATTGAGTTTATCTCAATTTTACAGGAATTAGTTTATCTACATGATTTTTTTTTTTAATACAAATTTTTAATTAAAAATTTCGTTGAACTTTCCTTTCATTCTTTAAACGAAATAATTGATTAATTGAAGATCAGAGAATGATTTTATAGTCTAGATTAAATCCACAGAAAAAATAACTAACTCACCTGTAGATTAAAAAGGAAAAAATAGTAGGTACCTATTTCACAATTTTTCCAAAAAAAAAATAAACAAATTTATTATGATTCTGACATCATAAACACATCATACATTTGTATCATTAATAACGTTTAAAATCAGTTTAAATTGTAAAAATACTGTCATTTTTTACCATTTCCCGTTATATTATATCAGGCAAACAATAAAGGAGTAATTGTAATTCAACAAGAGGCGTGAATCTTTCTCTTTCATAAATGAGACTGACATGTTCACATATTTATAAGATCTTGACGTTTGGGAGGACAAATTTGCAATGTATTTTATGAGTAAATAGTTTTACAGTAATGACTAGTTGACACACATTTTACCTTTAATCTTTTTTGAACGTGTAGCTCATAAAATACATTTCCATAGTAGGAAATTTTGTGCCATTTAAAATGTGCAGTTAGTTGTTATATACTTCGCACCCGTCACATGTATACATAAAGTGTCAAAGTTTATTATCCATAATTTGATTTGACAGTTATGTTCATTGTTTAGTTTCTTTGGAAAGCTTATTATTTATAGAAAAACAAGTCTTTAATGACAATATAACTGTAAAGTCATTATTGACTCACATTAAAAAAGGAACAGAGGGGCGTTTCCGACCTGTCCTCACTATTCAAACGTCATTAATTTTGCTTTTGATAGTACAAAATAATCTTGAATTCCGGTGATTCGCAGGAATTATATCATTGTAAGAGTAATAAAATTATACGATTCATGATCATTTGAAATTCTAACTAGTATGACGTTGAGAATTAGTTTTATGCGTGATTATAAAATTTATAGTAGTGGAGAACTGTTTTCAAGCATGCACTGAATTTCTGGAAGCTCATTGTACAAGTTTGAGTTATGTTTTAAATTTTTCTCTTAATTTATTCAGAAAGAATTTAAAAGCTAATTCATAGTAAATCTTTTAATGTATGTTTTCAACTGTAATTTCAAGAGTAATTTTTGTACGGTATTAATATTTTATTGTTTTGAATGAAAGTTTCTCTTGTTAGCTGTAGTTACGGTGCTGAAAAACGTGAAATTAAAATAAAATCGAATGAAAAGTGTGTTGAGTGACGGTAATTGTGAGTAAAATGACAGACATACATTAATGAATGATGTAGAGATTTGAAAATGATTGATAGACATCATCGGCATTTATATTAATTTAAATAAAAAATGATTTCATAAAAAATAAATTAAAAAAAAACGTTTCAAATGCAAAACGTTCCCGTCATAAAACCTCGAGAAAACAATGTTTGCTTAATGCAATCCGCAGTTGGTGCAAATCCTTGCATTCGTTGTTTATTTGCTTGTAAATATTACTTCCTCGTGCGTGACTCGCGTAAAAATAAAACTCGAAAATAATTCTTCGGATGAGCATCATTATCGTGTAAAAGCTATCTTCGAAAGCGTCCCAGCAAACCGCTTTATTTCTTAATTCCGAGGGCTGCATTTTCCCACAGCGCGTCGCGATAAAAATGCAAATTTCTCGAACGAACCTATCCAAAAATAAAACTCTGTTTCGTCGCGTTTAAATTCAATCAGATAAAAACCCTTTTAGGCAAATAAATGTTGTAAAAATTAAGTCGTCCAATATTTCGTGAGAAATAGTCATTTGTGTCGCCTAGAATGTTTATGTAAATCTGCGGCTAATCACGCGCAAAAAACGCGACTTTACCGCGAGAAAACTTGGTTCTAGTAAAAAAAATTTCTCAAGTTGTTCCTTTATTATTGCCCAGTGTGCTCGCACAATTGTTTAATTAATCCGCCATGTAGGGGCCGAGATACGATCTCGAAAATCCTCAATTTCTATTTGGAGACATCTTGTGGTTAGGTCGTAGTGGTCGTTACGACCTAAGTGGCAATAATCCGCATCCAATCCTTTAGATCGAATTTCAGATATCACAAAACTCATCCAATTATTTCGCGAAAACATTGCGACCATAAAAATCACAACACGTTCAAATCACAGCATTACAAAGTTTACAACTTTATGGATGGTTAGACGCTGAGTTAGTAGACATGCAAGCAGTGAGAGTAGAGAAAATGCCACGATTTATTCTTATCATCAATAACAGTAGAGTTTTATGTGCAATAATGACATAACGCCGTAAAGGTTAATGGAAAAAACAGACGTATAGTTTTAGTATTTGAACATTACGAAAAAGGAATGTTTGAGATTTTGTTTTCGTAAGGGGCGTAACTTTTAAAAATAGCTCCCGAAGATTCCTTACAAGTTGTGGAAGTCTTAGAAGTTGTGTAAGTCTCGTTTCTTGAGTTCTAATTCGAGCTATTGAGTGTATTTGGTCGGAACCCCGAGGCTCTTTGCTCCCGCTGCAACCACAACGGTCTCAATCAAGGAACTTTGTCCTCGAAAGAGGATTACAAAACGTCAATAGACAATCCTGAGAAAAACGACAATTTTTGATGTAAAAATAAAAACACCTGAATTGTGGGCGATTTCGTCCTAATGGTCGGTGTAGTGGCTGCTTGCAAACGGGGTATTTTTGACACGCAATGGAAATAACGTGACCGGACTGCGAATGAGCCGAAAGCGAGGTGCCGCAATAAAATGCCTTGAACATTGTACACCACTATGTGAATATGACCATTCCGAAACCCTTTCCATGTAAATTGTACATACAACAGGACTGTTTCGTGTAAAATATGCCTTATTTGATTACCGGTTGAAATAAAATGCTTACATTAGTTAGGTTTGTCGCGGCTGATTTACGACGCTCGTATGGAAACTTCTTTTTTCGCAGGTTTTCCTCTTCGCCAAAATTGACAAAGACGGATGCCTCTAAAACAACACTGAATATTTCTGATTAATTGTCCTCGAGAGATAACAAAACCGAATTTTTCTTCGATCAGTAGAGTGACTATTCTTCGCCTTCGATTTAAGCAAAATGGCGCCTCATTCAGTTTTCCTTTCTCGAATCGCTGCATCATGCACTTTAAGTAATACTGGTCAAAGAAGTTTTCCAGAGAAATCTAGCAACCATACTAAGGGATAATTAAAATCATTTTCATGTCAATACTGTCTGTTGTTATAAAGTTTTGTGTATTATTAGGAATTTTTTCAAATTTCGTATTCCGTTATTGGCATAGATATCGCTTTTCTTGTAGGTGTAATTGTAAGATAATTGCATGTTAATGTGAAAGTTGGATAATTGCAGCAGTGATAAATATAGCGGGACTTGGCAATTTCGAGATTACTAGAAACTTGTGAACGTAAAATTGTTGAAGTATGATTGTTGTCGGAGATGATTCTAAACTTATCTTAGAAAACGCATTTCTTATAAATTCATCAATGCTTACTGTTTGTACAAGTTGTCCACTAAAATACTGCTAGTTTTTTAATTCTATAATTCATTTTAAGAAAATTTCTCCTGTTTCATTGTTCGAAAATCATACCAGTAGATATGTTTTCTTAAACATAATGGGGTGGCAAATGTTTCGTATCGTTTTTACTTTTCTTGCTAATGTACAGGTGAAATACAAAAACATGTGAAATTACATGTTTAAAACCATGTTTTGCCATTGATTTCTGTTGAATTTTTTTTTAATTCTTAATTGAATTCCTCTAGAAATAAAAATAAAATTTTGGGTGTTGGCAAACAGGGATTGACTTTATTCTAATTTAGTAGTTTTAAATTTTTATGTGTTGTAAAACTATCGTTTTTTAAAGAAAAACCTCTAGAAAAACCCAAAAGCCAAAATATGATTTTGGCGAGAACGTCGATATTCAATAGACACTTATCATTGTTAATGACCATAATGTGGGTGTCATGATTTAGCTTGATTTGTGTTAGATAATGAAGTTTATTACCATTCGAATGTGGTGGTAATATCATTCTGCCAAAAAACGGGGGATGAAAATTTATGTTTTGCTTTTCATACTTTTAAAGCTTAATTCGAGTAGCAAGCATAAAACGAAATACCTGTCTTTAAAATAATTCCATGTTAATGAGATCTAGCAAGAATACATCATGTTCCCGCAAACAAACATTAACAAAGTGAAGACAGTCCCGAATAAACACAGAAATGACAAAAACAACATAAACTCACATGTAAACACAAGGTGATAAAGTGTGCTTTTCCTGTTCTTGACGTCTCATTTTCTGGTGCGTATTTTTACTGCTAAGGTGCGTAACGCTTAAACTCAATTTGCCCGAACTCTCTCAACAGTAAGTAGATTCATTTCAAGCGGCCGTTTTGCCCTTTCCTTATTTTTATTTAATCTGGTAATAAATTGTTCCAGTGTAACAAATCCGCGATTCAACTCCCACCTAACTCAATCTTTCACTTCATCGAATCGTAGCGATTTCCCAACCGAAATGAAAATAAACAAATTGTTCATTGAACAAAATTTTGTTAACGGGAGCATGAATCGAAAAAATTGTTTTCGAGCCCTGCAGTGCAAAATAATTCCGTATTAATATTCAATCTACAATTGTATCCGTGTACACGCACACATTTTATGCCAAACCGTAATGAATATTAAATGGATATTAGCAGTGATATTGGTAAATGCTTGTGCCACAGGTTCTGCCACATTAGTATTCAAATAGTGAGTTTCGTATTTATCATTGTCGGACAAGAGCGAATTTGCGGGGCATAATTTATTTCGGAACGTCGCCCTTTGTGTCTAAGTGCGAAAGAGAGAATGATTTTTTAAACCCATTGTGAAGTTGACCAACTACGGACTAACAAAGCTATATTTTGCGTCGATTCGAATGAGTCTGCACCTGATATCGGCAGTTTTTCAGATGAATAAAGCTCGTCGATTTGGATCAAGTGCAGCACTGACGCATTACACAAAAAGCACAAAAACAATCAACGGTAACCTAGTTATGTGAAACTAGAGCCAAAAAGCGCTCATCAACATTTCAGCAATTTAATGGAAATGGATTTGGTGTTCCAGTTATCATTATTTTGTCTAGTTAATTAAACGAGTACTAGTGAGATAGAAGAGCTGACAGAATTAACACACTTCAGATGTACGATGAGAGAAAAAAAAATAACACATAAAAAATGGTTAATCGAATACCAGGGTAAGTTTGTGGACTGGGAGAAATCAAGTTTGGCTACTATGTACATAAAAGAAACCTAATGTTCAACGAGATGGAAAGAATAGAAACGTCAGGTTAATACTGATAGAGAAAGTAAAAGAAGGAAAAATAAGAGTGAAATAAAGAAAATAGTGATAAAATTTGAAGAAAAAAAACAACGAAAGTGTAGAACGTGCAAAAAGGGATGGGAGACGATTGGGTTCTACGAAGAACTGAGAGAGGAAGAAGAAGTCAGAGAAAAAATACTAGACGATGTGGGCACAGCGATAGAATGGATGGGTGTACTCGTAAGTGTCGAAGACGGCAAGTTTGTAGAGAATGAGTGAATTACAATTATTATTTTTTTAATTATTATTGTTGTTCTAATTTTTAAGTTTAAAATACAAATACTTAAAAGTAGTGTGCTGTTGAAAGAAAAAAAGTAGGTCTAAATAACATAATAAATATCAGCAATTCAAAAGCATCGGATAAAAACAAACCTGTTTTCAACATAAAAGGTGAATTATCACATCATAATGGGAAAATTATCGTAACTTGTCTTGACTGACAAATTATCAGAGAAAAATTTCCTCTTGATTGAAGTCCATTTACTTAAAAGTTGTTCTTTATGACAGAACTTGTTATCCATCATATTGTACCGTTAGCAAAAATGCTGTGTGTTTATGATTGAAGGACTTTTTGCTGTTATAATAACGTGCTAACTACCAAACTTTACTGCTTCAATAATATGTCTCAGAAATTGGGTCTTTGTGGAAGTAGTTTTCACAGTTGTTTAATATCCAATTATGGCTACTTTGGCCCTCCCACCTGTCACAGCTTATCCTCAGACCGTTCCTAAATATAATTTGAGCAATCCTGCAATCATATCAAATCGGAATTTCTGTCATTAATAAAATAATAATTAGAACCGCTTTGAAGCACGTGAAAGTGCAGCTAAATGCACTTTATCATCGCATTTGCATAAGTCACTGAATGTGCCTTTTATAGTCCTTATACTAATGAGTAAAGTGTCTGCGGAAGGAAGTAACGATAAACTAGATGGGTTTTTGCATCAAATGTATCTTAAAATTTATACGACGCTAACATAAGTTGGCGAGATTAATTCTCATTTCTCAAGTCTTGTATTAAGAGGAACTTCTTTGTAAAAAGCGCATTTTTCTTCCAAGACAAGAAGTGTAATTGCTGATTATAAAACTTGTCAGTCTTAAGTAACTTATGTCGCTCATTTCCACCCACTAAAATTGAATACAATAGCTATATTTTTTCGATCGAAAATATGTCGAACATCAGCGTGACCAATGAGTTCGTGGGTTTGGTGGGTTACTCCCACTTTCATGTGCTAGATATTGCCAATAATATAAATTGCATTATTATTCATCTTAACGACGGAAACAATAAACTTTAACTGGTTGTTATTTTGTTATTATAAAAATCTGAGGCGTTTATGGCTCACGTGATAATTTATAAACCATAAATAAGATGTACATTGATGAGTCGATAAAAACTGATTGTCTTGCTGACAAGACGTCTATTATATTATCACTTCTTGGATATTTATAGCATTAGAAAATCCAAACCTAATCCAGTTTGGTAATTCGTTTAAGAAAATTTTATACGGTTTCAGGGGCCGCTACTTAACGATCGCGATGATAGCTTTAAAGGAAACCCAAAAAAAAAAACAAGAAAGACGCATTAATAAGTTAAAAACTTCATTAATGTCCATTAAATACCTTCATTAAGGCTTTAGTATTAAACGTTTAGAGGGTAAACCGCATCAAAATAGGCCATAAAAAGTTCATTAAACCGCGAGATCATAAAATATAAAAAGAGACAAAGAGTGACTTTATAAGACGCGTTAATACCCGACCTTGTTGCATGTGATATTAAAGACGGTATTGTAGCATTCTTAAAAATTAATAACAAACTTCCCCGGAATGAAGATCCGGATTACAGCCGCCTACCGGTGGCCAAAGTCTCTAAATATGAAGGGAGGGAGCTTACGTGTGTTCAAACCCCGGATTAATCTGACAAAATACGCGAGATTTACTCCAGACGTGTCTTAGGTATTTATTTTCCGTGCATTTTTTATAAGAGAATAAACAGTCAGATTTGTATGGGAACATAAAGTCCGGTATAATGAGAACCAAGACGTTTGTGAACGCGGTCCCATGCGATGCTCCCATATCAGGAGTTGCGTGAGTGTGATTGATAATGGGACACGAAATGGCAGATGATCGCATACACATTTGCACCCATATAGACTCCTTCGCTGTCACATTTACCATGTGAAGGGCATGACGAATCAATTTTCCAACACTCGGAGGAAGCGAGTTTTGTTAGAATAACATCATTAGGATTGAAAGGAACTAGCTATTATTGTTGCTAAATAACTACTTGAAAGCACTTCGATGCCAGGGGATTAAGTGATTAAGGCACTATTTAATAAACAGACTGTTATATGAAGTATTCGCTTTTCGAAGCATTCTAATATTAGGAACAAAGACGAGGCTTCATCAGTGGCAATTAACAGACAAGAATAAAAAAAGCGATGAGAGTCTGTTGCTACAAGAAAGAAATATTTAAAAAATTCTTACCTTTTGTGGCAAATCGTCTATTATTTCAAAATAACCAACTTAATAAAATTAAGCGTATGTACAGTAAATTAACTATTAGTTGATTTTCTTAACTATGTGAGTCACCACAGTAACACCCCCCAGAACAAAATCAGGGAAAATTATTTTGTAGTGGTAATAAAACTAACCTATATTTTAGAAACAACCAAATTAAACGTTCGAATTTTGTATACAATTACCTACTTTCGATGTTGTTATAACTTCATAAGATTCACGGACTTTTACTTTTTTATTTTGTAAATTGCTGCAAAACTGTACCTCAAACATTATAATGTTTTTAGGCATACATAATGTAAAATGTTCAGAGAAATCAACTGGCTCTGAGAAAACTGCAAAATTTTTGATTTTTTAGAAGTTATAATAGTTGAATTAATATTTTGGATATTTTTGATTTTATTAGTAATTTTCTCGATAACTATTTACCGTAGAACAATTATCTTTCTTCTACATGATGAAAAAATAAATTTGCTTTCCCACGGTATTAAAGGAAAAGGACTAGCGTTAATAATTCCGGAGTTATTAGCTCATAAACCGCTCCGCTCCGGGTACCGAAAATCGACCAAAATTTCGACAAAAATCGAAAAAATTAAAAACCTCAAAATTGAACTATTTGCACTCTTGGGGGTTCAAGGGACTTAGAAAAGTACAAAAACGTTATAAACATGCAAGAAATGCATTAAAAAAAAAAAGAATGAATATATTGACTTAAAACATCGAGACTTTCGGCGGCGTGGTGGTATGGTGGCATAAGGTCCCGCTTTCCGGCAGGTGGGTCTAGGGTTCGAAAACCGCTCAAGTCAACAATTTTTCACTAGTTCAAATTAAAATTAGCAATAAAATATGGCGGGCGCATAAGAGCGCGAACTTTAAAACATGTGCACATGTTCTAATAAGTATAATACGAGATAGAAAGAGCGCATAACAGCAAATAAGAATGCAAAGCATAATAAGAAAGAGTAAGTAAAGCAGCTTAGTGAACAAAGCATAAGTAAGGGAGAGCACAAGCATAAGGGCTTTTTTCCATGTTGGTGTCACAATGGACATTTTGTGCGACTGTTTTCAGTCTCTTTGTGACACTGTTTTTGAAACATTTTATGCTACATTTTTTTTTTTTACGTCTCTTTTTGAAATGACGTTTAAATAAGTGCCCGAAATTTTTTACATAGGTAAAACCCCCTTAAACTCTATCTCTGGCATCGTCACTGTCACCCTGTATAATTATTTTGAAAGAAAAAGTGTATTTTAGAAAAAAAGTTACTCAAATTTTACATGTTGATCTTCAGTAAAGAACTGATATCTGTTTTTCAAACTGCTTTGCAGTGTATAATGAAGAGAGAGTAAGAACGTTCGTGCAGGGAGACCCTGTACATCTAAATTATACAGGGTGCGCCAGAACTCGCGCCCCAGAGAATATTTTCAAGTAAGCTAAGATATCAGGAACATGAAAAAAAATGTTTAAAAAATTCTATCTGTCAAAAAATTTTGACATTTATTTTTTGACATTTGACATTTTTTTATATCTATTTAATAATACTGATGATCTTGTATATGTTTTTTTACAATTATTTAGTAAAGGGACAAAAATTTTGACAATAAAAGCCACAAATAACATTGAACATAGTTACAATTTAGGATACAGCTTCCTTGTTTCCTCTTTTAATAGCCTATAGCGAAAAAACTTGGAAAATTATTTTTTCAACAGAAATAAATAGAGTCAAAGTGCAAACTTTAAACCGTCATAACTTCGAAATTTTTATAGAAAAATTTTTTTTAACATTTTTTCCATGTTCCTGGTATCTTACCTTATATGGCATTTTTCTCTGGGGCGCGAGTTCTGGCGCACCCTGTATTGCGTTGATAATAATACTTTTGTTAATATGTGTTCGGTCAAGAGAAATACAAGACTAGAAAGATATCGAGCGATCAAGATAATTTGTAATCAAGTCATCTTTTGATCAGAAAACGTATGTCTGTAAAATGTCAAGTAAAATGACAAGTCGAAAGGTAAAGTGGCATGATCAAAACGGTGATGATTATAATACTTAAATTTATAATTTACCTTCAAAAAAGAATGGTCCTACTCGTATTATTATACGTGAGCGAATAATTCCAGCCCATTTTACTTTTCGACTTGTCATTTTATTTGACGTTTCATGTGCAGTTAGTTCAAAAACAGACATACGTTCTCGGATGCAAAGAAGACTCAATCGAGTCAATAATAATGATAATATGATAATAATAATAATAATAATGTAATCACAAATTATCTTGATCGCTCGATATGTACTAAAGTTTACAAGCTATTGGAAACTATGGAAAACAATGTTGAAACTTCAACAAAACAAGTGTTTTGTTATTTTGTAATAAACTTCTGAGAATTTCTGAGAACAGATTTAGTTCCGTTAAATATTTATTAAGAATACATCTTCCTATGGAAAATAACAGTTGAAAAACGTTCTATTGCCTATTAATTTAAAGCATTGTAAAAAAAGATCCTTTGATCGTACAATGTAGATAATAACAGATCTGCTGTGTAATTTTTTATTTAGTAGTAGCAAGTAATAATACGTTGTATAAATTTAAGTAAAAAAGCAATGTTGAAAATTCCACGGTGGCTTGGCATGGAATTTATAACAGGAGTAGTGCTCAGAGTGGTAAACGAATTTTGGTGGATGCGCCGGATAAATAATAACACACTCGTTTTTGCTAGACAAACAAAACCTTATACTTGAGCAAACAAAGGAACATTAGAGGGTGAAATTCCCGCAAATCAGATCGAACCTCAAGTTTATTCAGGGCAAGTAAATTAAGAAAATTGTTTATAATTATTCGGCTTGTAGCACGCCGTACGAAAACACGTTCATTGTAGCGATGTGTGTGTTAGCAGGAGGAGCTTGTGGTAGTATTTCACACGGGGTGAGTGCGATAATGCTATCTTTATGGCGTATCAGCCGCAAATGAGCAATTACTTAACGCGAATGGGACATGTAGTGCAGTCGAATAGCCGAAGAACGTCGATATTTTCAAAAGCGCATATTTCTTCCGATATTGAATAAAATCCGGATACATTTTGCGCGTAATGTAATTTGTCTGGTGTTTGGTGTTTCGTGCAGTTAGATATAATTGTAATTGGCAGAAAGTGGCCGCGCGTTATAACAAACTCCCCTCGGTGGCGTGGCCGCATGACAGTCGGAACACGGCAATTAACGAGAGATAAAGTGATTATGAACAGCGGCGGCGCCCGTGGACGCCAACACAGAAAGAGAACGAGGACGCTTCCGGCGTGATATCCACCGGGATCGGATTGGGATGCCTTTTACTGCTGGGATTTACTCCGGAACGGATTTACGGTGGCTGCTACTTGAATTACTACGGACGAGTTTTTATATTTACGTCAAGCAATGGTTAATTTTCCTGTCTCTCTTTCAGGAATTCGATCGAGTGGAAAGGGAAAAACAGGAAAGTGGATGAAAATTGATCAATGGGCTGATTATTGTCAATAACAGCAGGTAATAAAATGATAGAATTGCCGGGAAAGACTCTTAGTTTTTCTGCTCTAATTCCTTCTTACGATAATACTACGACTACCTTTATTAATTAAAATTATAATTTTTTGTCCCTTAAATTACCATTTTTCACTCTGCTCACTCTTTACATTTCTTATTAAAAGACTCAATCAGTTTTAATGGAAGCAAAGAACTCCAGGCTTCAGACTGTGCCAGAAAATTACATAAATTCAATATTGATCTTTGGATTAGTGAACTAACAATTTATAAGAAAAACGAAAACATTTGATCAAGAGCCGTACAATTAGCGTTTTAGAGAAACAACAATAAATGGGAAATGTTTGCACAATGGAAATCAAAATATATTTCATTAGGAAATTTAAAAAACTCAACAATGATGTGTGTGGAAGTTTACTGTTTCAATATTATCACTATTACAATTTATTTTCATGAATACAATACCTAAAAATAGCAAATAATGACTAATTATAATTCAAGAATGACCAAAAATACATTTACAACACAGTAAGGATCATTAAAATACGAGAATGTGACAATATTTTACGTACCAAGGTCGGTATCACTTATTTTTGTGCACAAATATGCAGTTTGAAAATCCAGGTGTAGTCAAGGCTTTCAGGCACCGCGAAGATCATAAAACACTGTTGAGGTGCGTATTTTTAAACTATGTGTGTATTATATCGCAAAATTTGGATTAAATATCTTTAACAATTACAAGATGTGTAAATATGTAGGTGCACTTTAATTTGATTACTTGCTTTTAATAATAAAATAAAGAAAAGTAGTGAGTACCAAAAAGCAATGATATTTATACAGGATGTTTCACATAATTTTACGAGGCCTGCGCCTGTAAGATGCAATCAATAATACATGTTCCGGTACGAACTCGATTACAAATTTTTAAAAATTGGATAATCTTCTCTAGTTTCAAAAATTACAACATTTTTAGATAGTTAGTGATTAAGATAGACAAACTAGAAAGAATCATATTTATGCCGTCTATTGATAGAATAAATGATAATTGTTTCTGAAAAACTGCAGTTTATGACTGTTAATGAAAAAGTGATTAGTTTGACAACTACTATGATGGGTTTCCAAAAATTAAATAATTAAAGGTGTATTTTTTGTATCTAGTGTTTTGTGAATTTTGTATATTTGGGTGCGTTCATTAGGCGCAGGCTTCATAAAGTTGTGTGAAACACCCTGTACCTTCAATTCTTAATACCCTGGATGTAGTGAAAAAAGAAAATAAACAATATATAGGTTGATTTTTAAATAGACCGACAAAATTTTATCACAGCTTTCTAAGGATAAATGGAGACAAACTGTACCCTCTTTACGTTTATACCTTTTAGGGGCAAAACCCCCTTGATCCGTGCCACTTACGGCGTTTATGAATTGTTGCAATGATCAAGTACATTTTCATCACGTTAATACCATGGTTTCCACTACCTGTGCTAACACATCAGTGGCGTACGCTTTACTTCGAAAATAATTTTAATAAATTTTATGTGGAGAACGTTTAAACAAAGAATTTTTTAAATATTTTTTCCAGCATGTTCTTATTTGATACTGCTAAGGATAAAATTTTGTCGGTCTATTTAAGAATCACCCTGTATGTATATAATATTAATCAAGAAAGTCTTCACTGGAATGAATACATCGGAAAATTAAATTTCGGCCAATTTAGTAAAACGAAAAATGTCTCCATTAATGTTAAAAAACTCAGTCCTATTCAAAAATAATTAGAGTGAAAAATATTGCGTTCAGATTGAAAATAAAATCGATCATGAAAGGCTTTGCATGTAATTACATGACAACGCAACAATTCTATCTAACGGAAAATAGTATTCATAGAAAAATCAATCATTTCTGTAGAATGAAATTCCAAGAAAAATAGCAAATTAGTTTTTTTAAAGAAACTACACAAATGTTTATTAAAAACCGTTTACGAACAAAAACTTGAATCATGTCGCTGAAATTCACTCGACTTCTGCTTTTTGATGCACCACTTTTGCCGGACAATTTAGACTATGTGTTTACAACCGTCAGTCGTTCCTTTCGCAAAATAAATGTATCCAGGCAAAGTTTTGCTGGTGGTATTTCAGTAGCGACCTGAGTTATTTGTCCGAAAAACGCTTTGTTGAAATTTACATCGAATTTTTCTTTCAGTAACTTTCCGTTGTTTCGTGCATACGCGTTGCAGTGTCGGCATTCAAATTCGCATGATTTTCACGTCGGCAATAAACAAAGGCGGAGTAAATGAGGCAAACGACGGGCAAAAACATTCCAGCAACGAAACAATGCTCCTTCCATCAGAGTCCCACAGTCACTCCCTCAATCTTGAATTCAAAACAGGCTGCTTGCTGCTGCGATGTAAATGCAACGAACGAACTTGCACATGCATTGTCGATCTTGAATAGCGGATAAAATTGATAGGCCAATTTAATTCAACTCGTTTGTGGAATCTACCGCGACTCAACATTGCTTTACAGCGATTTTGTTCACGATTTTCCGCTTTTGCCATTAGATGAAACCCTGGAATGCGGTAATCTATAACTGGACTTGTCAAGCTCAACTAATGACAGGCTAATTATCGTCTATTTCTGCAAAGGTGCGTTCACCCACTAATTTTTTGCATTTTTCATAAACCTTGCCGAACCTACGCGGCCTAATAAAAGTTTCATTTGAGACGCATTGTGTGGTTCTACTTTACGAGGAGCCGCTGCAGGAGTCGCACTACCTACTACAAAGACGTCATTTAATATTCCTTATGAGAGTGGCAGAATGCAACATGTCACAACACTCCTCCGTAATATGTACGAACAGACGACGCACTCCTTTCATTCATATTCATCTCGCTATGCATTAAACATGCGAATATTGGCACCCTCAATCTCAATCAAGAACTTTTACCAAAAAGCACCGCTCTTGTACTGTTTGTTCATGGTAATAGCAAGCTGCACTCAGGTGGAGACTTCACTACTCTAGCAGCTTCTTGCGACCTCATTTTACATCTAATTAACCCACTTAGAAAATCAAACAGATACACAGATCCTTTGTACCTCACTCAACAAGTTCGCAAATAAGAACTAAGCCTCAATCACTAAACTAATTAAATGAAAAGTTTTTTAAAATTCTAACTGAAGACTACTCGAAGTCAAAGACCAACAAAAAACTCACCCCTTTTGTGGCTTTCCTGTATTCCCATGTGAAATATGATTATCTAAGGCTAGATCTCATTGTTCATTTGCATTTTACAAGAATCCCGTCCCACCTCCTCTAATACGTCTTTGGAGTACAATAACTTATGTTTATTCAAAGAGCATTGAAAATATTTTTCAAAGTGTAATAATATATTCATTAGTAGAGTCAAATTTAATTGGCCGATGCAAATTCGCTATATCTTCTGACGCTTATAAAAGAAATCGTGCCTACGACGTTATAAACAAGCAAACACGTAGTCAAAGAGACCTACCGAGTTGTATGTGGTCTTTAGGGTGGTCTTAAGCTCGAGCAAGAGTTAAAGTGCACGTTTACGGAATATCCCATCCACTTATCCAACCTGACCAGCCATAAATTTCACAATCTTTGATTTCTTATAAATTTGAAGAATGCTGCGAAAGTCGTGTCCAACACGTGTAAACACGAATTCCGAGCCACTATTTTATTCAAGAATATACACAAGTGCGACCTAACGCTGATATGAAAATCCTGCTCTGTTCTTTGAAAACTCTCAAAGAGGAATTTTCGCAAGATATGCGCCTGCTTTGTATCAAAATGCATACATATATGCATGACGACGTTAACAGATGCCACATGTTATTTTACTCGTTTTAACACGACGAAACTTTTATATGTTTTTCGATGAGTTTATAGAGGGAAAAATTGACACATTTACAATTCCTCAATTATTCGGGATCTAGATTTTTAGATTGCTGCAAAACAGAACGAAGAGGAATAGGAATAACGTCTTTGCTGGCATATTTATGCATTAATAATGCATGAAACGTGGAATCCAATGGAAGTTTTTCCTCTATAAATATTTCGCAGAAAATTATGAAAATCCGAAATGAACGATCCGTTATGAAAAAGCTCGCTCAAATATATTTATGATATGAGGTTTTAAAAAAAGATAAAAACATAAGATATTTAATTACTGTTAAATATTTTAGTCAAAAACATGAATAGTAAGTGATTAAGAAAAAAATAATTAAAGTAGGCACTAACTCAACCTCATTAGCATTCCTGTAAGTAGAAATAATTACAATTAATAATAAATCATTAATAAAAGTTAATATATTTCATGTAACTTCTTTGTTTTAGATTCTTAATATATTTTTTGTTTTAAAATATTTAGTTACGGTTACTTTATTCTACTTCAACTTTCAACTTGCCACTCTAAATAATAAATAAGTATCATTTACACTTTATATTGTGGAATAATTAATAAACATTTGTTTCCCATTGACATCATTTTAATAATTTAGTAATGATTGGGATGGATATATCCGATCAAATAAACTCATTAAAAATAAAGATAATTTCCACAAAATTAACTCATTCTTCAGTGGAATATATCGTGAAGTTTTAATAGTTTAATTTTTCATATAGGTAATAAAATATCTTCCATTGTGCTTTTCAATATTTAATTTAACCATGACATATAATTTCCTCAAGCAAAAAAAGAGAAAAATTCTTTCGTATTTTTCAACGTTAGATAAATAGTTTCGACGTAACTGTAAAACCAGTTATCTCCATTGTGAGTTGTAGAAAATATTAAAGGCCCGTTTTTCATTCATTTATTTCCTTGACTTTAAATGTTTGTCGAAATATTTTATGGAGGAAGTATTTAATATCTCATCGAATGAAAAACGGCATTCCACTTTGCGTGCTTGTTAATCATAACGAATTTAAAGCAAGTACGAGTGTTTACATAGTTTTGGAACAATCCAATCGAATTATAACACATGTTGGGGAGGAACTCAAATTATAAGGGTATTGCTATTCAATTACAAAATGCTCCACATCCTCGGATTTCGTATCTGTAAATTGCTATTACGCAGCTTTAATTAAAGGCAAAACCGCTGTTTATAGCTAAGACGAAACATAAATGAAGCGGATTAATTGAAAATTAATGAAACGTTCCCGAACAAATAAAAAAATTAATTACAATTAAAGTCTAATTAAACTGGTCTTTACAGCAGCTTATAGGTATTATTGTTCCAATTATTACTTGTAACGAAATCAAGGAGAAGTAGCCTTGATGATTTCAAAGAATCCTTGTGTTTTAAGGCACGTCTGGCATATTAGTCAAGCGCAACTTACAAGTGATGAATGCAGCGGATTTATCACAAGAATGCAACTGTCAGGAGCTGTGTCTGAATATATGAGGCTTGCCGTGGGGTGAATTTTGTCAATGTTGATGTAATCCCGGCTTAAATTCGATTATCCCACTTTTCATTTGCATCACTAACTAGTGTGTGAAAAAATAGACAACAATGAATAAGACTGAGCAGGATCCTCGTCGTTGACACCATCTCGAATGGTAGAGACAGAAACATGCGGGATGACCTTAATAAAGAATCCTGTCAGGACGATATCTCACACTCCATCACGTGGACAGTGAAAATCTTGTCTGGGTTACAGGAAAAATCCTCCAGACTTACATAGGCATAGTCAAAATCCGAAAAGAAAAGAGTAATCTATCCGAGTTGACACCTCTGGGAATTGGTAAATAATTTTCCAGGGTTTCCAAGCTAGTTGGGGTTGTAATAAAGCAGTGGAAGGATTCGAGTCGTATGCGTGTTCAAAATACATAATTCACACCTCCACGACTAGGCACTGTAAACTGAAGTCAGAAATATAATTTATATGAGTGTTTGAAGTCAACCGTGGATAAGGCCATCAAAAGCCGACGGTGTAATTTAAATATTTATTACACATTGTTTGATGGATTAATCGCCGTAATTTCAAACATCTCACAAAATTTATTGGAAACATTCGCTTGCCCGAATAAGGGTCAAGGGACTTGCTTCGGGGGTAATTAGCCACATTTATCAAAGGAAAAAATGACCAAAAATATTGTAATACAAACATTTCGCTTTATTCAAGGAAATGCTTTTCTTTTCTTTCGGGTATGCCACCACTGAATGAATGCATGCAGAGATAAGCTTCTCTTCTCAACTTAAATGTTTAACCCCAACCACAAACCAAATATTTAAATGCTGAAGTAAGATATAAACTTCTTTGTGTGAAGTAGCAAGAGTTTTTATATCTATTATACTACCTTAAACAAACGCTCATTTTATTTCCCTTTCCTGCTGTATTTTTTATTATTTATGCCACTCTAAACTCATCATTTCAGTTATGGAATGACGAAATATAAGACGTTCATCAGTAAAAAATCTCTTACCCTTGTCATAACAGTAAAAAGTGATATTCATGTTCGTTGTGTTTAACAGAAAACGTAGGTACAGCGACAATACACATACACCTCTGCTCTCCCCACTGATTTATTGCACCATCCACCTCTTACTGTTTCCAGGAATTATAAGACCAACAAAAAAGAAACCTCTGAATAGCGCAAATTAATGGAAGCATTTTTGTCGCGTGACAAGATTCGAGCAGACGATTTAAATCGTGAAAAGGCGACTCTGTACCACTGCTCCAAACAAAGTGCATGCAGGACTTGGCCTGCAGATCCAGGTCAAAATAAAATTGATTTGAATTGTAGAGAAATGTTGTACGACGACAAAAAGGATCACAACCCGGATTATTATGTTTTAAAATTCTGGATTAGATTGGAAGCCACCAAACGATAATAGATATTACTTAGAAAATAGTTCTGTTTTTCCTCTTTCTATTATATCTTTTTTTTCTAAATCATCTATCCAAAGAACGTGACTTTTTTAAATTTTTGTATTAAATTTTTTAAAACGTACGTACATGGCATTGAAAAAAATAACCAAAGTAGTAATATTTTAATTTTAACCATCGACTTGGTTCCCGTCGTTGATGTTTTTCGAAAGATTACAATATATTGAAAATTAGTAAAAGCTTATTATTGAAAATTATTTATAGTCACAGAATTGTGTAAAGTCAGTTTTTTCTTTAAAGGGAAATTACCAAGTCAAAATTTTGGTGAAAAAATTGGTAGCCACAAATTTTATTTGCTCTTTCTCTGTGTCCCTAGAAATTTTGTTAAAAAAATATGGTTATGTTTTCAAATTGAGATGTTGTCAAAATTTTGACGTTTATCAATGGTGTATGCCTGTTTGCTTTTTGAAAGCCCTGTAATTGAATACCTGAGGAAAAATCATTACCTAGGGTCTAAAGACAGAATTCAGTGCTAATAATTTTGAAAGAAATACATCGAAAATACAATGTTGTGGACAATAATGAGGTTCTTGCTACAAAAACTTTGAAGAAAAAGGATGTTTATATGGAAAAAAGTTATTTAGCAAAAGATACAAGTAGATATTATGATGATTGGCAATAAATTTTGTGTAATTTATTGAAATGAGTTCAAAGTTGATGCATTTTATAAATTCTTCTTCAGGTTTAGTTTAAAAAATTGTTACTTTCTCAACTCGCACAAGACACTTAATTAATTGCGTTCTTCCGAGGTTCTTTCTCATTCATGTTTATTTTGTATTCTTGACAATTTCTTGCTAAAAATTGAGAATGTTTAGCAAACCTGCATTACAAATTGCGTCTACATTTTAACGGGCCCTTTTTCTAACTTCCTGTTTGCGAACAATTCGTTTCCAAATTTGTAAAAACTGTTAGCGGTACCGAATTTGTTTCTTTTTTGGTGTTTCGTCTCTAAATTTTCACGTTTAATGACATTGTTTTCAAACTTATTCAAAAAACCGGAACTGCCAACTTCCTTTATTAAAAATTTATTAATAGTAGATTATGTTATTAGGAGTAAAAGTGATTGTTTATGTGGCGAAGCTGAACGTTCATTTTGCCGAACGGAGTGAGGCAAATGGATTCAACTGAGCCACATAAACTCACTTTTACTCCAAATAACATATACTATTTTATCTGCAAACGATTTAGATGGAACGAAAAGAGCAACACACCAATAATCAAGTAAATCACCTCAATAATCAGGACGCTTTGCAATAAAATCATAACAAAAAACGTCACGCGTCAGTTTCGGAATGTGTGTTGAGATTTCGAAAGTGTTGATTGATTTAACTGGTGAATAACTGGTGTAGTTTATAGTGCAAAATGTCGAATGCTGATAATCTACCTTGTACCTCTCCAGAAAATGCTGAAAAAGCGAAAGGGACAAGAAAGAGACAACAGTGGTAAATGTCAAAGTAAGTGTCAAGTAAAAGTGAAAATGCCTAGGCGTAAAAACAGTGTTTTTACTCCATGTCTGAAAAGTAAAACTTTTACCTGTGTCATTTAGTCATAAAAGTGGTCACTTTTGTGACGTTTGCAGATAAAAAAAATTACGATGAATGAATTTACTAGTGGTACCAACGTTAAGACTGTTTGGCATTTCCATTAAAAAAAAACAGACTTTAGTTTTGTCTAATGTTTGGAGTTTCAGCTAAGGAATTTTTTTTTCTAAATTAAAGCACCTGATCAGTGTTAACGGTTAATATCAGCTGCGCCGCGTGCATCCGAATGTGTTTAATACGTAGCGAAGGGTTCTTCAAACGTTTGGCCGTGGGCTGCTGCCGTTATCAGAGGGAGAACAGTTCTAATTAATAATATTCCGGAACCCTGATGTAACAGGGAGTGTGCTTATTAAAAACCGCATGCATATTGCATGGCTTGTGCCGTTCTGACTAACTAAACAATCACATGCCGGAGCTGCGCCCTGCACTGCGTTCATTGTTTCCCAATGATCGATAAAACTGGAGTTTTTCATGGCTTTTTATGACATTATCTCCCTAGTTACACTTATTAAGATAGGATTTCAGCACGTACGAATTTGCATAGTTACAGGTTTCGGGGAGGTAGAGGTTTCGACAAGAGACCAAAACTTTTATAATCAATTTTCTTCAACTTTGCCAGGAATTGTTATGCATAATTAAAACCTCTGTGTAAATATTAACTGCCATCATTAACTTTAATGATTCTTAGCGATGCCACATTTCCAACGCGGAACGTTCAAAAATTATGCAGATGTGCACAATGTGTTAAGAGTGACACGGTTGAATTTAATTTAGGTGAATCGATTCAAGTCTAATGCCAAATGGGTTGCCCTAACAAGTCGAGGAATACCGCGAGCTTTATTCCGATTTACCCAATTTTGCCTCCACCTGAAAGATGTGCTTTATAAACTATGCAATGATTTTTTAAAATAAAAATACCTGACACGTCGGTTGTAATTGTGCAATTCGAGAACACCGGAATTAATGAATTTAAATATTTTCCTGTCTGTGTATACCGTACAGGACGCCCACTTGGAGCCACTGAAGAGAGGTTGCTTTGACACGGTGTAAAATACAGACTTGGTTGTCCGAATGGGTCCATTAGACTTGTTCTAATTTAATTAGATAATATGCTAGGTGGCTTTAAATGAATGTCGTAATTATCAAGTTTAAGGGTACCCACGCATCTAATATCAACGCCATAAATGGCCAAAAAGGGAATAGTAGAGTCCTTGTTATTAAATCTAACGTCTTCATTAATAAAATTTAAATTAGATTAGGTGTAGATTGAGTTATTCATAAATCGTGAGTTATTAGACCGCCTCTGTAATTCTCTGACATTTATATTATTATTGCCGTAATTAAAAGTGGGCTAATAGTTGTATGAGTCCTTTAAGTGATGACGAGACACACCTACACAAAAAACAGACGAAAAAAACTGCATACAAATTTTTAATTAGTGAAGGAGACTGAATAAAAGATTCAAAATACCAAATGGACATTAAAGCTCGTTATGCAAATGATGTTTCTTCATTGAAGTTAATGATGCGTAACAAGGTGCATTAATTATAAGCTTGTCTCGAGGGTAAAAAATCAAATGTGTATTTCCTATGCAAAGACGATAAAATCAAAACAGGAATTTGTGAAAAAATTTAAAAAAACGAACAAATATTCATATCGAAGTGAGTAGGAGAGCAATTTGTTCGTGTTCTGTTATATTAAGTTGACATGTGGTTGAAGAGAGCAAGCAGTGTTTAAATTGGGATTGGTTAGTTTTAGTTTGATGCAAATTCGGATTGGAAATCTGCTGTGTTCTCTACATGTTTGCCGACACCAACGCGTTTCAAATAAATGTACATAGTTTAATAAAAGCTGTTTTCTATGCAATTACGTCGCTAATCCTCTCCGAAATATAACACTTAAAGTCCCAGATAAGCGTTTTGCAGTTTTGCCAACATTCTTTCCGAATCCCGTAGCTACTCTTTTACCGAAACTGCTGATAAAGTTGATTAAGAAGCAATCGGTGAAATGACGCGCCTTATAATTACCATTATTGAAGACAGGGGTTAGATAATAGCCTGCGGCACGTGTCCTGCAGGATTATGACGGGGTACGTCACAACAAATCTTGATCAAACCACTTGAAAGAACTTTGGAACCGCGCCACACAAGTTATTTAAATTTAATCTAATTTACAACATCTGTTTTGCGCTTCTTTATATGTAATTAGAAACGCATTAAATCTAAATTCGTGAGAACATATCAAATCGCGCGGATCTACCTCCTGCAGGTGTGTCATTAATGCCGCTAAAAATCTCAATCAACTCAGCGGTTGTTTACAATCATAGTTCAGGCGTGTTGCTCAGAAATGGCTATAATTGTTTAAAACCCTAGTATGCGAAATGACAGAAATGACAAATGGCATATTTTTCTTCGATATCGGAGTTTAGTTTGGGCAATGCATCCCTTGTGTAATCGCTTGCAATAATGGGGAAAACTCGAAGCACCCCGTTTCTAATTGTAAATGTATATTGTAAGTGGGCGGTTTGAGTTAGGTGGGTGGTAGACCAACCCCTAGTATTACTAGCGACAGTGATGTATGTCGCCAATATCAAGTGAGATGACGTTGAGAATCGATATTGTGTGCATCATGGCCGTTCTCCTGATGCATATTTGATCAAGTGTGCCGCTTAATTAGTTTAACCCTAAATAATTACACCCTTACCATTGCTTCCAGTGAATTATCACCAATAAAAAATGCAGGAAATACACTTACCTGTAACAAAAAGAAATAATAGTCAGGAATAACATACGCTGTAATTTTCTTCTCATACAATTATTTTAATGGATAACAATGACAATTTTATATAATTTATGTTTGAAATGTCACCTATTAAAGACTCAAACTCTAATAAACTATTATTAGTTTTTTATGCGGGTTCGGGAATGTTCAGTGACCCTAAACGGCAAATGTTAGGTTTCTGTCTACGAAATGGCAGTTTTCTTAACGTATATAACAAAAACATCAATAGAACGTTTAGTAGAACCACCGTTAACGCACAAATAATACAGAATTGGTGGAAAAAGATCATCAAAGGTAGAGGACTTCAACAAGTTGAAAACCATGAAAATTTGTTCAAAAATTATTAACACTCGTTAAAAGTAGGCATTTCCACAATGACCTCACCATAAAATAATTATTTGTATAACGAAGCACTGAAGTTGATTTTTTTAACACGAATATGCAGAGAGAAAAAGCATAAAAAAACCTTAGTGATGAGGTGTACATTATATTTTTTTCTGAAATCGTAATTCTTTAAATTATGAAAAAGTTTGAAAAACTATGTAACTAACAATACACAAGAAGACTATCTTGTCAACTATTTTGTAAACTTTTACGAACAATTTTAATTAATGAATAATGAGTCCGGATAAGTACTACTTTATGGATTATTCTGAGTTACCCCAAGAAATATTTCGTTTATTTTCTGTACAATTTCAGAAACAAAAATGAAAGCCCACCAAATTCAGAACTATTCATTTTTCACTTTTTCAACAACTGCTCCACTTTGTTGCTTGTTGAGAAAATATTCAAGAACGGTAGGGTTTTAAATCTCAGGTTTTTAAAGTAATTACATTTTATCTGGAAAATGGCAAGATCTCTCATATTTGGTGGCTGAAATTTTCGAGTTTATATCCTATTGGTGAGAGTATCACGTTGCCGGGCACGGGTTACGACCCCGTGTATAAATTTGATGGTAATGAGACACGTATAAATGAGGCTTAATGGCCCATAATCAGTTACAAAAGACTATAGGCGGTGGTCACGTGAGATGAGTCTGATTAGTGTGCCCACTGATTGGACTGCGATGACTTACGCCCGCAGTGCCGACTATCAAAAGCCACATGTAAATATTTATGGCTGACCATTCGACACGTCTTCAGCGACGTATCATTAAGAAAGAGAGCCACAACTCGAATAATTAATAGTCAGATAAGGTTATCGATAGGGATTCTCTTTCTGTTAATTGATATCGATAAGGAGATCTTGAAATGTAGTAGATCATTAAAATCGTTGCTCTAAGCATATTGATTTTTACCCTCTAGCATTAAGATTATGTGGAATTAAGGAGGGGCCTCTGAAATGTGATTAAACCTAGTAGTATGTAGTGTTTTCATTTCAAGGGTGGCCACACACCCCTCTAATTTATGTCTGATTACATCGAGAAGTAGACTGGATAATTCGAAGCAACGGAAACCGATAAAGTTACAACTTTTACAATTTTTATTGCACCGGCGTATCATTACGAACTCACAATTTGGTTGAAAGCCTGCAATCACCGCTGTTCAATTATTTTAATTTATAGCAACGCTATTGCGAGAAATAGGTGTTGGAAGCTTTCACGTACGGCATTGAGACGTTTTCACAGATAAATCATCAATAAATAGTTATAAATTAAATTATATGCCATGTGCACCTTTATCACTACGCAGACATGATGTAACAATTTATTTTCAAAGGAAACTGCTAAAGCCAATTAAATTTCCAATGAAGGTACAAGACATCTCATTATCACTTTGCTTTTATCAGTAGAAGCCTGACAATGTAAGGAAATTATTAAAGTGAACCAACAATGGCGGATGTCGTTAGAGACGTTATGGCCAAGTTTCATTATCAATAAAAAATCAGAAATTTTATAAGTGTACTAAAATTTTTAATATCTCGAAGATAAGTTTAGGCTTTTCTGACAATGTTGTCTCGAATTCCACCAATTCGCCGTTACAGCCGCTCGTAAAAAATACAACAGATTTTCTTATTAACTTGTAAAAAATCTTAAATTGAAGTCTCTACACACACTAATGATCTCAAGTTTCATTCAGTCATGCGAAGAAATTATAAAAATTGCCCCAAGTTTGATTAATTTGTGGATATTTGTTATAAAACAAAGTTTTAGTTGTTGGAATTCCTATTTTTATCGTAATTGTTCTACTTTTACCATCCATCGATCAGAAATTTTGAAACGCTTGAATAATAACGTCTAACAACTCATAATTACGTTCTCCGATGATATATCGTGGACATTTGTTCATATTAAATTATAAGAGAAGAAAAAACTATGATAGATACGAGTTTCCTAACGTAACAAAAAATTCAAATTAAACTTTGTAGAGTAAAAGTTCGATTCCCAGGGATAGTTTCACTGAAGCATTTCATTATGTGAGTTAGAATTTGTGTTTATTCGATTGTTGTTACGTAAGAACTTAAAGCTCCGTATAAAAGAATTATAGCTTAATTAAATCCCCGTTTATTTAAGTTGAGAGACCAAAACAGCCGTAGAAAGCTTGTTTCCAGCGTTAAATTAGAACAGACAATTAAAATTAATTGGAAACTTGTTTACTCAGGGTTTTAACAAAATTCTTAAACAAAAACAAAGTCCCGTATCGCCTGTTAATTTCCTGAAAGTAATTCAAATATCACTGTGTAAAAAAAACAAGTCGAGATCTCGATCAGATCATCATCTAAATTGTGTAGACATTTAGGTAACATGATAAAACAAAGAGAAAAAAAATGGACCACCCAGTATAATGAAGGGGAAGCCTACTATGATAAAGAGACCACAAACAAAACCCATTCAGAATAAATGTTGTCGAACAATAGCTCAGTTGGTCGAGATGGACCATTAAAGGGTTGTTAATAAATCAATCGAAAACGGACCAATTGCTTTTAAAACGACCGATTTATCAGCATTTTTAAAAAGATGCGTTTGAATTGCGCCATAAATAAAGCGCGACAAGATACTACAAGCTAAAAATTTGTCGGCATTGTCGAGCTAGTTTGCGATTAGGAACTACTAATTGACAATAAACAGTTTTACAGGAGCTAATGTATTTAAATTTAAACAGATTTTATGCGAAAATTATGGAAAGGTAGGCAAATCGGTAGTGGGATTTTCAAAACCGACAAACTATTAAATTAATATCCATCACAAAATGTCACTCTGCGCAAATTTAGCCATCAAGTTTAATTAATTTGAAAAACACAAGTTTACCTAAGCTCTAGCGATTGCACAAGGTAACAAAATCAAAAAAAAAAAGGTGTTTAGGGCATTATTTTTCTAGTTTATAGTAAAATGGAATAAAAGAATATGTGCACTGCGTATTTTTACGTATTTGAATGTTGAATAAAAAATCTACTCATAGAAAGTTAATAATCCATGTTTTTTAATTTTTTAAATGTGATCTCAATTAATGTTCTACTAATTTTTATTTAGTAGCTTCAGGGATTATTGTGGTACGACAGAAGTTTTCCATTAAAAACTAAGTTGAGTATGTATAAAAACGGTAATAATTTTTTCATATAAACCCTTTCAGAGAAGAATTTATAGAAGAGGACCTAATTTTTGAAACACGTTGTATGTAGCCATGCCGTTTATGGAGCGTGCAGCCCGGCTAGGTGGGTGCACGGCGGCCCCATGAGAAAATAGTTTTATAGTGCTTTTCCTCTATTAAACCGGCTCATATTTTTATCAGTGTACATTTAGTGATTAAATTTCCGAGATCGTGTAGCACTTTCTTATTTTGACTGTTAGAGCCCCGTCAATCGCGCCTACCTTTAGACAATCCCATTGTCAATTTGACACCGCCGATATTGTTTGTGATTTCTTTGTCGAATGTGGGTGTTCGAGAGATAAAAACGATGCGCAGAGATGAGAAAGCACAATACATCTGAAGTGTGTATGGAATGTATTGTGTTCCGGGCTACGTCACTTACGTCATTATTATATTCAATTCACTTTTGAATATGTTAACACATTATTAATGCTACTGCTGCCTTCCTCATTAAAAGTGTCATTCATGTCTCGTTTATGTGCTGCACCGGAGGTCAGAAAAGAAGTCGTCATTATTTTAGATTGATCACTTCAAGTTAGAAATCGGGTAAACGTTCCTGAGATTTTTTAATGGCGAGGGATGTCTCGTGTGAACGGTCTTTGTAATTAGACGACGGATTTTTCGAGGACATTAAATAATTGTGGAAGTGCTGAAAAATTGTTACGCTTTGCGCTTCCACGACATGTGTTACAGGATGATTTAATACGGAAAGCTGGGTTTAATGGAAACAAATACGTTTCAGGATACAAACTATTAATTGTAATTTTTCACTCGGCTGCAGCAACACAAAGCATGGATAAATTATTAAATTTCATGATTAATAAAAGGTCTTGAGAATGATTAAGAACCGACAAAGTCACGTCTCAAATTTATTTTTCTTGTAGTCTCAAGTTGCCCCTTGAAATAGAACCAATTAATGACCTCGTTTTTTGATTTTACAACGTGTATAGTACCACAAATTCTGTCTTAAATGATAGCGTGGGAGAAACCCAACAAAAAGCTTATGCCAATTAATGCAAATTACCTGGAATAGCGAGTTGGGTCCAAAGTTGGGCTCTAGACAATGTTGTCTGGATATAATAAGTTGATGATCTTCGTAATCAGGAGAGCCCACCCTTCCACCCACAGTTTCACTTAATCATTGTAATTTATCTGTTTAGTAAACAATTATGTAAGGAATCGAATCCTTCCCACGTATCTAATTGATAACAAGCGCACATGAGTAAAGACAAGATAAAAAAATTGTATGCAAGATAGCAATTGCGAGGCAAAATTAATGAGAGCTTTCGAGGAAGTAACACAACATGTCAATAAGAAAGCCAAGAAAACTTATTTAATAAATATTCATGTCTTTGTGATAAACGAGCCAGCTTCAGAGCGGGACGTTGATGTAGAGGGCCACATCAAAAGGTCCAAGAGGCGTTAACTATAATACAATACTTGTAATTTATAAATGGTAGTGTTGTTGGATAATTAGTTTAGCCTTATAGGAGCGTAGCGGTAGGAATATTGCTTCCATAACTTACAGCTCGTTCCTCAAGAACATCTTCGACTAAATTTCGTGTCCTTACATGGACAATCGCGTGACCATAAGCCATACGTAAGAATAATTTAGTTTACGTTACATACGACCAAGCGGGGGGTAGTGATTATTATTTCAAGAAAATTACACTCGATATTTATGTGTAAGAACACTTTTCAACATTCAAAAATCGAGACCACTCAAGGCAAGGTACACACCCACAATGCGGTATGTAAATTTTGTCAATTATACCAAAATGGACAAAGCCATTATCGAAAAGTCGAAAAAGAAAAGGAATGGAGGAGGCACGCCTGAGATAAGCATCAGTGATCAACGCCGAGCTGCTTTCTCAAAATACGGGGTGTTTCCACGAAAAGTGTGTCAAAATACATACGAATACATACTACAAATTTTGAATTAATTTGTGTTAATTAATGGTTACTTTTTAGTAGCAGGTTGAAAGAGCAATGAGCATATTTCTGTGAAAGTCTTGTTTTTTAGACAAAGCCCTTCGTTACCTCTGTAGACCCAAACAGACGTAGAGCAACGGATCAGTTAGCAATCATCGATGCGTGAAAACGCAAATATAACAAGATGTATTAGCTATTTAGTAGAGTCGTAAAATCTCCGAGATGATGTTATTCAGATGGTTTCGTATCAGTAATAAATTGGGAGGGTTGTTGTAACCGCCTTGTTCCATTCGGAATCAAGAAAACAGAAATATTTTACGTCAAAAACAGTAAATGCGAATTTATTTCAATTCCATCGAGGCAATGTTTACTTGAAACAAAGGTGGAACAAATAACGACGCCCAACTTTGAATCTGTCAGTTATAAATACCTGGTTCCGACAACTTGACAGGGCAATACAATTTTGTAGGTCATACCTTTGTCGGGTTATCGTTTCGGTTCAAACAATACGACAACTTGCGCAACGAGAAAGGGTCTAACAAGAAGGATTTTAATGAGGGATAAAGAACAAAACATCGGTTTGAGACCACGAAACCTCAACAATTTTTATTCAAACTCGTTTTAATTGAAGTTAGTAGGTTAATGAAGCGATCACGCCGGTCACAGAAGAAGCACTTATAGTCTTTCACGTGTAAAGGGTTTCTTTGGAGTGCAGTTCCTTCAGTGTGGCGGACCCTCAAAGACGAAGCACTCAGTAGATAATTGCAGACGACATTTCCTGCCATCATGCGAGGCACAGATTCTTTCAATGACTAGACGGTCTCAAAGTGCACCATTACATCTCCTAATAGTCTGCGGTTCGTGACCAAAACTAGTTGGGAATGACGGCTAATAGACAATTAGGGTGGCCTTTTTTAACCAGTGTCGCGCAACACTGCTTTTATAACCCAGAAAAAGAACCCGATTTCGAAAATGCCACAATCAACCTGCGAAATATCTCATGCACAATGCCTTTTCTGTGGCGGCATTCCACAATGTGACATTAAGGATCGCCTTAATCATGATAAAATGTCGGTGTAATGCTTGCTAATTTTCCTCGGAGCCATATAGTTCCTGCGATTTTTATAGACGCTGTCGCGATTTTATATTCATCATGCTCAAACAGTTATAAAAATAAACGGTTTAAATTTAATTGAGCATTCCGTGCGATTTCATCGATAAATTGTTTTCTTTATCAGCTCGAATTCCGGCTGTTTAGTGTCTCATCGCAAGATCAAAGTTGAGAACTAATATTTATTGGCTATTACTCACTTGCTAGAAAAATAAAGAAAGCGTCTGGACCTGCTTGCTAAAAAGCAAACAAACTTGAACGGAGATGAAAGTAATAATGGCCTCATTTGTAATAAACCTGGACGATTAAAATGTCAAGTTGAAATGGAATTTTATTATCTATACCTTTTTCTGACACAATTTTATTGCACTAATTTTGTAATGGCGATGAGAGAATTAATTAAGAGTTGTCACAACTAATTAGTAGATATTGATTTCGACTCACAAATAGCACAAATCTGAATAATTCATGTCCTAATCTAAATTTTGTCAAACTAAATTCGTAGATTGGCAGGTTTCCCACAATCATTCCTTTATTTTTATCCGCTAATTAAAAGTATAACGATCGTAATTTTTCGTACATAATTGTTTGGATAGCAGCCAGATTGGATTTACTTTCACATAAAATTAAAGAGGCCAGAACAATGTAACTGAGATAAATGACTCTGAAAATAGAACGACAATTATTACAAACAAGGAAACCAATGTTATTAAAAAACTACAAATTCGGAATCATCCTTATCCATTTTTTCTTTGGATTCTAAAGACCCACATTTCTGCATCTAAACTTGAATAAATATTTCCCGAATCCTGAAATTTCATTTAGTCCTCGAATAAAATTTAAATTAAGGAAGGACTATCTAACTTCCAAAGCATTTTCAGAATTGCAGCGCCTGATGAAACTTTCAAAACCAGAAATGCAACGGAAGTCTTTATTGGGATGTGGACAATTTCTCACTACACCACACTTCAAAAGCGGATAATTTGTACCTCGAAACTAAATTCGCTTCAATTTTAATTGCTTTTGAGGCACTTAGATCAGAATTTGACAATAAACAAACGTAATATAATTAATTTTAAACTTAGACATTACGTTTGTATCACAATCGTTCTCATTTATGAAGCAACATTTAATCCCTTTGAGGCATGAGTTCAAGTTTACTAATCATGTAAACCGAGTTTGACCCCATTATTCACGTGTCATATCATTTGTTATTGAAAAATATAGTCCGGAGGTTGATAATAATCAAGAAAGACAATACGGACACATGTTGCGATTAATATCACATTTATAAAGTGATATAATGAGTGATGGATGTCATTGGAAGTGTTGGGTTGATATGAAACGCCCGGAATGTTCCGGCAACCTTTGCATGAACGCGTGACGGGACAGTTTCCGCATATAATCCTTTAGTCACGCGTCCTTATATCACGAACCATTTGACAAACACCTTCCAATCAATGAACCTCATATCGCGTTTGGTGTTTTATTTACGCCCTTTGGGGGTACTAGAAAAGTCTCATAGGGTTACAGCAGGTCAATATTCCATTCCAATTAATATTTAACAAGTTGTAGCGCTATTTAATCTACACCAATTATCCATGCTCATTAAAAACTAATTCCATATTCATTTAATTCTGTATTTGTTCGAACATCTCCATCCAGACACTTCAACCCGTAACAACTTAATGACAATTGCAATGCAAATTTGCCACCATAGGTTATAATTATGTTAATTCCCAACAATGAAAGTAAATTCTAGTTCCGAGTTATCTCCACTATAATTTGCTGTTGTTTACGGTTCAACTTTTATCAATTAACTACTTTGGCGATTTGAGGAATGCCAAGGGAACGGAAGAATAAAGTGGCTGGCACCCTACCAACTAGAGGGGGAAAAGTTGACTCACATGATTCTTAAAGACAGAGGTATAACATATCATATCAAGTTTCTTACAAGGAATTTAACTAAAATGCATCAATCACGACAGGGAAAAACAGAAGACAATTAATAAACTTTTCAAAACTTTAATTTTTACGGGAAGATAGTCAGTAACTTGTTGCTCAATAGACGTAATAAACAGTTGTTTACGAATGTCGATGGAGGGATTGGAGGCTTCCCTTAAAAGTTGTTATGGCTTTTAGATGAAATAATTGGCTCGAATTGGGTCACTATGAAACTCGTTACAATTCGTTGTCCAATTTCGAGGAAAGGTTTGGCAAAAAAGTGTTGATGAAAGTTATCTCATTATTCCGGGAGGGCATTACTCCAGTGATTTAATCATTTGGATTGTTCTCCTGAGGCAGACGGATCCTCGATCGTCCTTTGGGGAAAGAGTGCGTGGTCGACGAGCCATCGCTCAGGATGACATCGACAATAGGCAGAATACGGTCGTCGTGAACAAAGGGATCAGTCCCGCGAGACGCCATAAATAAGGGCATTACAAAATTATGATAAACCAACTTGGAGATATATGAAATGGGCACTTTGGTATATTGCGAGCTCTGGACGTTATTATATATGAATGTGTGGGCATGTGATGGCCGATTTACGATTTGCACAAGAATGGCTGAAATACAGCATAGGTGTGTCGGAAAAGTGAAGAGTGTGATGAGACGTTTTCATATTTCCTTGTTGAGTTGAAAATTAAAACAAACATTCCAGCACAGTCATCCTTTAAGGTTGATGAATGTGTTAGGAACAGAGATTTTATGTTCTCGAACTCAACTTACTAAATTATACGGAAAACGAGTAGAACCCAGTCTTAAGTTGAACGAATGTCTCGGGAAAGTACATATTTCATTCACGCCGATTACTTTATTGTTTCGAAACACCATTAATTTATCTAACAGCTGTAGAAGACTTCGGAAAATTTACTGGAACTAATTTCATACTGTAAATGTGTCTGAAATAATTGTTTTTAATGCCTATAATCATAAATTTCAGTAGCACATGAGCTTCTTCTACTACAGCACATGAATAAATCTCCACTCTTTATGTTTACTGATATCAATCTTTCACGGCCGTAAATAAAAACAAGGAACTACTACCAATCATTAATCGAAATCTTTATCAGACTTTAATTATGCATACCATTTTAATGAGCACTTGAAAGGTGCACAGAACGTATTTTACAAGGTTTTACTACCCAAGAACCCAAGTGATGCACTTTCAACCGATGATTCCCCGAGATGCTTCCACTGACCCGCTTTCTTCTCTTAACTCAATATACATAATAAGCTACCTATGTATTCAAGTATTTACATACGTTATCCTATTAAACAGTTGTCTCAACTTGTTACAGAACAGCTTTTTCCATTAGACCTAATCATGAACAGCATCTCCTCGGTTGCTTTCTACTTTTGCTCTAAAATATACTTGCAAATGGTTTCTGTAAAAAATAATAGCAAAAGTGGCTATTTGGAATATTTTTGAAATAAAAACAAACGTCACTTGAAGACAATTTTTAAAATCACATAGTGATTTTGACGAAATTATTATATCGTTTATTTTGATGGTTATTGAAAAATAAATTTGAAAGGTTTATTAGCTTATTTAGCTGAAATTTTGACTTTGTCGAATCTATTGCATAAACAGCTGTATTATTTGTGCCTTGATATTGGTGAGCCTTAATAATAATTTGAAAATTTATGTGGCTTAGTTCTTTTAAAAGCATGATTCAATTAATAGGATTAAATTGAGAAATGGAATTAGCAAAAGACTTTGTGAGTGAAAAAGCCGGTTGTGGAACGAGATTGGAAAAGAAACGATTAGAAATTGTAATTAAATTGGCCGCATTTCCGAATCGAATATTGTATTGTAAATACGAAGAGTATGAATAATTGACAATAAACGAAGTCATTCAAAGAAAAGCAATAAAGCACAATAACAAGAAACTTAGTTGCGCCAGAACTTTTCCGAAGAAACGTATTCGTTGAAAATCAATTATTCCAGCGAAACTTTTTAATATTTGACAGTGTCTTTTATTTTGGTCCGTATTAAAACTTTCTTAAAAAGTATCATAAAATATGAAGAAAGAATTTTTAAGCAGAAAATATGGTGAGTTACTCGGAAATTCGATTTAATATTCCATTGAAAGTTTTAATAAGTGATTTTCACGGCTGATTTCATATTTTGATGCCGGCGGGAGTCCCGAGCCCGGATTTACATTGCCCTTATACTTTATTATGACATTATAAAGTCAAAATGCCGTTGTAATAATAATCTCACGTGTTACTCTCGCAAATCACTAGGAGAGACGTTAAGCTCTTCAGTGAGTATCAATTTGTCGTTGAGGCACAAACGAGCGCTATTTTTTCACCAAAACAAGACCAATAAAACGAAACAAATACCTACGACCAACTCTTGAGTTCAAAACTTTTCCCTAAATATTCAAATGTTTTATCAAAGGGTATCGCTTTTGCGAACTTGTCTCATAAACATGCAGATGGTATGTTGCGTGACGCTGGCAGGCGCCAGGATAACCATCCCAAGTCCAGACGAGGCACGCCTCATCCAACCCGCCTGTTCTCTGTCCCTTCGGCCCATACATCACAAACTTCTTGATTTCCGCCAAAAGGGACTCGGCTTCTCATTGAATTATCCCAAAACCGGAACGGAACTTTTTAAATTAATATTTTATTTAAAAGCCGGACACAAAAGAGTATCCCCATCAAATTGGATTAATTAAAAAATCAAAGAAGGGTTTGTCAAGTCATCAACATTTGCGACAGTAAAACTCGCGAGGGCGCCGTCATCAAGCAATACAATCTAAAAGGGTGCCTCCTAAACAGGATCTTTTCTAATTCAAATAAACGTATGAGTCAGGTCCCGCTTTGTCCATTTATCACATAACTTCACATGAGACGGGGGTGTGGGTGCCCATTGTAAACACCCTCCCTCATATTGCATTAAGCATATGTGTCTTTCCCGGCGATTCTTTCGACACTTTGGATGTAATATGCACGGTGTCTGTGTGTGATTCACCCGGAATTATCCTGGCAGGAATGAAATTATATCGGGACCTGTTGTGTAGATGGTGATTTATATTGCAGAAATTGATGGATGACCGATTGTTCGAGACAATGCAAGCGATTGATGCTCTTGTTTCGATGGCGATGATTACATAGTTATGAGTTATTGCAATTGAGAAGAAATTTTATTGCACTACTTCGTAATCGAAGAACTGAAATAAGGAAACTTCACGAATCGAATATTTATGAAACTCTTTCAGTTTTACCAAAGTTAGTGCACTTTGAACAATAAAAAAACGAGATAAGTTATGAATACAAAAATCAGAACTTCGGACCCAAAAAGGTAAAATCGATTCTACATTTAGCTCTGCAATCATTGTTTAATTCTCTGATATTAAAACTGTTTTTAACAATATCAAAATTAACATATAAATTTTACGTTTAGCAATGCAAAGTAAATGACAACTTAATTCGAATTAGCTGACGAGATTAAAAAATACTGTCAGTGAAAAGCATCTAGAACATACATCCACAGTAAACACGTTTATTAACTTTTAAAAATTATTAGCAGTATGCAAACTTTCTTTACAAGTAAATCTCTTGTTTCTGCATTTCCATATTTCCTGTCTCCATTTTTCACAAATTATGCAAATTTTGGGGAAGGATAATATTTCCAGGAGATAGTTTGTCGTTGGGTCGCACTGCAAGTCGCTTGCATCGGAAAGCACACAGCAATAAATATCGTTTATGTAAATAGTTGGGGCATCGGTGACCTCCGAAAGTCTGCATCCCTGAAATACGGGCGCGTTCGCGGTTGGGTTTTTTCGAAATGGTTCGGTGGATGAATATTGCACACTCCAGTAACTCCTTTATGTGTATGCAGTTATGCGTGAAATATGTTTAAATGTATTCTTTCAGGGGTGTCGCAGTCGGAATCGGTCCGGAGTGTTTTAGGGTTCATTTCAATAAACGGTCGCATAGTAATTTGGGGCGTAATTTACATCACCCGAATATAAAAGAATAAAAAGCCAAGTAATAAAAGGTCTATAAAATGAGTTTTATATTTTATAGTCCTTTCTCAGTTTCTATATGGACACGAATATGTTAACAGGTTTACAATCATTAACTCGCATTAAACTGTGAATATTTCATCCGGTTCGTAAAACACGGTACTTTCTTCGCTGTAAATCCGATAAAAATGATACACAAAACGTAAAAAGGATGTCCCAGGATTGAGTGCTCCCGAATTGAAAATGATTTGATTTAACGCGCGCTGTGAACACGGAGGATTAGAAACGAACCCCGACCGCCTGGAGGCCACTTTGTTGCTTAAGAAGTAAGGAGACAGGAGACATTAGCTCTCTCAAGTTTCAGAGACGACTGAAATTTCTGCTGAAAGATTTACTTCCCAGACAACTTCCTACAGAACTCGGGGTTATTTACAAGCAAGCTTGCTAATATTTCAATCATGAATATTCCACACAACGCATTAATCACGACGCTCAAACAAACGTTTTTATACTCACTTAAAGTTAATTATGAGAGTCGAGGCGCCACATCTTTAATAAATCACCGCAAAACGGTTACGATGCCGATTTATTGTTGTTAACGGAAAAATGAACGAGCTGAAAACGTGAAAAATGAACTGAGCGAAGGGAAATTTGTTGATAGAATCGCAGGCGGAAGTAGCTGCAGGAGTTAGAGTAATTCCTTCAAAATAAATTGGAATTGTACGATTCTTGCATGTGTTCCTTCCTGTCACAAAATGATTTATAGCTCCAAAACATCCTCAGTGAACTTTCATTTCTATCATAATCCAATTACCGGTTTTTCTGAACCTAACGACAATAAGTAATAATTTTTCCAAAGACAATGACGGATTTTTTCTTAAGTGCTTTTTAAAATGGAAAATAATTAATCGTTTAACTGTTTCTTATACGTAAAAAAATAAAGCTTTTTAAGATAATTGTTATAGTTTCCTGATAGTAGTTAGTTATTCAAGAATTATTATTGTTTATTTTTCATTTTTCACTTCCTGCAATTTTTTCTTCTTAAATTAATTCAGTTTACATAAAACCGATTTTCAACGAAATCTCTTAAACTGAGTTAATCAAACAATATGCCATGTCCAAATAATTCATTTTCTTGTCTGATTTTGCCAATTCCTGTATCTATCAGTTCAACAATAAATAGTTTGAAAAAAGAACAATTTGAATTACTAACTCGATAAAATTTTGGTTTGGTAATCTTCAAAAGTATTCCTATATTTTACATCCCTCGCCTTATACACACGCTTTTATCTTTAAGTAAACGCAGTTGTTTTATTAAATTATTCAATTTTTTGGTAAGCTCAAAAAGTTTTTGGGTACTCAAATATTTGAGTTATGCTTAAAATTTCCCAAAATGTGTAAAGTGTAGATTATAAACTGTAGATTAAAGCCATGTAACAGCTTCCCTAAAGTAAGTGGATACATTCCTCCGTCAGATTTGAGGTTTCATAAAATCTGGTTTTGATACTCCTATCAAATATCTTTTAATTTCCGACCACAGATGGTTTGCGATCACGATCCGATAAAGCTTAATAAAGGATCACGTTACGTACAGGTGGTCCGATCTAAATTGGACAAGAAATCGTATTATAACCCATGGAAAAAAATGACAAAAAATCATTTACGAGCGCAACAGATCGTCTTATGTCCACTCATGATCCGAATGATTATAAAGTCGCATATTTTCGTCCCCCACACTTATAAATTAGCTCACCTCCTTGAATTTCAAATGAGCCAAAGAGACGCTGAAGTTGATAACAGCGGAAGCTTGAGCCTCAATAAACGAAATTGATTTGGACTTTTTGCTGAAACTTTACAAATTGTGTTGAAAGTTTGAAGCAGGATGGGATGGATTGAGTGCTAATGGAGCTATTTGCTGGGCGAAAAATAGTGTAATAGTGGTCTCGGCGTGTGAATTAATTGTTTTTCTACAAATTTAAAAGGGGGAAGTGGATACAAAAGACTAATAATTTACGCAAACGTCCCACTGAATAAGCTCTGGAAAAATTAATCGACTCGTTTCTTTGAAAGGTTCATGCCTTGGAGCATTTCTATTTGGCTAATAGCAGCCATCTAGTCACATTTCATTAGAGATGCTGTTTTTACGACTTCAACGAGTTTTATCGTTAAGAGCAAAACATGGACTTTTATGTCAACGGATTCAACTGACTAGACAGAATTTTCTATTCTAACTGCGGGTTATTCCGAATTTTCAGTGCATTCAAGTTCATAATCCTTGAAAAAAAAACGGAACATTCGTGAATCACTCACCACTGAAGCTCGGACGCAGTAGAATCTACTTACCTGAAAAAGAAAGAATAAATAAGATTAAGTACGCCAGTAAAAATTTCAGTTCCTCATTTATTCATGAGAAGTACTTTCATAAAAATACCAAACAAGGTCGTTGATTTGAATGCGAATATTTTTATGTATGCAATAAAGTAACTTGTTTGAGGGTTCCCCAAAATGCATAAATAAAAAATGTGGAGAGCCCTTAACTACTTTATGGTATGTAAACACTCAAGAACATTAGCTATATATGGTGAAGGGCGTCTGGAAGAGATCAGTGACCACATTTTTATTCGCATCATAAAATTCGAGGTGTGTTGAAAAAAACTCGTCTAAAATTATTACATGATTTCCCTTGATACTTATCGCCTTTTGTAACGAAACTTTTCATGGGGTTGAATGTAACAGCAGCGTAATAAAAATAGGAAAGTGTAGTTTATATCCGCTGTCACAAAACTTCTTTTTATATCTATCGGTGCTGGTAGATTCATATCGTTATTGTTTTTTGGTCAAATTATGGCCCTCGCTTATGTGGGATAATCATGCAAAGCGTCACAAAGGAAAAAGAAAATGTGTATTTTCCTTCAAGACATGTTCTTTGATGTAAGATCAATGGTCTAATGCTACTTTCAATTTCTCGACATGGGGTCCCTGCTGAAATTAGGAGGGCTGTAAGAAACATGGGGAGATCGCGTGTAGACTCCCTGCAAGACACATGTTTTATACCTGTTAACATTTTCCTTGTGCTCTCCACGCCACAGTTGGTTAGCCATAATCTAACCGTTTGCTAACCGAGAACATACATCACGGAGAAGTTTCCTGATTAGACTCTCGCACAGGTTTCAATTTTTAATGCGAGACTGTAGAAAATTTCTCTGCCAAAAATTTTAATTGAAAATGCTTCGCTTGTTTTGTCATTAGCTTTTATTAGTAACATAACATGTGACATTAAAATCCTTTTAAATAAATAACTCTTTTATTGTCTCTGAAAATTTTAATTCTGTTTGTTTTTATGGCTCATAAATTGGTGATATCTTACTTTTCACCATTGCCTTTCACCAGTAAAATTGACAATGATTAAAATAATGAATATCAACTGCTGGACTCAAATTATAATCAAGATCTGATAAAGCGTCATTGCTTCTGCTTCATTGCTTGTAAAAAATGTTGCAATACGCGAGATGAGCTTGACGTAGTAGAATTTTATCTTGATCAACCTTGCTCGTAAGGAATCTTTTACTTGTCAGAAGAATAATACTCATTTTTTGTGTTATTTATCAAACGATGTTGGCTCAGCGAACCATACAGGATAGAATAACTATTTGTTGTGACGGATGATGATGTCCTGTATTTTTTTCCAGCTGATGAAGAGATAAGGGTGATCAAAAAATATTGTAATAAATCAAATCTGTATAATATTGAAGTGATAAAGTAAGTGTTTCTAGTTTATGATTCATCATGAGCATGACATATTTCTTTCCAACCAATTTACGAATGATTCGACGAAACTTTGTTAAAGTTTCACTAAATTGAACAATAAAGAGCTCACGCAAGAAGCAAACTTATATATTTTTGATTAGTTTTAAAAAAAGTTACTATAAAAATATAAGTTACTACTGCATTTTTCTTATCTCGAAATTCTTACGAGCTAGGTATTAAATCCTTATTCCTTCCATAGTTTTGCAATAGCTGAATTTCGAAGCTTTTCTTCAAGTATGTTAATTAATGATCGTGTGAGCTTTTATGTCTTACATTAATCAAAGACTCTTTATTTCTTTTGCTTGAGGAATTGTTAAAGTAACTCCTGACAGGTTGGCTGCACACAAAACGTGACGCATCCATGGTCGAATAACCCGATGCTGACAGTATAGAAAGTGAGTTCGGTAAAAATATTAATTAAGATGCAGATCTGATTTGATATTTATACTCTCAATTAAAATACCTCGGAGCTTTGTGATCCGATCAGACGGTCGTGACAAACACCAGAAGAATTTTTGCGTATTTCTTATGTTCATGTTCACAACAACAACGAGTAAAAAAATATTTACAAATCTGGTGGATTAAAAAATAAGAAAATGCAAGTTGCGTGTTTTGTTCACCGCTCTCTTATTTTCCCATTCAGCAGACATTTTTATCGCAACATCTCCACCACTGCATAAACAACTCAATTTTTATGAAAGTTATCGATTGGTTTCGAAGAGAAGAAATTGTTGCAGTGGCCCGTCCAATCTCAATTATTCAAAAGCTAAGGGTTGAAGCTTAAAAAATATGAAGCTATTAGGGTTAACCGTACCGTGATTTATCCCTTGTCCTATTTTGTAGCCCTTAAAAGTCAATTCAGGGTCTTGATTATGTATTTATACAAAACTAGGGTTCTTTTCAATTTTCCCACAGTTTTCTTCTTCTTTCGTCGAGCAGACTAAATTGCATCCCTCAAGTGGGCATCACGCAACCCCGTCTGCCAGTGAGCTCTTTAAATATGCATCAGACTGGCTCCAGTCGAGCACCTCATTGACGGTAACTTAGCCACTTTATTAAAAACAAACCGCCATATTCATGCAAAATGCAGCTGTATGAGCAACCAGCTGCATTAAACGATAATTGGTAGTGCGTTTCCCTCACTCGGAATTTTTTACCCAAACTAATCGTGTTTGTCGCTGTGGATCTACCTTTTTCATTATTTTTTCAAGGGTTACGGATGAATGCTGCAGCTAAAAATTGCAAAAGTTTTACGACTGCGTTGCTTCTTAATTAAAACTAAATAATAGTTATTTGGTTTACAAGGAAGGAAAGTGAATCTTTTCCTTCCACAGATAGAAGTTACTGTCCGAGACTTGTCAGGAAGGAAAAGACACTTTCCTTCAGTGTAATACATATAATTTTGCCTACGATCTAGCAAGAAAAACTTCAAAACTGACAATTTCTCTGATACCCCAGTTTCGTCATTAAATCTAGCAGCAACTGGCCACTTTCCTTTCTAAATTTAAGGTGGAAAAAACTTACTTTCTGTTAGTGTAGCAAGAAAAAATAATTAAAAAAGTACTTTTAGCAAGTGGTTGTAATAAATCTTTAGAAGTAAAATGTTATTGTGTTTTATCTTACTTTTTCTCTAGACTAGCTATAGGGAAGCAGAAGCTTTCTCTTACTTGTACATAAGAAGCTACAACCAAAAATTTTCAAGTTAATTTCAAAGAATGGTCCCCTAGTCTGTTCTTCTTTTGTCTGTGACCATCTTTTATGTCAGGTAAAATAGTAATAAACCACTTCAACAGATACATCTTCTATTGTGTGCAACGTTTAAAGAAATTTGTAATTTTCTTCAGCTCAAAATAAAATGAAGGTGTCTCTAATTATAGTTTTCAAAAAAAAACAACGCGTGTGTTAAGTAATTTATCAATAGTGAAAAAATCATTTTCAAAATAACTGTTTCATAAATTTCTTTAATACTACGTAACTGTTACAAATACAAATTATTATTTCTGATGACATCCGTCTAAATTTATACTTCTTCTCTGCAGAGTAGAGATTTTAAATTTAGGAATCCAAACAATATTCTTTAAATTTTCAATAAGGTAAAACTGTCAAGTGATTGCAGCATTATTATTATTTCATTTAAAACTTTTAGAGGAAAATAAACTTTATTATACCTTGACAAAATAAGGTATACACAAAAGAAGGTCATCAAAAATCTTGGCGTGTTTGGTCTAAAATATAATTCTAGTTTTAAATTTTAAAACACCTACAGTGAGTAGTTATCAGATAAGCTCTAATTAATGAAAAACTTTCTCTGCTTCCTCTAAAAGTGATTCGATAAAATTTTTATAGACATCCATTTTCAAGATAAAAAACTAATTAATTGATTTGTTTAAATAAAGTTTTTGAAATTATAAGAATTAGTGTTCATGTAGCTCAAATACTTTGACTAGTCGGTCAAATTCTTGCTTTAACGTAACAACTTCAAAAAAAAATCATGTGGCATTTTTATTTTGTTACGGTTTTAAATGAAGCAATAAAACTAACCCGTCGCCTAACCCTATATTCCAGTTGCTTAAAGCATTCTCAACTCCACTACTAAGTTGAAAATTATGTTAAGCTAATCCCACATTTGCGTATCAGACTGAATCTGAAAAATTCCTCGAGAGTTTTAATATCGTGTTGGATTATCCACACGCGAAACTTTTCTAGTACGATTTATATCAAAAGCCATTCCGGCGCTTGTGACAAATTCAAAGTGAATTATTTACGGTTTCCTGATGTATAATTGCGGCTACTAAACGTCATGTAAATGCGTGCATAGCTGCCAACTCTAATTTTTCACCGATTCCTAGAACACGAAGAGCATGAAATGCACACGACAGAACGCATCCAAAGCCAACAACACCATTTATGCCGTTCGAAGCAGGACAACGTAAATGCCCGTAATTGAGGGATAATGTGAACAATTTTTACGCTTTCGTGCGCGGAATATGTAAACGCTTCATGATACAAAGCTTCATAACCGAAGAGATTTGCAGAGTCAAAAGTGGCAAAAATACACATTGCAAATATTTGTACTTTGGTGGATTAATTGCTTCAAAAATAATCTTCGAAAAATTTATCAACTTCCTCTAATTATTCTTTTTGAACCTGGAAAAGCTTTTAAACTCCTATAAGATATACAATATCTATCAACGTTTATCATTTTCCACAGAAATTATTCGTACTTCATGCTCCACGATACTGCATGCAATTTGATATAACAATTGATTTTTGGTCTCCAAGCCACAAAGTTTCCATTTATTCATACACAAATTTAAACGTAGCAAGAGGGTGAACTTGAATGGTTTCTCCTAAAACATCCCTATAATTACGCAGCCCTTAAGAGTCCAATTTGCACTTAAATAATTGAATAATAGTTTCTGATACCATTTCCTTGGCAGTAAAGTAGGCAAATCCCTCTTTATCGTATTCAAGCCGGTTGCGTGTTGCATTCCAACTCCAAAACCATCAAACTTACTTAGGTCGCACACGTTTGTCGAACACGAGACCCCAAAGTGTCCCGAAAGTCCCTCAGGGTAACTTCTTCGCAGTTTCTTATTTTTTCCTTTCAAGTATTATTTACGGATAAGAGAGGAGAAAAAAGAAAGATGCAAGTTTTACCAGCCGATCGAAATGTTTCTCTTATCACGAAAATCACGAAGTGGATTGGCCAGCAAAGGACTATAATCACGTCGTTACGGAGAAGTCGCCAAGACAGCAACTTCACAACGACCATGGAAATGACACCAGCAATTTTATACTTCCTCTGCTCTCGCTGATATTTAATAAAATCGAGACGACATACATTTTGGAGATGAAAACTATCATGAAAATGTGCTACCGGTCGAGCGTTAAACACACTCGAACAAAGAAAAATCTTGTTGGATGCACCAGGGATGTAGTAAACGGTGAAACGGCGACAAATGTTTGCAAAAATTGAAAGGGAGGAAATTGGGAATTTTAGTAAATTAGTCGGACCAAAGAATTGGAACTGAAAAAATGTATTCAGCTTCAATAAAAGCTTTCCAGGCTATGTACAGGGTGCTGCATTTTGGATGTCCGAATAGGGAATCTCCGAAACTAAGAGGTTTAGATAAAAACAAGTAATACATTCTGGGGATCATTTTTTGAGAAAATAATATTGGTTAAAACCGCATCCAGCTATCGTCTTTTGTTTTAGACTTATAGACAAAAATTGACATTTTAGCGAAATCTAAAAAAATTCGTATCTTCGTTATTATAGAAGACACAGATTTGAAATAAAGACATTATACAGGCACTTTTTTACGTAGAATTTAGTAATGTAGTTAACAATTTTTTTCAGTTGTTTGTTTAGCAGTAATAAAATAAACTTGTATTTTTTTAAATGGGAATCATAGATGGCTATGTCATTTTTAAAAAGCTTGTTTTTTTCTTATCTAAAAAATATACATTTGTAACAAATTATTATAATACATTTTTTCAAAAAATTATCTTTGATTTTTGTTCGCAATTGGCCATGAAAAAATGTTGCATCTTCAACTAAAAGGATTTAAACTATATTATATTCAACCAGAAAGAGTTTTCTAAGTACTAAGTAATTAAAAAGATGCAAAATAAATTGTAAATCAACTTATTGGCGACTAATAACATTTCTTTGTTTTTAAACAAGCTAACATTACCATTGTAACTTCTAGTGATACATAGAGTGTTGTAAGAAAAAGCCGCTTTAATTCTTCAATCAAATATATTTTATATGACAAAAATGACGATATGGCTGTTCAAATACCCAAATTCCGTCTATGTGAAACGTTATCCTACCTTCATTAGATCATCAAAAAAATGTTTTTTCTAATTGTGTTGACTGTTGACACATTTGTTTTTCCTATTTTTGAATTTTTTAAAAATATGTAATAATTTTGTTCTGAGACGCTCGGATATTTGTTCAATGCTTCTACCGTATCGTATTTTTTAAATCTTTATAATTTTATCTATTTTTTTCATCTATTTTATAGTTCACAAAACTCTTATTGATTATTATTTACACATTTGAAGTGAAATAGTTTTTCCATAGCCAACTATAATCACACAAAATATATATTTCACTTTTTAAGTATAGTTTTAAAAAAATATTTTGTTACAAATATATATTTTTTAGATCAGAAAAAAATAAGCTTTTCAAAATTGCCATAGCCGCCTATAATTTCCATTTAAAAAAATACAAGTTTATCTTATTACGGTTAAACTAATAACTGAAAAAAATTGTTAACTACATTATTAAATTCCTCGTAAAAAAGTGTCTCTATAATGTCTTTATTTCAAATCCGTATCTTCTATAATAACGAAGATATGAATTTTTTTAGATTTCGCCAAAATGTCAATTTTTGTCTATAAGTCGAAAACAAAAGACGATAGCGGGATGCGGTTTTAACCAATATTATTTTCTCAAAAAATGATCCCCAGAATGTATTACTTGTTTTTGCCTAAACCTCTTAGTTTGGGAGATTCCCTATTCGGACATCCAAATGCAGCACCCTGTACAGAGTGATTCAAAAGTACCGTATCATGAATAGTTTACAGACTATTTACTAACCCTCAAAATTGAAAACAAAAATTTTGTACTAAATTCCCTTACGTAGATTCAGCTATTCAAACATGCAACTTTGACATTAATTTTTTAATAAAAAAGCAAGATTTTGTGTTTTATTAGTAAGAAATGTTAAATCATACACGTAGAATATTAAAAAATTAATAAATCTTAAAAATAATAAGTAAAACGTGTACCTACTAAAAATAGTTTACAATGGTTTATAAATTAATAATTATACAGTTTCTCATAATAAATGACATATGAGTGATTTTTTTAAGACGTACTCGGAGGTATTAAAGAAGTATTAACGTTTTATCAAAGAATACGGTTTTCCTGTTTATAGTTTAAAAAGTGAATAAATAAATTTAGAAATAGATTAGCAATAAAAAATATAGCATGTCAAAAAATGTATAGTTAAAGTTGCCAAGGTTAAAAAATATTATGATCAGAGACCTAAGGCTTGGTTTACATAAGAGAACAAAAAATTAAAAGCAAGCAAAGAATTATGCAAAATTTTAGAAAAAAACGTTATTCAACTTGGCGATTTCCTAAATCGATTACAAATCAGTCGTCGATTTTTGATTCACTCTGTACATTTGACCCTTTTGGTAGGTTTGAAATATTGCTATTCAGTTCTAGAGCTAGAAATGTTTTCTTTTTCGGTTTCGTCCTGACACCTCTGTTGTTCGAATTTCCGGCTCCCTATAATCACGAATAATGATTGTGGAGCAAAGCTTACGTGGGCAACAAATGCGGTTGATTATGCCCATATTTACGAACGCCCAAGTCGCTTTAATGGCGTATCAATGCGCCCTATTAACGCGAACGGGATGTAATTACGTTCGTCCATCAGCAAACCAATGCGTATTCACTAAATAACTAAAAACTACAAAACCAAAAGTACTCAAACCGATAATGAAACGTTTTCTCTCAAATTGAAATTCCAGTAAAATATTTTTTCTTCGTTGCAGTTTAGCCCATGCACTAATTAGGTGATGCTATCAGTTTAAGTATTTGCATTTTAAGTAGGTTTGTTAAACACGCTTCTGTGGTGTTTAGCGCTCTTTATCATTATGTAAATTTTTATCTTAGCCGCGAAATTAGCAACTTTGTTACTTTCTTCGCGAACTTTGCCTCGAACGGTTTCTTAATTAAGTTTATCATTGTGTCATAGACGTCTTGCAATTTATTTTAAATCTTATTACCTTGGAAGCCAAGACGATTTGTTTTTGTTGAATGCATGTAAGTTACAGGAAGCTATATTTTACAGGCACTCGACCAGAAAACGCCCTACGAAGTCCAACAGATGAACAGTTTTAAAATCCAGCTACATTTCACACCGACAGACATCAGAAAGGCGGTCATTGGAACACCTTTGAGATAATTATACCGGGAAAAATTGGGAGCGAGTAATACAATTACAAAGCGTCCCTTCATCAATTACCCAACGGTTAAGAATCGAGCAAAACACCGAAGCTGATAAATTCCTAATGGAACATAATGTGATTATAAGGCAGAATTAAGGAGATTACAACATCGTGGCGAGTGTGAGAAAGGATAATGTGCAAGAAACGAAGAATTAATTCAATAACATTTAGGAAATAACAATGCGCATATCACATTATGCACTTTGGTTGAACTGTTTTGCGGGTGTGTGGTTTTATATTCCATGCTGGAGGCACTATGAATTACATTACATAGAGCATTACATGATTATTCCGCACCGTCTACAACCGGATCATTGTGTTACACAACATATTACCCGATCGAGCAAAATTCTATTTGCGCTCATTGATTGTCACAAACGACTCCTCAAAGAGATTTCGAATCAATTAATTTCACACTGTTAAATAAATAATTGTCGCGTATTGAATAAATGCGACAGCATCACAGAACCTTAATAAATGGCATACGGGGAAATATAATGAGATAATATATCGGTCGCAATAAATGTAAATCGGTATCTTTATCTCCTCACGAGCATAGTATTTACGTGGTATTACAATCACGACAGATAAGTCAAGATCGTCGCTCTGATCGAGATACAATCTCGACGTTACATGATTTAGGAATAACATTTTCACGCGCTCTGTTACCATCTTTAACTTAGGGAATGTTTATTTTATTGTATTCCACAATAATCGGCTTATTTTATGTTTTCGGAGGAGTGTAAATCAAGATACTATCACTAACTGAAGAAAATACCCAATACGAAGCCCACCAATAAAACAACTCGACTAATTTTCACATATTTTTATTTTATAACTCTGTTATAAGGGTTTAAATGTCATATGTTATAGCAGTAATAATGTAGTCAAGTTCGTAAAATCTACTCAATTTATGTTTTACATAATACATACTTATTTATGTTTCCATCATCATTGCAAAATTTTCTATAATTTAACATTACAGTTATTTCAAAAACCCACAATATCTGCTCATTTAAATTTATTGTGAGAATCCAAACGAGTTATTACTTTTACAACTTTCAAAAGATTCTTATCAAATTTCTCTAATTTCGTGCTTTGTACAAGGATGTTTCCCATTGCTGAGCAATACTCATTTTTTTCAAATAAAAGGATCAAGTCAATAAATAAAAAAAATCTGAATGCAGGTCATCGTGTAAGCTATTATGCAAAGTAATGAGAAAATCATTAAGGTATGTGCTTAAAAAATGTACGCAATGACCGAAGCACGTGAAGTTTCCCAAGAACTCCGAATCAATAATAGAGCACCAAGTGTACAATTATTCAATAGGAAGTTTCTCTAATGGAATATGAATAGAATACATTAATACCCGAATACCTTTTTCCTAATCCAATAAATTTGTTAAAAGGTTCTCCTCATATTTCTTTTCACTGTCGACAATAACCTTGTTAATCTTGATGTAAACTTCTGCAGGGGGTGCATACACTTCGTACTCCCTAAGGTCTTGGCATTCTTCACTATAACAGTAGGGATAAACCCCTTTTACCATTCAGCGTCATTAAGAAAATTTTCGGCTTTCCTAACTGCAAGTAAAACCCATTTCCATCCGAATACAACTGCGATTATTTCAAGCATTAATATTTTGCATCAAGTCAAGTGAAACGTAATATGGGAAAAATTAAATTATTCGCAGTGTTGGTGGGGTTTGAACGTGAGTGTTTTTTTAACATTGGTTACGTTTTGTATTTTCTAAACACGGAGTCTTTTAACATGTCTCCAGATACTTTAGTTAATCGAAATTTGTAACAAGTCTCAAGATAAAAACTACAAATTAATGATACAAGAGAGTTTTGTTGCTAATAAGATTTTATAATTTCTGCTGCATCGGCCATTAGAGAAGTTTGATCGAATTCAACTCGGGATTGAATTTACATTAGAAAGTGGTTCTGTGAATGCATCTAGCATTTTAAAAGACTTAACCCCGAAGTAGTTGGAGCTTTATTTTATATTGACCTCTCGTTGCTCCTTTGAAAATTCATTGCATGTATACCGTTCTGTTACAGTAATTTCTAGAGCAATTTGTCTAAGAACAAAGCCCCATTTGTACACTGTGCAGTAAGAGCTTTTCGTTATTCTTTTCAGAAATTGCCATTTACCTTGGCTAAAGCCAGCATTCAATAAATCGAAACAAGCACTTGTGCAAACGACAACTAAAAATAAATTCCGTTGAAAATTCAAACTCGCTCATTGAAAAAATGTTGATGAGGCGTGAGATGGTTTAAATAGAAGGTAATATTTCGTCGGAAGAAAAACGTCCCGTTGAATTACTCGCCTAAGCTTAATAATTGAAACTGTCTCGGATAATTGAATAAGGATTCTCAAGAGATATGAGAAATATGGTGCAGCAGTGGGTTTAATCAGCAGGATTCATATGTAAGATAAATTACTCCACTTAGTCGTGAGTTCTTACAATTCTCGCCTTGACGAGTAATACGGAATTTAAGAACGAGTGGCGGCACTAAAAACCGTTCATTAATTCACCTGAGTAGTAATGATCTCATCTCGAAGGATTTAATTGAATTTATGGTAAAAATTAAGCAAGAAACTACAAATTATTACGTCATGACCACTTCACCATTTTGTCAAGTAACGTCAAAGTTCAACAGATGCTGGAGGCGAATAAGAAATTCTTAAGTGTGTATTAATAAATTTTTCAAATATTTGGTTCTGCAAGGTTTCCCTCGTAGTAAACTTTTGATGAAGTCCGAAAGTGTTGAACATTTAATTGTGTCATCTCTAGAGACCCGAACTCGCCACTAAATTTCCGAACTGACCATGAATATTCATCGCTTAAATTTCCAGCGATGTTCCGACATTAAAATATAAGAACACGGTTCGTGTTTATCACTTTCTCGAACACTAAATAAATTACGTTAGAATTAATTTAATTCTGCCTGATGCTTACCCAAGAATTTACTTTGTTACTTCGGAATTCATTACAAGTAATAAAAACACAAAGCTGTTGCGCTATATCCTGGCGCATCTGATATCAAGGATTAAAAGTGTAGCGTAGTCCGGGAGGATAAAGGGGTTGTTCATTAAACTGCACACACGTTGTTTAAGTACTACTAAGACCGGCATTATTAATGCACCGTAATCTTGAAACAAACAGACTCAAGCTGAATTTTTCATTGATGTGGTGGATTTGTCGATGTTATCATGTTTCTTATTACGAGTTGGTTATTATTTAGAGAACGCAAACTCGACGACTGGATTAAGTTAATAGGAGTATACATTAATGGTCGAGACAATTTTCAAATCGATTTTTGATACATTTTTAATGCTGAACAATTAAACTTCTTTCGTGGAACAAGTAATTGATGCAATTACTGAAAGTTTGACGAGTTTTGATAGCTTCCTCTGCATCGGTCATAAAAACTTCTAACGCAAGTGAGAATTTACCGATCACAAAGTGCACAGTTTCGTTGAATAATTTAATTACTAAGACTTTAACGCATCCTTTTTAATATTACCACAATATTCATTAATTCATTTGCCTGAATTGTTATGGTTTTGCACTTTTCAGGTTACCCCTGTATGAAATTTTTTAATATATTCTTATTGCAAGTACTTCACTGTGTTCATAAAGCAGTATCTTTGAAAATACCTACTATGAATTCTTTCACGTCACCGTGTTGCAATCTACGAATTTCATTAACGGTCTATTAGCGATAATAAAATGCTCGAGTATGGAAATAGAAGTTTTGAAATTGCGAAACCTTTTTCATTTTACAAGCTTAGAAAATATAATTTTTCCAAGAAGACGCATTTTAATAACAATAAAAAAATTTAATTAAAATGTGTTTGCTGTCTAGTGGGACAACCAGGCCATTTCACTATAACGCAATAAAATTGAAATATTTCCACAGCTGAAAAATTCAAACGTCTGCGGCAAAGCAACGCTGAAAAGCCATCCAGTACCGATTACTAAAGCAATGCAATTAAAAATAAATAAAACTAGCTGAGCACTGCGTCAGTGGAGTGCTTTTAATCCAAAACCATAACATCCAGAAGCTTTAGGTTTAATGAAATGCGTTGCATAATTTAAAAGGACGAAAATAAATCCCTTCACTTGATTAGTGCAAATTCTCAATTTCTATTCGTTCTTTTAAGATCCTTTCACCCTTATGCCTTCGAGGTCGGTGTGGATAGTGTTAGTAACGGAATTACTCCACCATTGCCACACATTAGCGCCACGATGCAGCCCGACCACTGTTAAATATTTATGAGGTTCATCAGGCTGCGTGCAGTTCATGTCATTTTACAGCCTCCAGACACGCGATTACTGAACGAATTCGCGCCAAAACAGGGCAACCTAAAATTTACAATTTCGGTAAATCAATCAATAAAGTTTCAAAAAAGTGTGATTGGGCAATAAATCATCACTAATAAGCGACAGCAAAATTTAATAACATTGTAGTGGTTTGAAGAAGACACGAGCTGTCATAAAAAAGTTGTAAAATCCTACTACCGATCGGTATTGTCTTTATATTGCACCAATAAATAAACCTCGCGCCTCTTGTATTCAAGACAATGCGATTTTTGTTTCGTCACGTCCTCCAAGCGCCGCCTAGAACGTCTAGACTTATTTTTGCTTGAAAGACAATAATTTTCCGCGACTGTCAAAGCGCAATTGATAATGCTATCATCTGTAAAAACAATGCTATTGTCGGGTGTATTTTCTTTTCAGCTTTGATTTGAAGCGTCTGTCTCGAGTAAGAAACAAATTTTAATTTCCGGTGTGTTTGTGTGCATTAGAATTTTACATGTCGTAATGAGGGTGGAGAACCCTGGGGCTGCGAAAGCGCAATCACTGTTACTCATCTTCATTGCTATTCATGGCCATTTCATATCAAATCATTGGGAGACTCTATCTTGAATTAATCTTGTTCGAGATGGGTGTCGGGGCGAGCTAATGCGTTATAAGGGTTGGGACGTTGGCGCATTTTACAAATGGAAATTGTCGGAATTAATTACGGGGCGAGATACACGGGGAAACGGAAGACTAAAAACTAACAAAGAGAAACAAATCTGATAAGAGATTAGAGGAGCTGAAATGGAAGATGTGAAATTTTATACGATAAATTATAATGCCCGCATCAATCTTATGTTCAAGATTACACAGCCGGATTGTATTGTCAAATGTGTAAAGGACCAAGTTTTATTAAACTATGGGAAAATAAACACTTTCTTACATAATTATAGATAACAATCATTACATAAAACGTAATTAGGTGAAATAGTATGAAAGTAACTTGTTTCGAACTGTAATCCCAGTTCTGTTGATATGTGTAGGATAATTTAGATAATGATAACTCAAAGTATATGAATATTTGAATTTTAAAGACTTGCGTCAAAGCAATCGTGACGTAACATCCGTATCTGATATGTCATCTTAACCAGTATTACCGTAGTTAATTGTCAGAGATATCAATACAAATTTCCAAATTTCACAAAATTATTATTGCTTGGAATACAAATTAAAAACATGATTGAAAAACACATCAAATTGTATTATTTTTGTGTAAAATACATACATATTTAATAAATATGTTATAAACATAATAAATAATACATATTTGCGATTGCCTCGTCATGTTTATTTACTGAAATAATCTCTAAATTATTTCTTCTTCAGTGAACTTTAGGTTTCAACGTAAATTAAAACTATTTTCAACAAGTTTTTCTTATTTGCTTTTGCTTTATAAATAATATTGTGATTTATATTGAAACTTTGCTTTTTATTGGATGCATATTTAAACACGTGATCACTATGCCTCTTAGCTGATTGAGGTAAGGTAGCAGAACAAAATTACTACTGTTTCTACACTACAACAGTGTAAATTTTTTAGCCGTGTAGTGGTCAATACTTGTAATGTTTATTGTTACGAAAAGACTTTTTAACGTTTAATGCAATTCTTGTTTTATGTAGGACATTTCCAGTAAAGAATTGACGAGGAAAGACGCTTTATCTTTATGACAATATTTCCGTGATGATGTAAAAGAGGAATCAACACCAACTGGAGTCAGCTTTGGTGTTGCGTAACAGATTAATCAGCCTTAATGAATCGGAGAGCAATAAAACTGTTGTAAATTTGAGAAAGACAACAAAGTCTAAGTCAAAACAAACACTTGAATTTTGATGTTTAACTAACAAGTAGGTGTTCAAACAAAGTAAAACTAATTAGAGAGTCGTGTCTCTGATCGACAACAGTGGTGGCGACGCCTCTTCCTGGGGGAGATTGATGTCTGTATCAAATTTCCAATGTATTTTTAAACAGGAGCATCAAAACTATGATGCCTGAAGGTTTTTCCAGCTTCATGAATCTTCTTCATTTTGTTTGACGCCAGTTTCGTTGAGCTAATAAATACAATAACTGGCTGCGATCCTCTGTGTATTTATGTAATTTCTTTTCGGAACAACTTTATGACTTTATGAATTATGATGGGGCTTTATAGAAGTAGCTCCAAGCTATAAATTTCAACGGGTTATGACAACTAGTGTTTTCTATAATAAAAATAACGATAAAACTTGTAACATCTATTTATTCTTCTAATATTTTATCGCGCTCTGATCCGCGTCAAGTCTCACAAGATCCCAACAAAACAATATCATAATCATTTCGCATACCAACTTTTCACCTTCAACTCTCTTGGAATTGAAACAGCAGGAGATCGATCTAAGCTCTCGGAACCTGAAGCAAATGCAAATAGGACCCATCTAAATACCTGATCCATCACTCAAGTGCACATTTTATCCGCTCGGCCTGGTAAAGACGCGTATTGATGGCCCTCGATAACCACTCCACAGAAGCACATCCCATTTTTATTACTGCACTTGTCATTTTTACGACGTGGTTTCGCCGAAACGCCGTAAATTTATTGGCTTGCATGCCGCTAATTGAAGACGTCCAATTATTGAATATAACATTGGATAGGCCAATTTTCAGGTTCCCATCTTTCGGCAATTTTAAATTAACACCTTCAGACACGCAATTTTTCGACACTTGCTTAGCACTGACCAAAAAGCACCCAAACTGTAATTACTAAATGGAATTATTTCGTTCACGCATTTTTAGTGAGGGGAGAACATGAGACATGACACGAATTTCAAAAGGAAATGTAAATAGGTTCACTACGTAATGAAATTGTGCGATAAAAACCAGCTAATATACGAAAAGAGTAATAAAAAGTCTTGCAACACGGAGTGCAAGTTTGAACAACCCAGATGAACATTTTTCCATACGCTCTTCTTCCAATGTTTAAAATAAAAATTTCAAGGAGATGTAGGTCAAACAACAAAAGCGAGTTTTGTTTTAAAAAAAGGCAATTGTCGCCTTATGAAAGCAAATATTTTTTATTGCAAATAATTGGCTATTGATCGAAATGGCAAAAGTTGTTTGAATAAAGTTTAACCATTCCCGCAATGGTCACAATTAAAATTCAAATAAAGTGATCAAACATCAGAGTATAAAACCAATTTCAACAGTTTTTAGTAACACAGCTATTTAAGCCTTAAAATAAAATATTTTTAATGTCTAACATTTAGTTGAAAAAGTAAATTATCCATTTAGATGCTTTAGTGCTATTACAGTGGACGAGAAATAAGTTTTTTGCATCATTGTTAAGAAAGTATAAAACAACTCTTGCGGATTCAAGACAGTGAAGTTCAACATTGAATGATGCAAGGCGCCATAATTGTAAGCAAATACCTTAATTAATATGTCTCGTAGTGTGAAAGGTCAATTGAGATGATATTCTTGTGTTTGTTCAGGCGTCGCCTATAAAACTGTATCCTATCCAATAAAGCGTGCGAAGTAATGAATGGGATCGTTAGTAAGTTGCGTCACAACCATAAATTTGAAGTGATTAAGGTTACAACTTTATAATCAATCGGGTTTTTCCAAAAAAGCTTTATTTCAATAGCGGTGAAAATTTTCCGCTAATTCCGGAAAATTTCGTCGCGGCTTTTCGAAATTCAGCTGATGTTGTCTTGTCCGAAAGGCAATTTAACGCACGTCCTTTACCTGCCGTCGGTTGTGGATGGGTTATCTGTTCAGGACGTGACAATGGCGATGTTTCCTGACCACAACTGCCTCTAACCTCCAATTAACAGTCTCTGCGGCAGACTGCATCACGTGGTTTATGTCCTGCAGCTTCCGACTCGCTGTATATGTGCTTTATTTGCTTTTGTCAACATGTCTGAGAAAATTTACGCTCAGTGTGCCATCCACACCGATCGTCGATAATCAGCTGCAATATCGTCACGAAAGGAATTCGATTTCGAGGTCTGAATGGACGACTTCGTTTATAATTACAGATGAAAAAGCTGTACAGGGCGTCTATAAAACAATGGTCACGGTGATTTGTGTGTAAAAAGATGTATTTATAGTCGATAATTCAATTTTAACTACTGAGTGTTTCAACATGTGTGGTCTTGGAAGGCCGTAGGATAAAAATAACCTGTTGCTGGTGCAACGAGGACGAGCTTTTTTCATGAAATTAAAAGCTCTACCTTTGATGAATATTCAATAGACTACCGGAATACCGCGTTTTAATTTTCAGTCCTGCATTAATTAATCTCGGTTTTAGACAATTTTTCGAAGAATTCAGATTGGTAATATTTATAGATTGAATCATTCGAGGGGTGAATTCCGAAGGCAATTCGCCGTTAATCACTCGGACCAAGTCTCCATAAATAACCATTTGAAACATGTGTAAACTTTTCACCATGTAACTTTTGTTGAAGGGTTATTAATAATTGAAATTTTACGATTTTAAGCGCCCACTGTCATTTATTATATTTTGTCATCAAGTCAACAAAAAATTTATTAACCATACACATAATTTAAAGGAACCACCCTGATTTAAATAAATCACGATAATTTATCGCAGTTTAAAAGCCCCAACCTGCAACTATTTTAATGCGACCATTATTACTCCTCGAAAAAATGATACAGAAGTATGACCACCATCGTAAATAACGATCGTGACTTAAAATTAACCTCGGTATATTTTTAAATTATCCTGACAGTTTTATTAACGTTTCATAAAATAATAAAATACATTATGTGTATCGAAATGGGCCTTAATAAAATCGTATTAATAAAAGTCCTTTCTCTAATCCTCCGACACAACTCGATGACTTATTCACCCTTTGTTGTCTGAGTTTTATAAATCAAATTTTTAAGGGTTCTTGACGCAGGTGTCCGAGATTATGAAACCTGACACTTTTTTCTTGATAAACTTACGTTAAAATGATAATCCCGGATTCTAGACGTCATTCGTGTGACTGCGTCCACGTTGAGGAGGGTTTTTGTCCACCTTTCGGACATTATAGACTTCTACAACTCCATCAAACATGCTCACCCTTTACAAACTTCAGAAATAGTTACATGCCACATGTATATCCCCTGGGAAAGCTTCATTGCATTGTGACAAACTTAAAACATAATTAACTTAATTTCTTAAAACCAAATGACAGAAACGATTGTTTTTAATTTTATTTCAGCTGTTATAAAGGTTTGCACCTATTGCTGTTATTCATGCTCCGGAAAGAAGTTCAAATTTATTGGTTCCATCAACTTGCCCGGATGTTATGGCCACAAAAACTCGAGATGTCCTACAAATCCGAATTTTATTAGCGGAGCATTTTTGAGGTCGTTTCCGGCCGTTTCGGAGTCGCTCTCTTCGAATGTAATTCCGTTTGGTCATCCAATCTTTTTTTCGCAACCATTTGTCCCATAAACCTGAGTAAAGAAGTAGCAATCATTGTTATCTATCATCAGAATTCGAACGTCGTGCAACTCGTATCGGAATCAAAACAAGTCCAGTCTTTGGCGTCAGAAGAATCGCGCTTTGTTTATCTGCTGCAAGAGCCAAGATATACCTCCAGTAGGTCTGGCATTCGGTCAGCAAGCAGGTTTATTGCGAATCCAGTCGTGAATCGCGATGAAATGCCGCGATTAGGCCGGTATTGTGCAGCATAAACGGTGTATCTACGCTTCACCTGCTAGAGAGAAGACGTCCTCTCTGCACCAGCCAATTATATCGTACTCGAGGGGCAAGGAAATAGGGGTCAAGTGTCTCGGGTTTCACGAGCTTGCAGATATATTGGTTTCGAGTCGGTTTCTCATTATTCGGCAATAATGGTAGACGTGTCCGAACATAAAACACTCGGAACAAAATGACTAAAAAATATTTACGTTTTATTTTTCACACTTCCGTGTCATTTTCGCCGACTTGGCTTTGAGGAAAGCTCATGAATTTCACTTTGTCAGTTCTTATTAGGTACCTTATACGTTTTTCGGAAATACCAATAAACCAGCTCGGCAAGAATTTATGTGCTGAAACCCCGGCAAGGCACTGTAACAAATTCCTGTGGGATGTGCGGATGGACGAGATGAAATATGAGAATCTTTTCATGTTGGATGCGCCCTTTGGAAGTGACCGGCGCTTCTTTTAATAGACCAAACCCCAACTAGGGACACTCCACAAAAGCACCACTTTTCGTTACATAAATTTACAGTTTATTCGACTATCTTAATATTTCATTCGACTTTTGTTTCTTGTTAACAAGCAGAGAGATCAAGTGAATACTCGTAACACAAAACTCCTTAATTATCCAAATCATAATTGTTGTATATTCTGTCATAGACATTCTAAACTTTGTCACTTGGACAACTCTACAGAAAATAATTAACTAACGTAGAAGTCGTAAAACGTGACAGACCCATACTAACCCTACAACTTTGCGAAATACTCGTTTAGATATAAAGTCCCAAACTTCCCAAGTATTGAAGTGGCCAAGACTGATACGTCTTGCAAAACCACTTCCAAGTTTATCAGGTTAACGAAACAACTAGGGATGCTGACATATACGTATTTACCAAAGCGACAATTCCAAACATTCAACCCTAAATCAATAAAAAATATTTAAACTTAGATTTACTCGTACCATTTCCTCATAATTTTAATAATTCGTAAGAAAGTAGCTTCAGGAATCTGAGAATAATCACAGATCAAATATGCACTCCACGAATCCCAAACACATTTCTAATCGAAAAAATGCAATCAAAACACCTTTATCTGAAAGAGCGGATCTAAATTAGAGAAGAGAAAATCATTTATTTAAACTTTTTCTTTTTTGTCTCAGACACAAATCGCAGTAAATTAATTACGTTGTGACTGTTGGCGTTTTGGAATGGACTTGAATCTCAGATGAGGCGCTTGATGAATTTATGCCTCTTAAAAGGATGCAAATTTTATTTATAACCATAAGCACGTTGTACACTTTAATGGTTTTCGTAGGCGCCTTCAAAATTCGATAGTTGCCGAGATAGGTAGACAGAGATTTAATAAAATGATGAGGGGGTGCCGACAGGGCAGATACATGGGGCTGTATACCTGTCAGTTACAAAGATTCTTGTTTAGCCTGCATTCGGACTAACAAGGCTCACCCCCTGATGATGCGGTCACAAGCTCGTGCTAGTTAGGGAAAGATTTGAGAATTTCTCTATACAAACGAGAAATTCTGAACATTCAAAAAACGCATTTCTTAGATTCCTTGAGCATGATTATGCAGTACAGTCTGGAAATGAACCTTATTGATCATAATGGCCTGTCCAGTCAGATTACCTATTTTGAGTTAGGAATTCGTGTCGGAATGGTTTAAATCCTGTCCAATCGATAGCACGCTGCGAGTTAATTGTTTGTGGTTATAGCTGTTTGGTAGTGTGGCGTTCTTTCAGCTATCTGTCTCCGAAATGTTTATGGTTGCTTTTACCTGTGTTTACAAATGGATCACTCCGGCTGATAAATAACCGTCCCTTGAGATAACCTAGCCTCGTTTATTGCTACGATCTACCAACTTCCGTTACTTTTACTTAATTATTTAAAAATTAGAACGCAACCCTTTCTCTTCGACCCCATTTACTACAAGCATCCATCACGCAGACCTTTCCCAGAAAATCTCATTTGCTCAGTTGCTGCAATGGAGATGTATATCTTCTTGTGGTTCGACAGAACTAGCCCTTAATTTCGAACCCCTCATCACTTCCTATCAATTGCTCCATAACCCATTAGTACGTATTGACAGCTAGGTTCGCTTCCATTAACACACGATATTTGACATTACACAAATTCAAACTTTTAGATCAACATCAACCTTAGGATAGCTCGAGATATTCCCTTAATGTGGTTAAGTTTTGCATTTATATTAAACCCGAAGCTCGATATGCTCCTATCCAATGATCTCATTTGCGAGGTGGCATCTTGCATTATTATAGGAACTATCATGAAATTCTGACTGTAATCTCGATCAGAGGCTATCATTAAACGACTTCTCGCACCAATAAATTTTATTTATGAACCGTATTAAGATATGCGATAAAACCAGACAGGATATTGTTTAATAAAGCTTGACTTTTTTCTCTAATGACACTAATTTGCACTTGAAGACTTCTTGTATGCTTTTAAAGAAGCTAAGAGAGCTTCATCTAGTCTTGAGATAAGATAAAAAGGATTTAAGACTGGTCTAGACACACATCCGCGATAACACTTGTATTTGTAGACATTTTTCTAGTAGATGCCCCATGTAAACTTGCAACTTTTTATTTGTACAGGATAGATTAGATCCCATTGAAAAATAAAAGGTTTGTTTACACGGTCCCTCGTATATAAGAAGCAGAGCAAAAACCATGTTGTATGCCAGTTGAATACACGGATTTATGCAATGAAAGCAGAGAACAACAATAAGACAAACGCTCCTTTCACACTCACAAATAGATAATTTCGCGTGAAATATAGTAACAAACAGCAAAATAATCTCAGGATCTGAAACGATTTGACATTCCTTTGGTTTGTTTTTATACAAAAGAAACATTTTATGACAGAGATATTAATCGCATTATAGTCAAAAACAAAGAAGCTTATAAGAAAATCTCCATTCATCATTGTGTTCTGAACTACATAAAATAGATAAGGTAGGCGGTTAAACTGCGACAGAATAGATTTTAATCTTCACTCAACAACCACGCACAGGAAAAAAGACATACAAATAGAGGAAATGTGGAACCAATCAGATAGCCACATGTATGTACATACGACAGACGTGACAAAAAGCAATAAATATTCGACTAATTTAAGTGTCATGATGATTGATCGGCTGAAATATCGACTTCAAATTAGAAGTAAATCGGTGATAAGTGATAAAAAACAAGAGTTAATGGTAACGCAAAGAAAGCTGCATCTGAAAACATGTGCCGACTAAAATCCAACAAAATATTTGGGACAATGTCCATGTTTCAATTAAATCTATTGTGACTGGTCTAGTCGATTAAGGTCTTGTGTTCCTCAATCAACTCCACGAGATTAAAATATGCATAAACCGGTAGAAGGTGTAACTTAACAAATCTTTTCCTTATACAGATTGAAGGAATTAAATCCAATGTTCGTTCATAAATCCTAATCTCAACATGGATGCAATTAAGGCGAACAAATTTCTTGAAAAGCGAACGAAAGCACTAGCGTGTAAGACCCGCCCTGCCCTGTAAAAATTATTTGTTAACAGTGACTGAACCACACAGAAAGAATCCAATACTATCAACGAGTAAAAGCAGTTGATTCGAATGGTCGCGTTATTTGAAATCCAACGGATATTGCATTTTTCCTTTGAACTCGGGAGTAAATGTATCATGTTTGTGTCGCATTTCCTGCAGCTCCATAATAAAGTGCTTCTAGCTGACTAAACTAAAGACAAGTCTATAGAAATTGGCATTTTTTCATCCACTTTAATTGTTGTAGTTTTAAATTTGAACTGAGGTTAGTTTTAATGTTGGTTCAGTTATAAGAGGATTATGCAATGGATGAATGGTGGGTTGCTATGTAAATTATAGACCATAGGAAACAAGTCAACCATTAAAAAACTGCTATGGAACCCTTCTAATATGTAACAAAACATGTGATTATGTAAATTGGGGGTTCGAAAAGTGGTCTCGGCAAATCTCTGATGAATTATAATGCATATTAATGAAACACTATCCTACAGTCACCTTATTCACGCTTGAGGTGGAAACGTATTAAACGTGGCAAGGCTTATGGAAATGCAGCACTTTGTTGTTCAATTACTCGCAATAATGAAATGTGCCCGATGGTCAAACCAATTTGAACATCAATTACCATAATGTTAACAAGTCGTGACAAACCCCTCTGTCCTAAACGAAGAGTTTTTCGCAAAGCCTTTAAACTTACCACATGTGCGAAGTTTGGTACTTACCTGAAAAAAAGAGAAAATGGTTAGTCATTCTACCCAACACTGTCACTAAAAAGCCCCATGCAGAAGGCTTGCATGCCATTCTATGGTCATATATTCAACCTACTTGTCAATATTTTCTCGTGAAAGTGAAGTTTGCCATTTAAGGAGCGAAAGAATTCGCGTTTCCTTTTTACCATCAGTGGTTTGATGGGACGATGCGCTCTTAATATCCACGATCTCTTGGATTATGCAGACATTACCATATTCAGACTTGTGTCTTTTAACAACAAAGAGAAAAGCGACATTTTGTTTGTCTCATACTTGAGGATATTTAAGCACTCAAAGATGGAAAATAGCTTGAATAAAAAAATATTTTAAGAAAGAAAAAATAAATCAACTAAATTCATTCTCTTAATCTGAAGAAATATGCATTTTATTCGAGTCCACAGTCGTTGAATAAAACACGAGTAATACTTCTTGCATAAAATATGAAGCAATGTGACCGTGGTTTTTATTTTAAATTAACGAGTACGACACGAGTCCCCTTTGACTACGTCGTAGTGAGGAAACGTTTAAAAGCAAGAGCGGAACAATTTTAGAAGACATACTTTAATAGTGACTTCCGGTGAGGTTTCAGCTCTTTAAATCAGTCTCAGACTTAATTTGCCACGAAGGTAGTAGACTCATGAACGGGTTTTTGTACTCACAACCCCATCCAATTAAAATCAAATTAGCAATATTGTAATAAATCCCTCCAAATGCACATTGTTTTTAGTTTAAATTTGATTTTAGTAGACAAAAAGATCTTCTCGAATTTTTATTCCTAATGACAGAAAAATTACATACAATTCACAATGGTTTCAGTCCCTCCTTGACCCTTTATTTTCTAAATCTTTTTATTTTTCTTCTATTGCTTCTATATATAAATTGAATAACTTGAATTATCTCAGAAATTGCAAAATAATCCAAATATAAATATGTAATAATTTTTGTAGAGTTAGTTAGAAAACACGGCTTCAGTTTTTCCGCTATTTCAATAATAATAATAATCTTTTCAAATTTCAAGTAAACGAAAAGTTATCTTAAACAAGTTGTCTCGTTAGGATGTGAAAATGAGATTTCCTTCTATAGTTTTAGTGTGTTCAAGTGATTTTTTAAAGCCATCAGATAAGTGGCTCTTTACCTGCAAAGTTGCGAAGAGTTTCTAAGTAAACTTTTTTCTTTTCCGTAATTTATTGAAAGTTATAACTATACTTCTAGTATGTAGGTCTTGTGCATGTCATTATCAGACACTTACTGGTTCAAAGGAGTTGTCTACAAAGTTATCATAATAGCGTCTGGATTTTACACGGAGCATTAAACTGTGTTCACCGGTGTTTTCAAACGTGAAAGCACACACTGAGCCACTCACTATATCTCTTAAGATTATATTCATGGACATGTACAAGTCTTAAAAACTTGATGCAAAAGAGCAATAAAGAATAAATGACTCAAACTGAAGTCGACGGAGGTGTTAACTTTATGATAAATTAACATCAACGCGAGTCTATTTCTGTAGCTATTTTGACAGCGTTGCATACGATCAAAATGCGATACCTTTGGCGAAAATTTCATGTTTGTGCATTAGTGTAAATCAACAGCAGGTTATCAAAGCATAAACACGTTGTGTTCGAAATTGAAAACAAAATTGATCTCTCTACTATGTATTTCTGCCACAATAAGTGCAACGAACCGATCTTTTCATTTCTCGAATTTGACAAGTCGTAAACACTTCGACGACAATTTTCGACGCCTATGCTGAAATATGAGTTTAACGCCCAAAGAATCGTTAAAATCGAATCATGTGCATCTAAATCTGAACGAGATAAGTGTAACATTAAGACGGCTTTCGCGTCAATAACATCATCATCATAAAAGTTGCCTAGCACAGAAAAGCATATTTACATTTCAGAAGATTGAGAAGTAAAGGAGAAGACGTCGGAACACAACAGCTGGCGATTAGAGATTTAATTCCTCTATTCACATCAGTAATACTCCGCATAAACATAATCTCACGAACGGGGATGTCGAGTGTTGAACAAACATTGGAATTACAACAATGGACCCCGCAACTCTGAAACCATCCGCAGATCCAAGTTCATCCCTTTCAGTCACTAAGAGTCGCGTTTTTTCCTTGTTGAGGATAAATCCACTCACAGAATTTCCAAGAGTCGATCGACGATTATGTTAACTCGAGCTTATCACCATGTTCGACTTGTTCAGCCTTCTACAATGTAAATTTATTTGTGTTCTGTATTGGACTGAAATTGTTCGACACATTTTTCCGAAAAAGCGTTTAAGCTGCTTTTCAACTCATTTATTACCGCAAAAGCCAATCAATTCCAATCATTAACACACCGGCATTATCTCAAAATAGCCAATACAAATCAACGTCGGTACACTTTTAATGTTTAATAACACCATACACTCACTTATCTTCCTGATCTTAATAGAGCCAGCTGTGATGGCTACAATTTTACGATTTTATCGCCGGAAATCTCGCCACTTATCTCTTTGCATCTTAATTTTTCAAATGATTTAATTTGCACGATGTGCGAAAGACTCGTAGAGGGGTTGTGCTAATGGCAAGTATTTATATGGCAATGACTCCCTGTAGTGCTATTAATATTAAAATTGCATTAAAACTAGTAATAACCATCTAAAACCGCACCTATACATGATAAAAACAAAGCCATAATCACATTAATGAGAGATGTCCACTAAATTATATTGTCTCATCGGCGAGACAAGACTAAACCCTTTTTAGTCGTCGAAGGTTAAGTCAAAATTCCTTTTCTTTTTGGGATTACTTAGAACCGAAGTGAGGAATTCCTCGACGAGAATGGCTTTTCTAAAAAATCAATCAACACCTTATTCTCTCTGATGGAGACAGAATTTCTCACCAAAAAGCATAATTTAATTAATTTGGAGCCAGTTGTATTCGTTCTAAACGGGCAATGAGCTATTGCTTTGTAAAGAAGATCTAGGAGAGTCTCGATTCTAAAGTCGAGGGCTTGGAGGCGTTAATGTTATAAATTATGATTGAATAGACAGATATGCGTATTCAAATTCCCCGTAATCCATGAAAAATCTCGGGGCGTTCCTGTGCACAACCGATAAATCTACCTGAAAACTAGAACCTGTCAATAAACCGACAACAGGTTATAGATCCTTCATCCCTATGACCCTAAATGAAGAGGTCGGTTTAATTTGAATCTGATTCAGGCGCGAGCTATGTTCATTCTGTAACCGTTTATCACGTTGCATACCTGGGCGTCGTCACAGATATAATATAGTTCGCTGGACTGTAAATCGAATCAGATTTATTTTGCCTTGACTTGTAGGCCTTTTCAGATTATGAACCTCAAGAAAGGTCTGTCGTTTGCGCTCGGTGGTGCTGAAAAAAGCATTTTTTGCCTTTTAGAAATCCGATTTAATGATGACAAACTTTCGATAAAGCTTGAAATCTGTCCCTTGATTTATTTTTAATTCGTTTTCCGCAATTAGCTTTATCTCTAGATTCGATTCGGTGACTTGATGAATATTTTTCCTGGAAGAGAGTTGACGGAAATTAAGTTTATTAATGCAGGGACGGCTTAAATTTTGAATAAACCCCGCAAAATATTGATTTATAGAGAAAATACGTGTCAGGAACATTGGCGGGTCCGCCCCAATTCAGGCACAATTAATTTCAGTAGGGACTAATGAATTGGCATTGGCCACAATCAAATTTCACCATGAATACAGTCGAAAATGTGACACCGTACTTTCATACAAAATTGATGAAATTTTAGGTACGCCTTCTCATATCAGATAACTTATTAATAATGAATTTCGACCGTTAGCACAACGTGGGTCTCACATTATTGCTTCAATAATGAAAATAAATTAAGTTAATTCGAAACATAACGCCGAATAACCAACCAGTTAATTATTAGAGGGTTTTCATTGAGCCGTCTTCAAGTGTTCACTTTCCAAATGAAATTTTCATTCAATTCATTTAATCTCAGGTCAGTTTGGGGTTAAAATGATGATAAATTGTTTTTTTGACGCTGTTACAATTTCATATTCAATTTGCAGTTAAATTTCCCCTCTGTGCTTTTAATTCAGGTATACGGCTAAAGCCGGGGGAATCCTTCGACATTTCACTGCAACATGAAAAGCCAATTTTCTCGCGTTTATTTTCGAATATACAGCTAGTAAAGCTCGTCATCTGGCAATCGTAAACCTCTGGACGCCCTTCTGTTTGTCCAGGTTTCCTGTTCTTCTGTCCCTGTACTTTTATTACATCCTCCCTTATTTCACTTATGATCCTTTCAAGGCTCCAAACACGGAGAACTGTTGTTTTTACAAATTACTAACGACAAATGGAAAAATAATGCCTCTGCGATGGATTTTCACGTTGAACGCACGTAATATGTAACTCGTCCCTTTTCCATTGTCCTACTCTTCTCCCATGATAAAATAAATGTTTCACCTGACGTGACGTTTTGTTCCAGAATCAAATTTTAACAACAGAATAGAAGAAACAAAGAAGTGGTGTAGGTGTTTTATTGAATTTGAGCGTCTGCTATTGACATAAATAGTAATTTTTATTCCAAGGCCCAAAAAGCCAAGTAAAATGTTTGTTGATGATGATGTTATGTGTGAAACAATGCAAACAAATTCGAAATTACGAACAATAGCAGCAATTTGGTTGCAAGAGTGGTAATTATCGTTGACCCTGCGACCTGAACGGTTATTCAGAAAGCTCGTCTAACCTTTCCGGCGTTTTGTCTGTTATAAAATATTTATCCTCGCCTTCAGGATCGAGTCGTGAGATGGGCGCATAAAATAAGACGCATGGGAGTTGAGAACTGCACCGAAACAAGAATTTATATTGGGGGCTTAGCGTTTATTGCAATGCAGCAGCAACGAGCAGTAACCGCGACCACAAATTGAAAATAATGTCGTTTTCGCGGTTTCACTTGCACACGCACAACTTTGCGGAGAGATTCGTATTAAAAGTTCAAAGAGAATGAAATGTTGGTTACGCTTATTGTTTCTGACGTCTCGCACCAGGTTTGTTTATTTGGATTTAATGTGGTGTAGTCGCGTTCTACGCTAAGGGGCTTTCGAGATTTTTATGGGACCTGTTTTGGGCCCTAATGGATTTATATGAAAAGTTTGCCGCTGAGACGGAAATCGATACAATTTTTTAATTTCTTGCACTAGGAATCATCAAATAAATATTTCCGACGAAGCATCACCTTCAAGGAAGGGCTTGAATAAGACATTTGAATTTGCATTAGAAGGTATACTTTGATGCAGATGCCCGACAAATAAAAACACACCGACAATGCACGACGAAAACCCATTTCAAACCGAAAGCACGTACGAACGAAATTAATTCAACTCTGCTCATTCTAATTTAATGATTAATTAATTTAAAGCACGAGTTGATAAATAAACATTTATGATCGTCTCTTGGAACCGCAGGAGTCGGCGAGTTTTCCGAATAAGGTCTTTACGACATACTAAGACAGTGACAGCTATGTTATTCTAATTTCCTATGAATAAATTATTTATGAAAATGTCTCTTGTTCTTTCAAAATCTCTCAAATATGAACCAAATTCCTTGATTTTATATTTCTCCTATATTTATTTAATGAACGAGCAGTACTGATTTGCATATCACTACCTTTCTAGCTCTAGCTCCATATCAACCAAAACTTGATGAACACCAACTTAACCAAAAAAAAAGATTTGTTAAAAAATGTATAAATTCCTCATGATTAACTGACTTTTTAACGTATATGGTTTAATATTAGTGTGAGAAAAGGAGTGCTACGTTAAAGAGGGTTAAAACAGCAATATAGGACCTTTGCCAGCGTTTTACAAAGTGAATGTGACAGAGGGCGACGTAAGAACGATCACATGAGTGTTCTAAACGGGGTCAATATTCAAAATTGGGCACTGAAAGATTTACATGAAAATTTCGCTGTTTTATGTAAAAGACAGCTGCTCTGATTTTAGAAAATGAGACTTTCTGAAATGTATGTATATGAAAGAATTCGCTTTTTGTGTCGCTAGGTTACACTCTGAAAGAATCAAATAAAATTATCTTGGAACAATGCGAACATTTGTAAAGAACCTTAATCATTCAACGGTAAATCTTGACGCTCGACTTAATTCTGAAGTCAAGTTATTGAAACTCTCGCTCGTCAAGAAGCTTTCGTTTCAGTGGGCATGTGATTTGCCTTTTGCGACATCCAAAATTAGAGATTTTTAATTAGAAGTCATTTCCCAGAAAATGTTTCATTAAGAATGGGATAATTAAAAAAGTTTCGGTTAGTTTCTATTAAAAAAAAGGTAACGCGTTTTTAACCAAGCTTTTATCTTAAAGTTTTGAGGTGACTGTAAAACATAAAAGCCGTGCAGAATCCATTTAACTCATTTAACAGACATCTGATTAAACACAACTGCAAATTTTAGGTGTTTCAAAGTCGTTATAGCCCCAGCTCGAGTTTTATTAAGTTTTTCCTCACAGAACACCTGGAACCCGGATTCTGGACTGGAAAGACAGTTTATAAAGAGGCCTAAGTGTTTAACAATTTTGTATAATTCATGTCAATCCCCTTAAGCCATACAATTAAGTTAATAACCTCCTAATAATCTCCAGACAGTTACAATAACTCAATATAAACGTCTTCTATGTTTAATTATTAACGGTACGCAATCATAGAATAAAGAAATTTGCAACGGAATTTAATAAATCGTTTTGAGTGCAAAAACTGACAACGGGAATGTAGTATTTTTTCAATTTGTCGTCTTAGAACAAAGGACGTATGCAAATGAGTTATCGATCCGACTAACAAATTGGCGACTTCCCGATCCGACATCGAAATCACATCCCGAAGCAGCCGGAAGTCCGGGGTGCAATTTCCGGTGTGACTACAATAGCAGGCTCAACTCTTGATCCAGGCGAATCCGGGTATGAATCACTGCAAACATGTTTCAGACAGAGGTAAAGTGAGCCCTAGAACGACTCAAGAGCGATTGCTAACGAGACAAGGACACTAACTACTCCTTGATCGCAAGCCCTAATTGCCATTTTCACACGCCCTCGAGGGAAAACAATAACCGCAAATGAACAATCAAACTTTTATTCAAACAAAATCGAACAAGATAACCGGAACGGAGATTGTGTTCTGTTGCGAATTAAATTAGTAAGTGAGGAGCATTACCGATAACAAAGAAACTCACTCAAGAAGACAGGCTAAGATTGTGCAAAAGAAAAAAGGACGATTCATTCTTATCAAGCTGGAGCGCCTTCATTATCCCTAAGAAAGCGGTTTTCCGAGTACGTATTAGGATTCACTGGAAATTAGTGGTTTATACAAGTGGCCTTCTTTGGAATCTCTTGCTCATGTATAAAATCATAATAACAATAAAAGTTTATTCTGTCTACGCAGCAACAAATAACGAAAAATAACTACACTAGAAAATATTAACATACATTAATCTTGTATATCTAGAATAATTTGTTTGGGCCAAATTAATTTTTCACTCCGTAAAAAATTTGTTACTCCTCAGTGCTATACCTAATACAATAAAAAACCACAAACTTGATTTACTTACTAGTACAATATCTATAAGACGAAAACTGTTTTCTTGAGCTCAATTTTTCAATAATTTAATGATTCTGATGATCTTGTGTATGTTTTTTTTATTATTATTTAGTAAAGGTGCCAATAACAGCCACAAATAACATTAAACAAAGTTGCAACTTAGGATACAGCTTCCTTGTTTCCTCTTCTAATAATCTGTAGCACAAAAACTTATAAAATTATTTTTCTTAGAGAAATAAATAGAGTCAAAGTGCAAAATTTAAACTCTCTTAATTTTGAAATTTTAATAGATAGAATTTTTTTAATATTTTTTCCATGTTCCTGGTATCTTACCTCACTTTTCTCTGAGGCGCGAGTTTTGGCGCACCCTGTATTTAAAAATTAAATTAAACAGAACCTTATTGCTTCTTGTTGATACTTTTTATTTATCGCAACATAGTCCGGCGCATCCACCAAAATGCATTAAAAATTGAATTAGCCGAAATTGCCAGAAACAAGTAGAGATTTACGTACGAGTCGTGCACAAACTTGGGTTGTTATTACAATCAAAATTTAATCCAGAAAAATAGCTATTTAAGTGTAAAAAATGCTTCTTTTCCTCTGCCAAGCATCCGTTGCAAAGTGCAGAACGTCGTTCTTTTATAAAAAGCGTCTACTGCTAATTTCCATTATCATTTATCTTCTGCCTCAAGCTCCGCCTAAGAAAAACTCTCTGACATGTAACGCTACTTTATTCAGAAAGAATAGTACAAGAATTTGTTATCGTTAGATGTCATCATCTTAATTGTGACCAATAGAAAACAAGGTTTTCTTTTCAAAGTGGCGATTCAAGTTTCAGATTGAAAGAATCTTCAACCATCTATCAACTTTCTAAATATCTTTGATTGATACATATCGTAGATAATTCTAATGACTATGACTAACTCAACTACTGTGGCAGCTACCGTTCGCTTATAGATATAAACACTTCATTAACAAAGTTCCTTTATCTAGATTTTTCAGTGAGCTTTTTTACGTTTTAACATATTAATTGGGTATAAAATTAAAATTGTTATCAGTGGTCGCCACGAAAAGTTGGCTCAAGCAATTTGAATATTTTTCATTTTGTTCCCCTAGTAAAATAATTATCAATATAAATGATAAATAGCAAAAATATTTAACCTGCATAAAATACAGTCTGGTAATAAATACTATTCATTCCATGAAACATACTTGGAAAACACGCGATGTTTTTATTCATCAAGTCTTGTCCCCCTGAAAGCTTTCGAACTGCATCGCCATTTGCGCCAAATCAAACAAACTAATCGGCTCGGCCGGCATCGAAGAGGGGATTGCAAAGAAGCTTTCAAGAGTGCAAAGACAGCCACCACAACTGCTCTATCATATAGGCAGCAGACTGAAAGAAGCGGTCAAGTGTACAGGAAACGGTCGAAAGCTGCTTTGCGGTATTGAAAAGATAGCGATCTGAGGCGGTGATGGAATGACGTGACCCGTATAGGTTTGATAAGCTATAAGGAAAATGCTGAAACGCATTAAGACTTGTTCGAAAAAGGATAGCTTTAACATTTGTAGAAATGAGTCTTGGTGTAAAAATTACTTTGCTCGGGGGTGCGTAAAAATCGATCGTGGTCTTTAATTAAGTGCATCGTTTTGCGGGTTCTCGTTTTATTGCAGTGACACTCCTTGTTCTGGAGCTGTCGGCACGCAGCGTAACAAATGGCTTCACTACACCTGTAGAGAGTGGTTGGAAGAATAACACTCCATGGTTCATAAACGAACCCATTTGATGAATTACCCGCGGCGGCTGATTCGACAGATCCGTCAGCTCGGGAAGGGTCACTGCTCTATTCCATTTGTCTTCATCCACTAGACTCCATTGAATAATGTCAGACGGAAGGAGTGGAGGCCATTGTGTAATATACTGAAGTACGACCGTCTCCGTTACAATCCACACGTGGTGGTATTTTTAAGCCAATATTCTAATATCGATCGATTAACTACCCCCAGATATCCCAAGAACGCGATAGAAGATCAGTAAAACCCGTTTACGAAGCTGGAGAGTCATAAACTAAAACCTATCTTAATTCGTTTAGCGCTAATTAACGTGGAGTGTTACGGTTCGTCCAAATAAGTGTATAGAAAAGTGCAGTAAAACGGAAAAGGTAAAACTAAAGTGGTAAAGTTGTAATTAACAAACGTGTCCTTTAGATAAACTGCTCGCACCGTTCGTTCTCTTGCTGCTGGCTGACTGACGTTGCGTTTACACTTCTGCGAGAACGTGTCGGAACAGTTCAGGCGAACTCTACTGAATTGATTTGTTTATTTGTTCCATTATTTTCACTCCACTCTCTCGCAACTCACAATTACATAAACATGGCTACCTGACGACTAATTGGCAAGCACAACTACTCCTCCAAGCCAGGTTGTCGCAACAACTGCCGCCGAGAGGCAGAATAAAGCATTGACAAATAGCAACATGCATTTTATTTAAAATTAATCAAAGAGTTGTTCTGAGTCTGAAGCAAACTAAATGATGTTTTAATGTTAGACACATAAATACACAATTTTCTCTAAAGCTCCAAGACAAAAATAAAACAGAACAGAGTAGAAAAACAGATGAAAGTTTATTATCGAAGCTTACCTAATGCACAATTGTTTTGAAACTGTTAACGTTGCAAGTAACTTTACTTTACAAAATTTGTAAACTTCTTTCTCGCATATAATGTTAAACATGTTTTTTTTTTAATTTTGAAAAACATTTAAGAAGCAAGAATTAATTTATGTTAATAGTGACTTTAAAACAAATATTATATGAGTATTATGTACCCAAGGTTGATGAAAACATCCTGTAATAATAGCCAAAAAACGCTTTTCAGTTTTAAAATAGTATATTAAAGCACAAGTTGCAGAAGGTATCTATTCGAGCTCAAATTTGAAATTCCGAAACGAGCCGCGTAACGGCGAGTTGAGGAACAAATGAGTGCTTGAAGAACCTTCTGCAACAAATGCTTTATACTATTTTTTTCTATTTTGCCGCTTTATATCATTTTATAAATTAAAAAACGAATTTTTTTTTTCTAGAGAATTTTGCGACGGTTGGCGACATTAATGTGGAATAATTTAGGCGGCTGTAAAAAAAATAAAAATAATTCTTACTTTCACATTTGAAAATGAATTGTGAAGAAAGTCCGTCACTAAAATTAAATTAACGCCAAGGACTTATTAAAGCACTCAAATGACGTCATTTGGGTGCTGAAATAGACTTATTCTGAACGCAAAATAGAAAAACATACTTAATGCGACATTTAAGTGTTGTATTTTACACCAATTAGCGATGGTAGAACATTAAAACTATAATCCTATCTCAATTGAGCGTCTCAAGAACTCATCTCAACAAAAAAAATTTTACAGAAAAAATGTATTACTTAAAAGTGGTTAATGACTGTTTGAAAAATATCTGATCATTTAGAATTTTGTAGAACATAATATATCATGTAATTCAATCATTTTATTTCTAAAAAAATAGTTAATTAGAATGCAAAATAGGAATAAAGGTCGTCGCTTGAAGTTCAACATGCCAGAGGTGCATGATATTTTGTGCGGAGAGGCTTTAATCAAGTTCCCAAAAATCCCTTTGCAGAAAGACGTTAATGGAGGTGCAGATTGAAGGGCCGTGGCATTTCGCTTGAGGCGACAAAATGTAAATCGTGTTGCGTTCTGCAACATGAAAGGTCGTGCCGTTTCTAGTAAAGCGCAAAAAAACTAAATAAATACAAACATGAAATAGGATTTTTTTAGCATCTCGTATAATTTATTATTTATTAGAACCGCGTCGAAATCTCGTTCGGTTCGGCAATTTCCCAACTTTAATAATCTGACTTGTTTATTACTTTCATCTTTGAATACGCAAAGTATTCGGGTACGGATTATATTCAATTACACAGCAGCACACAATTTTCTCGCCGTTATTTATAACGGCTTGGGCGTTTCCATATTCGACTTGTCTGGAATTGAATGGTAAGTAAATTAAAAAGCTGCGGTTAGTTATCTCAACTTTGACTAATCTGCGTGTCCTCTGCAAGTTTGCGCGCGCTTCAACTTGACTTTAATTAGAAAAGTAAAATCTAATCAAACTCCAGGCACTACTCTCATTAACGTCAGATAGTCGACAAATATTCGAGGAATTTTTTCCTAAACCAAATTGACAATTTATTCCGACTTTGATACTATTAATTCCAATTTACAGCTAATTTCAATTAATGATTCCTGTCGCCTTTCTAAATTCTCGACGTTCTATGTAATCCTAGATTCATTTAGTAGAAGCATTTCAATTCTCTTTTTACTCTACTTTAATGTACTTGCAGTTAAAGTTGGCCAATCAGCATTTTCACGAGATTGTCTAAAATCGACAATAATTTTAATTCCACTGCAAACAACTGTATCCAACTACTTTTTGTCCTCACTGGAAATTCAAGCATTTTAGAAAATTCTGCTAGAATAGAATGAACGTGGTGCAAATCTAATTTAGACAAACCAGTTATGACATAAACTGGCCTTATCATCCACCAACTGCATTAAATGCAAAGAGAGAGTAGCATAATAAAGTGATGGACGATGATATTTCATGTTTCTTTATAATATGATTGATATTTTATGACCAACCATAACACATCCACTTGCACTTAAGCTCAACACTGTTAAAGAGATGCATCAGTGGGAAACAACTCAAGCCTCCCTTTTGATAATACTGTTACAAGTACTTTCATGATTTGTAAGTTTGTTTGGTGCAGAAGGAGAATAAAAAATTATAAATTGATCTTGAGAAATGTTCGACATCGACCCAATTCCGATATGCTTCAGGAATAATGCAGTGGATCGAGTGGTTAATGACAATAATGACCCCAGCTGCTTCCAACGTTCATTTATCACACTATAAGGCGATTATTACCACACGTTATTGTCTTTAGGAACTCTATAATACTTCAAGACTCGGTTATTTTTGGTTTTAGTTTTCTTTTAGCTCCGAAGCGGCTTTAAGTCTTGCATTTGCATAAGATACGGAATGAGAAATTTAATATAGGTGTAATGAAGGACTCACCTGTGACAAGAAAAGACGTTTTATCGTCAGAAACAAGACAGGATCAAATCCTCTGATCAAGAAAGGTGTTTCGTAATAGCATCATTAGTGAACGCGTCTAAATTATTGACGTTATTAGGAAATTTATTATCATCTAGTAACCCGAATCTGAAAACGCCCGCATCAGGAATACCATAAATCATTACTAGTCTTATCAAAACATCCATTTAATGCAAGTTTCAAACTTGCCACAGGAAGTGACAACGGCTTCAGTGGAACTACCACAACTCAAATTTAATTAATTCCTTAAGCATCAAAAACTCGTTCGTAGTATCAATGATTGTCATTGATGGTTCTAAGAATGAACTATCGTCTTACAACCTGAAAGCTTGAATTGACTGGTTCGAAAGCGTCTTTGTGCTTTAATGGACGGTTAAACTTTAGCACTATTCTCAGTTTTTTTATGTCACCAACACACATTCATTAAAATTGTTGTTGGTAATAGACACGAGATGTGCTTAGACTTTATGAGTTACGTTTGCTCATTTCTATTTTAATGATGCATTTGCGATTTCCTCATTTAACTAGACGTGCATTCGAGACTTGCATTGCGTTCTTCACACCCATCACCGAGTCGTTCTGCTTGACGGTTATGAGAAAATATTAGCTCCAAACGTCGTAAATTATTTTAATGAAGTTACTCACAATGGTAACTAAATCTTTGCCACTGAAATAAGGTTGCGCAAAAGATTTCAAAATCCGACATTAGCATAAAAGTGTAAAAAATGTCAGCACTACTAGAGAAGAAGATTATAATCACCTTGTCTTGTAAGACAAAAAAATCAACAAAATTTACTTAAACAGTTATTTACATCATGTACACATATTGTTATACTGGAATATTTTCCTCAAGTTTTGTACCAATTTTGTGTTAATAATCAATTACTGAATAATTTTTCATTGTAAACTTAATGTTTCATTTTTTAACTTTTTATACACAGTCCACCAACTTAAAAGTGAATAAATTTGTTATTACTTGATTCACTAATAGATGAAATACATAAAACATAAAATTGTATAATAGATATGGTAAACTACTTGTTTCTTAATAAAATCCTTGATGCTTATGTTTTTTGTCTTATTCTGTGATCAAGAATGTGGATATTATTTGACCCTCATTAATTAATGTTTCTTTTCTTTTGAAGTTGTGTGATTTCTGCAATTATTTTGTTAAGAGTTAAGAGAACTATTGTGCAAATAAATATTCTGGTCTCTTATTTATCAGCGGCTGCAACCTCTTCTCAAAAATACAGTCCTTGAACACCAATCTTCCATTTTCTGATAAATGGTACCAGACCACTTTGTACCACCTCTTCGTTTGGGTTACATGTTGCAGATGTGTCCCTAAGTTCGTTTCCCTCATAGTTGTGTTCAGAAGGATCCAAAACAAGCATCCACACCGTGTACATCCAGCCACACGTAAATCTCCATAAATCCAGTGTCCCTTCATGGCTATCTCTCATATAATCGCCACACTGGCTTTCTCCAGCGTTTAATTTCATTAAATAGTCATGAATCCCGTTGTCTGATGCAGTTGCATTCTTATAAATGCCTATTTATTAGTACTTAAGGGAGTTACGACTTTGTGTGTTGGTCACTAGTTGTAAATCTCTAGTTTTAATACTTGGAACGTAATTTAAAGCGTGAAAAGGAATTCCAAGAGATTCCGGCTCACAAAAGAGATCACTCCCCCGGCCGATTAATTCCCGGAGTCCTTAAATAGAAGAAATATCGCACACCTACCGTTTTCGATATTCCGATAAGATCAGGATGTGATGTACAAGATCAAAAAGTGGGAGGCAGACTGGTTGGGAAATGTAATGAATGATGTAAATCCTAGTTGGGACATGGACACATATGCTGACTTACGAGCTATTGCAGCCATACATGCAAATGTCTGCGACAAAGACTTAACTTTTACGTGCGCAATATTTTTACGTGATATATTGCTTCGTATGAAAATGTGAAAGAATAAAAGAACACCGATAAAAGAGATATCGAAGTCTTTGTTTAAATTTTACACTGAGACATTGCAATATTAAATGTATATGTATTATACGGAAAGGTTTTCATGCTTGAACGGAAATTTTTAAAATACCAAAATACACCTGCCATTAAATTTTGATCCAACTGATGAAGCCTGTCGCAGTTTAATACTCAAAGCTTGTTTAATTAAACCATTAAATAACAGCTAATTAACATTAATAATTAATTTTGCATACATAAACTAAACTGTAATTAAACAAATTATTTACATTATTGGAAATCTAATTTATTTGCAAATTAATGCGGATTAGTAAAATAAGCAGAAATAAACAAAATTAGTTCAATAAAATATTCATCAGGTTTCGAAAGAAATTTCATCGATTCTTCCCTCATCGTTTATTAAAGAATTCCATTTAGTGTGAAGTTGCCAGTCATAGTCAAAAACAAAGAAAATCTTCTCGATAATGACTTTAATAAACGAGTGAAGAAAACCTCTAACATATAAACGTTATAAAAGCATCCATCATCCTTAATCTGCAGTAGTTGGCGTTTATGAGCCACATGGTTATTGTTTACCTAAGTATAAATAACTTGAAAATCTTCTAAAAGCCGATAATTGAGAATGATGTGAGCGGCAAAATAATATCTATTTTGATCGCACAGCAGACTTGTCATTGAGGATTCAGCTTGTTAAAATTTTCAGCAATATTTCATGCGCGTAACCCTTGGAGATCAAAAAGGTATACAAAAATATCTAATGTTAGAGGAGTGAAAATCCGCTGAAAGCAGTTCACAATTTATGACTAGTAGAACGTGTTTTATGCCTGAGGTATTTCAGTAATCTAAAGTGAGGATTACCCAGTGTGACCGACTAGCCATCAAATCCACAATTTAGGTTTGTGTTAATAACCCCAAATAGACCATTCGCACCGTAATTGCTTTATTTTTAAGCATCTGGGTTAAATGCCGGCATATGTAAAAGATGAACGACTGATAATTTCACAATCTAAGTCTGAAATTTGATAAACGTTTTGTCGTTGAACATGATCATGTAGGAAGGAGTTTACAAAGAGTAATTTCGCTTGAAAAACCTCCACAACAACACTGAAACGCGCTTGATTTATAACCTAGCAAGATTGGTAGAAGGGTGTAAATTTGTATGCAATTAATCAGGAAAAGTAAATGCCTATCTCCCTGCGGTATTTCCCAGTAAGAGGATTTGGTTACGCGTTCCCTTACGCAATACAATCCTGAAACTAGCAAGCCACTACGACATATTGCGCTTCAGTTCGATTCGTAATTGCTTCGAAAACGACTGTTCTAGTTCGCGCGAGGAGATGATGATAAGATTACGACTCATAATAGGCGAATTCGTTCAAAATTTCACAACTGCTGTCGTTTCTTATCACTAATTGTAATTTAATCAATTTGGTCAGTGAAAAGAACTTATGAATTGATATTACAAGATAGAGATCTCTACCTTCTCGAATTAACTAACTCAAAAGTTATAAATTAACACAAAACAATAAAGAAACTTTCAGTTGTCACCGGTTTATTGTCATTTCATCATTGATGTTATCATTTGTTTGAGAAAGTAAAGTCATTGTTAATGTTATTTCAATTTCAATTTGAGTTGTCTATAGACAGCACACTTATTATGAGAAATATGAAAAGAAAGAAATCAACCTTTTGAACAATTTTTTAAGTAGTAAATGAGAGACATGGTAAATTAATTTTGAAGCACAAAAAACAAAATAAAAAGCCTGTTGTTGTCCATGTTTTGACAATACAATTACAAAGACAAACAATTCAATTAAAATCAAATACAATTACATGTGCTAACATCATTTTTAAATAAAAATTGGACACAAATAAAATAATTTAATTACAAGAAGTTTCTGGTGAAAGCAAAATAATAATTAATATACGCATACAAAGCACAAACAGATGACAAAAATGACATCGCCTTAAATTGTTCAGAAAAACGTTAAAAAAGCAGGTAATTTCAACTAAATTAGGGTAAGAAATTTTTATCCTTTCGATTCATTTTTACCCTTAAGTAACAAAAAGCTTGTTAAAAAGTTGAAACTTTTCCAAGATAAAAAACTACACTCCACTGAATATCTCATAAGTCATAATTAACATTACATTTAATAAAAATCTTCTATTTTTTATATCGACAAAATTATTTTAAAAAAGTAAGTGAAAACACTTATTAAAAAAATTTGCAAAGTTTGTTTATTAGAATATTTAAAAAATAGACAGATTAGTTCTTGATCGTTAGAAATAGATCTGTATAACGTTTCGTAACACGGTACCGTGTTGTAACATTCCGAAAAGATTTGTTGCTCTCATTCATGAAAAATAATACAACTTCAAAGCAGGAGATATTATTTTATTAATAATTATTATAATTAAAGACAAAAATTGTTTTAAATTTCAATAATAAATTTTATTTATTTCAATAAAAAGCAAAAATTATAGATTTTACAAATATTTTATTTATTATAATCACTTGTCAGTAATGTGTATGATATCCATTGTTGGCTAAACATTCATGAAGTCGTCCATGCATACTATCCACCAAATTTTGGTAAATTTATGAGTAGTGGAAATGGTACCAAACGTTATTAACGTGCTGCGCCAATTTTTCTATTTTAAATTTCGTTCGCGAACTTTGGGTTGAAAATTTCGCCAGTCGCGAACCATACATAAAATTTCTATTGGATTTAGATCAGGCAGCACTTTATTGTTTTTTTTTTAATTTTTTTATTGCCGCTAATACCGGTTACAATAATTAATTAATTGTCAAAGTTACATTTTTATCGAAAAAATAAAACCGCTATTGTAATGAAAGTTAAAAAGCATAAAAAAAATCCCAAAAGCAAGAAAAAATTTACTTTTTCTTTCCATTGAGACAGAATAATGACATTTTAAAGTTACAAATTTCCTCGTTTCTGTATAACACACCGTATGACATATTTTACACACCCTTAATTATAATAATTATTATTATTGAAATAATATCACCTGACAAGATTTACTTAAAAGAAATGTTGAGGCTAAATGCAAAAGCATTTTTATTACTTTCTCCTCGCAGATGGTTTATAACTGCGGTTAGGTAGGAGGACCCAAATAATGAGGGTCGGTTTATTTATGGACTGTTTATGGACACGTCATTTTCAACTTTTCTGAGTGTACATCACCATCTGACCCCCATTGTCCATAACTTGGTGCATAGATGAGCATTAATTTTGCCAAACTTGATGGTAGTATTTTGATTTTTAATTTTTCTGCATAAAAAATCCATGGTTATCGTCGGAACAAGCGCCCCATTCACTCGGTTTATTCGCAACAGCAGTTCATATCGCAATAACGCAGAACTTCCGTCAAGCCTAAGCCGTTGCTCAGTTACAATCGCACGTACGGATTTCTTTATTTCCCATTGAATTGTTTGATTTTCAATGGGTGCTTCTATTCCCGACACAAAGCACAAAGCTCACCATAATATTGCCGGTCAGGATCTGTATTTGCCGATACTGTGTATAACATGTAAAGAAGTCTTGCACCCTCCGTATTTACCTGCCAGCTTTGATTTAACTGCAGGTATTACACGGGGAATGCAACCCCTATATTAGTGCGGTCGGCGCTCCGCCGGTGTCATATTTCTTAATTTGCGATAGGATCAGACGCCTTCTTCGGCGTGTTCAGTAATATCGCCTAATCCTGGCTGCGTTCCGACACAGATTAGATCGGGACGACGACGCCACTGCTGCTGTTTGACAGGTCATGTCAAACATCCCGTCGAGTAACGAGCATTCATTCCGTCAGCAAACACTCGGCTTTGTGGCTCCTGTTGGGATTAAGTCGGGGCCGTCGTCTTTCTCCGTCTTGATCTTTCTTATTCCACGCCATATCACTTTATTTCGTTTGCGCCTCTGATTCAATTACGACGAGGATTCCTGATATAATACATCGACTTCCAACCGGGGTATTATTGTCATTATTATGCCTTTTGCCAAAACAGTTTCCAAAGTAAAGAATCACGCGGAAAACGGAAGAATCGATACAAAACGCGGTTAGATGAATATTTGACACCAACTCTTCGAAATAAAATTTTTAATTAGAACTGCAATTACTCTGACATTTACGAGTACAAAATTAAAGGTTTGGTGACCTTTCGGAAGTATATCAAAATTGCAGCACGAGCAAATATTAAATGAAAGTCTATTCAAAACAATAAACTGTCCCAGTGCAGTTAATTTTGTCATAATAACATAAATGTCAACTTTAAAACTAGAAAGTTGGAGACATAAGATTGAAAATTCGCTTCGTTAAAGTTAAATTATCTTCAGTCACCGTAGGAAGATTACCTGCCAGTTATTAAGCAAAAATAAATGAAGAGTAAAAAAATCATGACATATCTATCTCTCGTTGAAATAATATTACCATTTGAATATCTGCGTGAGACACGAGTAGCAATTAGGGAAATATTAAAAACTCAAATGTAATTTTAAACTTGTTTTGCGCTTGAAAAATCAAAGGCAATTCTGCCAAGCAATAGAAAACCGGCTTTACATAAAATTTCGTTCATTTCGCTGTTTAATTTTTTGTGCACATTTCTACATACTTTCAACCACATCAATAATAAACCAAAATTCACTTCACTGGGAACGTTTTTGTGAAGAAAATTCGGTTCCTTTCGAGATCCTATTAGAAAATCAATCACTTTCATCTTTCTATAAAGTCAGTAAACGTAAACTGGTATCGCATTCCACTAAAATGCCTTTTTCTACCCCACAGTTTCAAGTTTCAATGGATGTCTGCAGATGAAAGCTCCGCTAATATTTCACCGATTTGCCGCGGACTTTAACGGCCATTTTGCACTCTGAATGTTTCTTAAGGAAATTAACAAAGTTTTCCAGTTGTGGAATCTCGGATTGTTTTATTTCTATTTAAGAATGTCAGGACTATTTTGCGGCAAGCGGTTTAATCAAAGCGATAAAACTTGGGCCAGCTATTTACACGTTCTGACGAGACATCAAGTATGTTGAAATTAGTGGACAAATCGGCAAAGAGAACATACTGAAATAAAAATTTATAGAGTCGTATAACACCCGACGAGACTTTTACATAATATCTCACCTTAACGATTATAGCTGTAATATTTTCACCGTTAATAACCTTTTAATAGCAAAACAAAATCAATTCAAAAGCAAAAAATAAACCAAAAAAAAAAAAACAATTTCATCACATCTTAGAAACGTTATTTCACCAAACTAAAACTAAGTGTTTTTGAGTTTATGTGCCTGAATATGTCTTAATGTCTAGTGCCTGCAGCAATGATGTTAAATATTTCATAAATGGAATTTTAATGCGCCATACAGCCGGCATATAAGTTTATACCTCGGTATCTTGCCGTTTCATTACAAATTTTATTACAGGTTTATAAAAAAGAACATCGTTTATAAATATTACAGTTTTTTCCGACAATCTTGATCAATTACCTTAAGAGGAATCACCGGAATTGGTCAGAACTGGTCGTTACAAGTATTTGGTTGATGATGTGGGACGAACAAAGTGATTTTTATATTTACCACCAGTAAGTAGTAATTATCTTCCTAATGATGTGTTTTAAATTTAGATCTCATTTATTTGGGTGGCTGTACGGTTTATGTTTGTGTTGTGTAAACGCGGCTTTGTATATTTGCGTATAATATTTCTCTGAGGGGAAGTGAAATTATTGATCAAAAATCGCGAGATGAGATATGAAATTAAAATAAATCATGCCTGTTGAGTCCGAACTTCAAAGTGCTTCGGAACATTAAAATACGATATTATTTAACGGATGAACTGCTCGTAATTGAAACTTGGAAAGCGCAGATAGAAAAGTGTGCCGATAACGAGAAGGCATGTTAATTGGAGAAGTGAATCGTTTCGAGAATAACCCACCTAAGTGCATCTTCCGTCTCGTTGTAATAAACATGTTTCCTGGCCGATATGAAATGCCACCGTATTTTTAGCGTTAATATCAAACATATGCGACGCGGTTAATTTAAAACGCGATTATCGTGCAGCAGACGCTGTTTCTTCCCTCTTCGTTCTGCGATTGGTTGTTTATCCTTCTCTGGAGACCTCTGCCGTTATTTTGTATCCAATCTGTTTTGATTGACCTCCCTCGGTTATTACGGTTTGTCACAGTGTCTGCCACTGACAGCGGCGATAATTAGTTTTGCAAATATTTTTATGCATTTTAAAATTCGTCGGGATTCAAGAGCGCCGCGACGCTCTCGCCGGAGCTTTACCAATTTTACGCTAATTATAACTAAGCCAAACACAAACAAACAAATTAATACCGAAACGCGCCTGCACGTGACTGACAATCCGGTCTCTTCCAAATACAACAAACGATTTTTGCACGAATTACCACTGGCGCCAAAATCAACATTTAAGCGCAGCTTGAGCAATTAACACCTCATTTTTTCTGCAACAACAAAATTCTCAAATAACAAAAATTAGTACTAAACGAAAATAAAACGTTCACCCTTTTTATCACCTTGTGTCCACTGCCGATCAATAAAAGTGATTTAATACAATGAAAATTTGATGTAGTTTTTATATTTTATTATTTGAAACCTTTTTCTTTAGTCTACTTTCTTCACTTTTCAATAACAAGCTGTCGATCACTATATTTCCTTACTTAATCAATATAAATATTGAAGAGAAAGCTCAGTTAGTAGAAGCATAAGTTTGTATAGAAGAAAGATACGTTTGCGATTACGTCAAACAATTGTAACCCAAACCTTGTTCCACAAGCTGGATGCATAAATCAAACACAGGTGTGATTCTAATTAGCGCAGACAGTTCACCTAATACGGATTTTTGTAATTGCATTCTCAACTGTCACACTTAAAACATAGTCGAAAGACCGCTAGTAATTATTACCTGATTAAAAATCATTTGCATATTTATGTCCTCCGAAAATTTATGTCACATTTACGCCCAGTCGCTTGTAAATACAACCGTGCGTAGAATGAGTTTCCGTTTACGCATTCTCCGGATTCCGGTAATAAATCTGCGTGATTTTTTCCCGCTTTTGCCATTTTAAGGTAGATTGTAAAGTATGCTTTTTACTCGCGCGATTAAACGTTGGGTTTATTAGGTCTATAATTAAATTTTACTTGTCACTTTCCGAGTTGCATAATGCGGCATCAATTTATGATACTCGCGTTAATAATCACTTGGCTAAAATAATTTATGGATTGGAATTTTATAGATAAATAGCAATTATATAGAGGACGGCCAAAGCAAACATCTTCTTAGATCGTAAATTAAACGGATTGGTTACGATTTAGAAAAGTGTTAAGCTGCAACGTTTTATGTGCAGTTAAAATTGATATCTTGTCTTTTCACATTTAAAATAGAAGAAAAATAGGCCGCGAATAGGCGCAGACTTGTACCCAAGATACTTTATATTCTTGAATGACAACACCATTTGCATTTTAAAACATAAAATTAAAAGCTGACAGAACTCCTTCTAATTGGATTTAATTGAACAAAATGGACAACTTAATGTCTCAAAGTTATTAATTTGCAGGCTAGTTCAAATTGGTGCAGTAAAATAAAAAAAAATTGTTTTTGTTGAAAAAGTCCCTGGATAACGTTTTGACCTTCTATGTTTGATGAAAATAATGTCCAAGGACTCTTTCGAAACAGATACAATGTTTGTAAGGAGTTATATACTTGTTTCTTTTCGTTTTAATTAGTTAATTCGTCTGAAACAGTGGTGAAAAGTTTGCAGACTTATTGGGAGTCCTTGAGATAGTTTCCACGGCCTGGAGCTTATTAGGTGAATTTTGAAGGAGTCCCTTTGAGAAGAACTTGCCTTATTACCGACACTACCCTTAGTTCATGCATTCATGACGCTAAAGCATCGTCAAAGCTGGATGTTAATTAACAAAGTTGAAACTCAATATCGTGTTAAAAACAGTTGCGTCGACCCTATTGGATGTAACATAATTGAAACTTTACTACAAATATGTAATATAAATGACGCACTTTGATTTCGAGCCTGTATTCCATTACCCTGAGAGCGCATATTGATTGTAACCAACGTGGACTTTATGTCTTCCATTATGAATAAGGTGTACCTACCCAGTGATTCAATTGTGTCCTGAAAATAGCTTTATTGTTATGCTCGGCGCCAGTGAAATTATATCGAACTCGGCTCAGTTCGATTGTGTCAATACAAAATTAAAAAAGAGCGATATTCAAAAAGCCGTCTCGAAATACAATAAACTCAAACAAATGCTACGAATTATCGAAACCACACACTTCGTGCCACCGTTTTATCGCACATAAACGGTTCCTTGCACATTTACTCGAAGCACGGGCCTTTTAATGTCCCGACTTCTTGCTCTTTATGTCTTAGTTTATTGGACTTATTCAAATTATCCCAATTTAGCGCACCATAAATCCCCGACAGGAGTCACACTTTGGGCCACTAAGTCACACACTCATCGGTGGTGAACACTTAACATCTGATTTATAACTGCCGTAATTAAATTACTTTATTGACGTGATTTAGATACAGAGTTTGGTAATCATTTTGTACCTTTTCAACGCTAAGTTATCCAATTTGGGCCCACGTTTTTCCGCGCACTGAAATTAAAACGTCGCCTCAAGATTAACGACTATTAGATTCGACAATTTTGAAACAATCCCAATCGGCTGAGAGCAACCGTAACTAATCACCACGTGGTAAATTTTATCACCAAACTTCATTAACAAATCGAAAAATTTGCATATTAACCGACAAATTGATTATAAACAAAATACAAGGAACTTGAGATATGTATTCGTTAAAATTCTATTTATATGTTTGGTAATTTTTTCGATTTGCATGTTAATGACTTCCATCAACAACACTGGAGGAACTGGCCACTTTCCAACCTTTTGAAGTGGAAAAATCCGTCAAAATTTCGTCAAAACAACATTTTTCACACAGGTAACGTTTGGCAAGATTATAAATCGTGACAAGGCTTAAAAAACGCGGAACTTTCACTTCACCCGCCTTTCTGATGACACGAAATGAACCATGCGTGTACAAGGTGAACAAAGTCTTTAAAATATTTTCAAAATTGAAATTGTCGTAGGGTAAATGCGCCAACATACAGTTGTTAGTAACAAAGATTTACTACACGAAAATACGATGGTTACTTACTTAACGTTTTGGGAAAATACAATTTCCCACATAAGTAGTTACGCACAATGTGGAAAATTGTTTTCCTAATAATACATATTTGTTAAAAATTGGTATTTTTGTAAACAATAACTCAAAAAAATAAAAAATAAATAATTTATCATAATTTAGTTTTTATATTTTTTTTTTATTTAGTGATAGGTTAATCTAAATTTATAAATATAAATAAACTGTCACTTATCGTAAAAAAATGTTAAATTTACAATGAACCCCAATAAAGTTCGCACATCAGCAGAAGTTAAAAGCCTTCGTTGACATCGTTTATCTCAACGATAATGATGTCAATTCAATGGGTATAACGTCCCTAGACGTTATATCAAAAAAAAAAAACTGGAAATAACTAAGTATTTTTTGGATACAAAAAAACGCAAAATACCAAAATACCACTGGCCGCACAGATACAACACCAAAACTTGAATCTAACGAGAAAATATTTTAGATAGTAGAAAGAAGTATTTAAATCTTTTTGCTATTCCGTTAAATTAATATGTTATTGCTCAACTACTGGAAGTGGTCGACATTAGACACATTTTTTATAAGTAAATAAATTTAGTTAATTTTAGAAAATTATCCTTTATTTAGCATTTAGCAAAAAACATGTGTTTTTTTTCATGATTTTCAGTAAAACGAGTATTTCAAGAGTAGCCGTTATATTTATTAGAAAAAATGCCGCCGTTTCAAGTTATTACAGTGTCAATAACACGTCAAGTGCAATCGATTATTGCGATGTGTAATTGCGTACAATTGAAATTAATTATTGTAAGAATGCACTAGCGAAATATTATCTCTGCCATCGCCGATAATTGAGAAATATTGTTCGGGACAATGAACCATTAATTTTCCCTGTGTTATATCATACGGGGAATGAAATTAAACCCACATCATTACAATAAAATTCCGAATAAATTTTTCAGGACCTACGCATCAGTACGGGAAAAATTATCGATTCTATTAGAATATTAATTACGTCCAATTGTCAGGTGGAAAATCTGAAGGCGGACGTTGATTATCATTTCCAGATATCACAAGGTTCATTAATTAGAAATTAAAAGCATGCGCAAAAATTAATTTATCCGCAAACGTCACAAAAGTGGCCACTCTATGACTAAATGTCACAAGTAAAAGTTTTACCTTTAAGCCATGAAGTAAAAATTCTATTTTTGCGCTTAAGCGTTTTTACTTCTTTTAACATGATCTTTACCGATGTTGTCTCTTTCTTATCTCTTTCGCTGCTTCAGCAATTTCTGCGGAGGTACATTATAGATCATCAACTCTCACTTTTACTCCTAATAACATAATATACTATTTTACTACTATTTTTAAGACATTCTTACAGTTAATAATAACTAGATTACCGTTTGTGGAATAAGTTAGTTTTGCTGGGGGCCACACACCTCAGCCATGAATAATGATCGAGTTAGGCCTTATTTCCCGACTTCTCTTATTATTCTCCATTCAGATTCGTATTAGTATTTAGAACATCCGTCAAGATTCATTGTTGATGCGTCACTGCTTACCAACTTCAACTCACGGAAGCTCCCGAATTACCCCCAATTTCCGCAGTATTTTTCCAAGCCATTTCTGATTTAATTAAGCAAACTTCTTGTTTTTTTAAGCTCAACCAGTTATCAGAAAACTATTTTCAAGAGTGAAAACGACTTTAAAAACTTTTGATAGAAAACGCTCCACAAGCAATCGAAGTAAAGCACTGGAACGCAGCTCAATTATATCTTTGAAACGCTTTTACCTCTTGTAATTCAATTCGCGCTTGTAATTCTGATCTACTGCAATTATGGCCCACAATTTCATGTTTGTGAATGTTTAAAAATCGTTAAAAGTTTATCAAATTACAAGTCTGGTCAACCTGTTTGTTGCCAAGTGTATAATTACCAAAATTACCACCTTTGCTTGTTACCTTTGGTGTTATGTTTCGTGGCACGACCCAAAAGAAGCAATCGAAATGTAAACCAAACCAGGTAACGTATTTGTAAGCATTAAAAAAATCCGAGAGTAAACAGTTCATACAACGTGCACGTCTTTAAAATTTTCCAATTAATTTCGCTGTTCAAGGCGCGAAAAGTTAACGCTTCTATCGTTGTCGGACAGCCATAAGCGCAAACAATTCTGCATCAATCAAACCCAACAAAAGAGTAATTTTAAGGTTATCAATAGTGGAAGGACAGTGGTGCTATGAACAAAACATTTTGACTCGAACAATGGGAGGAGGAGAAGAGTGACAGGAACGTGCGAGCTTTAGATAGAAGCTTTTATGAAACGCCCGATCGACAGTTGCCTAGATAAACGGTCAAAGACTTTCAAAGGATTATGGTACAAGAAACAGCAAGGGATTCCTGCGAACAAACAATCCATTCTCCTCGGCCATTATCAAAAGCAGAGCGAACAAAAATACTCTCACTAAAGCAATAAAGACTTCAACAAAACACTCTTTATTCAAATGATCCTAATAAAACATAAATATAACTGAAATTTATATTCGTGATAACTGCCAGTTTATAGACGAGGAAACGTTCCAAAAATTTCGCACAACTGCGACTTGAAAACAGGGATTATTGTGCCGTTATAATTTTAAATGTTAAGCTCACGTCAAAAATATCAGCCTTGAATAGTTTCCACCACATTCCAGGCGTAATTTCAAATATTTACTCTCAATAACTGTTTAAAAACGACACTAAATTATCAACTATTTCCAAACTTTATTATTTATTTTTTATATTGTTATAATGGTAATGAAATAACTCATATCGAATAAATTAGAAAACAGCTGTGTTAATATATAATTTGTTTTCAACACACAGTCGCATTAGGGAAAATAATACAAATAGTTACTTTTTTATTGCTCTGAAATTGTGTAAACACAAGAATTAATAGACCCACAAACTATTATTTTACACACAAATTAACTAGGAATATTTTACCACATTATTTTTTATTTCAACGATAAAAACTTCTACTTGTTAAACATAGGAACAAAATCTCAACACATTTCAAAACTTGAGGAAAAACAATGTTTTTTTTTATTTCCAAGACTTTAAAATCAATATAGGTACGAGTATTTCAACCGTTCTGTCAGAAACCCGTTTCTGACCCCACTCGAACACAAATTTTGTCATGCTGAGATTTACCCCTCTCTAAGTACAGCTTAAAAATTAATGATTTTTTGAATTAAACGAAATTAGAATTCAGGGCAATGTTACATACTACACCTTTTTCCAACAATAAATTTCAGAATTTTGTTCGAGGTAACTTTTAATTATAAAAATCACAACTCTATGGGTGGATTTAATTTGTCTTTTTCCTTTTCGCACAGCTTTCAGGCAGTAAAAGCTCAGTCCTGGTGTCATCGTATAACATTTTTTGTGTCGGAAATGAACGAGATGTGGTGAAATCCGAGCCCTATGTGTATTGTCCATGATTGACAGTGAATCTTGAAGCCGAGGTTAAGCTAACAAGATTCGCTATTTGATACACAGATCATCAAAATAGCTTCGTGGTCGAGTCTGGTGCAAAGATTAATCATGAAGATAATTGTATGTATCAGATATCCTATCTGTTCTTGTTTGAAGTAATTAATCAAGAAGCATGTATTATTCCTAATACCGCGTCATTAATATCGATCAATGTGCGGAAGGCGGGTGTAGAGAGCAACCTCAGCTGGACAGCCTACTAATATCAGAATGTTAATTAAGCGAAGAACAACTATTAGCTTATCAAACGCAACTAGCTACATTTACCGGCGAGGTTATTAGAGCTCTTGTTCACTTAATAGCTTTACGTTAATCATCGGACTCGATCAACATAGTTGGTCAGAAATAGGAAAGTATCATCTAGTCGAAACACTTTGTCAAGCTCTCGTGGCCACGAGCTTACTAAACTGGATTATCCTTGTTTAAAACCAGGATTACCGATGTAACAATGCTCAAGTCGACTGCCGGCAAAAATATTGGCCAATTATCCTGTCTGAGTCTCTGAATAAGCACAGGACATCTTAATTATGGCCGTGCCAACGAAAGGATTTCGCGGAAATTGCATTTGCAATTTAATGGTTTCTCGATATAAGAAGCACAGGAAATGTAAGCAAACATGAAATTTTCTCAGCAGGAAGACCAAATCAGTGGCGGGCGACCAAATCAAAACTTACTTAAAATAAAGCCAATTATGCAATCTAATTTCATCATACAATTTTTATTAGAATTTTAATACTTTCTCATAGTAATAAAATAAACAAAAAAAAATTGGTTAATTCATCAATAAAACTCCTGTGTCCCACGTTGGGTGGACGCCTCTGGTGACAATTCTACGGTTTTCTCAAATATTCTACAGAGGTTTCATTAAACGATATTTATGTTTTAATCAAAACAGCAGCCGGGAATGGCTCTAATAAATTGCTAGAATATTTTCCGTTTAAATAGCGAGTTTGCTGGAACGATTTTGTTACTCTTGGAGTCCGTTTCAATTAGAACGTTTCCGATTCGATAATGGCCGTCCTTTATTTATGCGTGCGAATTTTGAATTGTTTTCTGGATGATTGTTTGAACCAAACAACTATTTCCCGGGCGTTCGCCCCGACGGACATTAATAACTCTGCAGAGTGTGAGAATGTTGTAACTGTTCGAATGCAATATCAATAACAGACATGTTTTAAATTAATTTTGCGAAAATCTCTATCGAAAAACGCAGCGCAACTCCATTCCATCCACGAATTTTAATTAATGTGATTTATGCACAAAATTTACACATCTGCACATTTTAATGTATAAATAAATTTCTCTGCTATTATGAACACGATAAATCGTAATAAATTGGTGCGTAGACGTAAACGAGAATAAAATTCTGCAAATCTGCCCGAAAATTAGACTTTTGATAAAATTTCACAACTCCTCCAAGGCGGCTGACTGATAGAACATCGTTAAATGGTATCATGTTGGGGGGCTTTTTTTACTGTCTGCTCGGAAAAGCTCGCAGCACCTTGCACCTATCGACAGCTTTATCGCCAGCTTCTCGTCTTTTGAGTTTCATTCACCCGTTCACTGCTTTGTGGAGCTTTGTTTTTTCCATACTTTTTATGGTAAACATATCTTTCAGCAGCAAGAGAGTGATTTATTTACGACTACTTAACAATAATAGGACATGTGCCAGATTTTAAACTTTGTGAATTGTCTCGATAAAAATTCATATTTGTTTACTCAAAGACTTTCTAAAAATTTTCTATATTTTCGTGAAGAAAAATAAAACTCTTCATACAGTAAAATCGGAAACTTATTTAAGCAAAAAACACGTACTTACTTGACGTAAATACATACAATTTATAACAAGGAAAAAAACTTTCTTGAATAAATTACAAAAATGTGGTAATTTGTTGTAAAGCAAAATTATCAAAATATCTTATAAACCTGACTTCATGGTACTTGTACAAATTACAATACTTTCTGAAAAAAACATGATTAAATAATATTAGTCAGGTCAAACAGCATTCCGACATCCATATTAAATAAAAAAATATGTTTCAACAAATAAGAAAAAAAGTTTGTTGCAAAAAATGCCACAAGATAAATACTACGTACAATATGACCTTATAGCTTACACTGTTGCAAAAATTACCTTTTCTGTAACTCTATAAATATTTACAAGGAAATATACAGCCCAACATGGCAGTTATTTATTTTTATCTATGATACTATAAAACAAAGGTGAACATTAAACATAAACTAATAGCAACAATAACCATAAATTAAGAATGCCTCATAATTTTTAATGTTAATAAATAAATGCTGATGCAACCTTTAAACCGTCAACAATTAACAACAATTATAATTGTCATGAGGGTACAAAGAAGTAATTTAAATAATGAAAATCATCATTGGTTAATTGACATCCTAATTCAATTAAAAAATCTTGCCAACATTACAATGCAAATTAATTATCTATTCCGTTGGCAAATTTCATCGCAAGTGTTTCTTTAAAGATAAGCCATGTTTTAGATTTTGCGTCCGTCCACTACTCCCTTATCTTTTAATGAATCTTTAGATGAGGCAACTTGTAAACGCTAAAGACGCTTAAGTCCCGCATCACTTCGATCACTATACAACCCACCCAGGCTTAGTTAACTAAAGCTTTATAAATAATTTATACATTAATGGTTTCAAGTTGCTAGCTCCGTATGCATCACGTGATTAATAATACTCAACCTTATGAAATAGTTGAGTACGTGCATACAATTCTTTAGGTATTTAAGCGAGTAAAGGTGCATGCACTGCCGCTCGCTTCACCATCTGGCAAAAGCGCGACCTTGACTTAAGTCGGATAAATATTTGTGGTGAGTAATAATGGTATCGATACGAGAGTGGTATGTTAAACATCCTCCGATCGCTTTACAACGACCGGATCCGGTAAACCTCAAGTGGAAAGTTGGGCGATTAATGGATGAATTTCTCTATCCCTCAACTGCCTATTTAGGATAAATTATTGTCGATTTTAACCTATAAAATAAAAAAGACCCATTTACAGGAATATTTAATGTCTATAGTCTACTTTTGGATATTTAAGGGCCCCTGAAAGCAAATTCATTATGGGAACTTTTCATTTTCAAATGAGCTTTCAGTAACATTATTTGCTAATACCAACGACCAATAACTTTTCGCATTAACTTTAACAATTAAAAACACATAAAGTCTGTTTTTTTTTAAATGGAAATGCCAAACAGTCTTAACGTTGGCATCACTAGTAAATTCATTCACGGTTATTTTAATAAAGGAAGTTGTCAGTTCTGGTTTTTTGAATTAATTTCAAAACAATGTCATTAAACATCAACACAAATAATCGTCTAAGAAAATTTAGAGACGAAACACCAAAAAAAGGAACAAATTCGGTACTGCTAACAGTTCTTCGAAATTTGGAAACGAATAGTTCGCAAGCAGGAAGTTAGAAAAAGGGCCCGTTAAAATGTAGACGCAATTTGTAATGCACGTTTTTAGCAAAAAATTGACAAAAATACAAAATAAACATGAATGATAAAGAACCCCGGAAAGAATGCAATTAAATTAGTGTATTGTGCATCGTTTTTGAAGAACGAGTTGAAAAAGTAACAATTTTGAAACTAAAGCTGAAGAAGAATTTATAAAATGCATCAACTTTGAGCCCATTTCAATAAATTACACAAATTTTTTTGCCAATCATCATAATACCTGCTTGTATCTTTTGCTAAATAACTTTTTTCCATATAAACATCCTTTTTCTTCAATGTCTTTGTAACAAGAACCTCATTTTGGTCCACAACATTGTACTTACTTGCGGTGTGTTTCTAACAAAATTATTAGCACTGAATTCTGTCTTTAGACTTTAGGTAATGATGTCTGTCCTCAGGTATTCCATTATAGCGCTTTCAAAGAGCAAACAGGCACACAAGATTCATAAAAGTCAAAATTTTGACAACATCTCAATTTGAACACATAACCATAATTTTTTAACAAATTTTCTAGGGACAAATAGAGCAAACAAAATTTGTGGCTATGGAGACAAGCTGCTACCAATTTTTTCACCAAAATTTTGACTTGGTAATTTCCATTAAAAAAAAACAAACTTTAGAACATAGAAAATATTGTGAAAAAAAAGTAATCAGTGCGCCACTGATGCGCAAAATTCTAGCATTTGGTAATGTTATGGTTTTGGATGCATGCAGTGGAAATCGCTACTTACAGTCTTTCGGTTTCCGGGGGTATGTTCTTGGGAACCTGTGTGAATCCCCGATGGGAGCAATCAGTGATGGTTCCCGTGCAGGTGCATCCTCTGGGACATCGAAGCGATGTGAAAGATAAATGAGCGACATCGTTGCCGGGCTCAGCGCTGCTCCATTCACACGAAACAATTAAAGCCCAAATAATCCCTAACACGAACGCCACTGACGCCCGCATCGCGAGCACCGTTATTTTACTCTCCCACAATTGTTTATTTTTTCCAAGGATTTTTGAAAGGACTCGAGTCTTGCACTTCGTTTTAATTAAAATTTAGTCCCGTCTAATTTTACTAAAAAGCGTCGACTTTAATTATATTGAATGGTGGTAGGCGGTCGCCGGGTGAAAACCTGAGGAAAAATAGAAAAAAAAGATAGAAATTAAGTAAGCTCGGAATATAAGAGATTTAAATTCGCGGTGAGAAGGAAATACTGAAGTTTATTCACACCGCGAGATGCTGGACTTCAAGACTTCCTGGGTTTGGCGGTAATTAACAGACATACGAACCCAATTAAAATTGTTGTACAATAACGTTTATAACTAATACATTAAGATTAATTCTTGTGTCGATATCTACATGGAACAGGTGTGTTAGAAAGTATAATAGCAAGTTTTAATCACAACCCACGGCTTTAATTCTAGTATTATGCTCATTAAAATTCAATTTACGAACATTTATTTCATTTCATTTAACAAGATTGGAGATTCAAAATCTTAACACGAAGCTTACAAATTTTTCGATATCCTTAAATAATTAATTCAAAAATATAATAATTAATCCTATTGTATTATTCTAACTAATATAATAGAATAAATAAATAATCTCCCTGACAAATTGACAATTAAGATCACTTTCCAGATGAAACAAGAAATTTCTTTGAAACAAGTATTCACATCAATCTTCTTATTCAGTAAAACACAATCGTTGAAAGAATTGCTAAAAGGAGGCGTTTTCTACCACAACCCACTGTATTTACTTTGTTTTCATTCAGATTCTTATATTTCTTTCCACAGCAAACAAAATTATAAATTTTGTATAATCACCTACTTTACTAAGGCCACCAACGTTTTCCGGTATTCCCATTTTTCGATAATAAATAAGCATGATTTACTCAAGCAATAAATGACTAAGTATACATTATATTCACAATTTGGTTTAAGCTGTTTTTATTTACGAATTACATCTTTTATTTGATATACCTATCATAATTATGTTGCTGAATCCAATTAGTAAATGATTTTTTAATAACTATGACCAAGCTGTAGGTACGTTCTTAAAGACTACCTACTTACCTATAATTCATTATTTCAATGCACAACCAAAAAGTCTTCAAAAGTGAGCTTTTGTATGTACAATAGCTCGCTTAGAGTCTGGTAAAACTGTACTTCGTTCAAATAATAACACAAACCTGAGAAAAACAACTTTTTTAAAACAATTTTTTTTTCTCCACGGCCATTAGAAAATGTAATAATTCCGAAATCAATTTTAATAATAGGAAATAAAAATTCTCACATTTGAGAAGGAATATTTATTCTGAAACACCTGCTTCTTATGTGTTTTGCCTGTATTTTCATTCTATAACAAGTCAATGATTAAATATTATGCAATTTTTAGTACTGATTCTATAATTGCATAGATACATTTTATAGTCATCACGTAAAAGTGTTCACAAAAAGTAAAAAAAAATAAAAGTAATACAAAAGACAATTTTAGGTATTTATTTTAATTTTGATACTTGCTATAGCAAAATGAGCAATTGTGGACAATTAAATACAAAAATACAAAAATTATTACAAGTAAGTAATTATAGTAACGTTTTCTATTTTTCTTAAAAACTCCTTTTTCCGCCTTCCTTTTCTAAATTTGCTGAAAAGAAATTAATTAATATACCATAAATATGTATGTTTTGTATGTAGGTACATAAAAGTGCAACTGGTGATGAGTAGTAGACTTTAGATTTAGAAAAAAAGTTTTTGAATTTTTGAGTTGTAATAGATTTACAAAAAAATGGTACAAATTTGGACTTCGACATGAAATTTTTTAGTTAATTTTAGACTTTACCAAGACTGGATAAAAAAAGATTTGATGTTGAACTTGCTTAAAAAGCCTACAAATGTTAATATGTAAATGTATTTCAAAAACATGCTGATGTATACTTTAAATTTAATAATCATGAAATAACAATACGCAAAACCACAAAAAATGGTAAAAAAAGAGATTATAAATAACTTACACCAGGATTGTAGTTTGTCGTTGATTAAGAAAATAAATAATTAATTAAATCAATTAAGGTTTTCTTTATATTTGTTCTCTTATTAACGCTACTTTTGTTGTTATCGATTTATTTATTTTTTGTATATCACAAGTAAATACATTTTCTCTCAATTCTGCTGGTAAATGATTTTGGCTATTGAATTTCTACCAAATAAAAGAAAAATTTGTAAATGTCAACACTTATGTAGGAAAAAAGCCTGTAAAGCGTATATTTTGTAAAGAAACAGACTTTATATAAAATATCGCGAGTGTAAAACGGTCCCAAAGGCAGGAAGCAATACGTGTAGGGCAATAGGAGGGTGCTCAAGAATTTATATAAACATATAAAACGGCGATGCATTCAGCAGTCAATCGATTTCAATATACCTCCTCCATCTACTTGGCTTCTTTAGCGCCCTAGGCCCATCTTTACTCCACACTGAATACCGAAACGGTGCATTTTATTCACTCGGAAGAAGAAAGTCATTACCGGTGAAGCAAAAACAAAACTTTATAAAGCTGCAGACAAGTCTGACAATCGTTTAAAATGATTTATGACTTAGCTAATCTCGATTATTCTAAAGACTGGTGGGTCCATGACATTGACACTGGAGGCAAAAAATGAAAGAAGCCTCATGTGAAGTAATCTCGTACTAAGTGTTAATTAACCAAGTGGATTAGGAGCATTTTTAAAATGTTTAAATAAGTGCATACCGATGCTTGTTTATTTACTTGTTTATATGACGATAAGCATCTTCTTGGTCAAGCCTCAACGTCTCATTCTGAGAGCTTTCAGCAGCGATAATGTCACATTTTACCATATTTAGGAACTAAACCGGCCCCTGAGGCACTTTAAAAACGCGCGTTATACACGTTGAAATTTACAAAAGTCTCCGAGAAAATATTCCTTCGACGGAATGTACATAGCCTGAAGGTGAACAATAACAAACGAACAAAACGCGGGGCCATCATCTAAATATCTTTCAAGAAAGCCTTCGGTTAGTTCAAACACTCATCATTTCGATTGCCTAGAGCTTTACGGGTGCAAAAAAGTCATGCAAAATTCATGCCCAAAATTGCGATGGATATTTCCTCATATTGACAATCACTGAAAAAATGGATAACGTTTTTCAAATGCCCCTTGTATTGTTTATTTCGAGTGTTACAGCAATTATCCGCAAGCGGGAAATGCACTAATTACTTTTAGCGGATATTTACATAGGCGGTAATTCTAGTTCAGGAACATTAATTTTTGTTTATATTGAGAAGAGTCATGTTGTGGAAAATGTGGTTATTTACACAAATTACGAACTCCAATTAATTTTAGTTTATGCAAAAATTTAAACTTTCCATATTGTTAATTGCCAAGTTACTTATCGCACCATCGGTTCACTTGATTGAGTTGTTCTGATTTTACTCGCATGCAAACAAATTGGAATCAAGATTGGCTACAGAAAATATAATACAACCAAAAAATCTCATTATAATTTTATCGATTTTATAAAACTTAATTAAACGCGTTTTCTGTGAAAGGAAAAAGATTTAATATTTGACACCAAAAATGTCTTTATAAACTTTCTAAAAATAAAATTTTATTAAAATATATAATATTATAATTAAAAATTAAATCGCAATGGGTTGTAACTTTGACAATATATTCTCTGGCGGCAAAAATAAAATGTATAGAGTATGGAAAATTTATTATTACACTTTAAGAACCATTAAATAAAATATTTGTAAATGTCGCATGTATAAAAAGTTTGTTGGTATTTGTGACTTTTAAATAAAACCAGTTGATTTGCGATGCCGCTTTAATTATAAAATGATTGGATAATTACGTAATTAAATAATTTCTTTTCTTGCACACCTGGATGGAAATATGTGATAATAATCGGAACAATTTACATTCAAAACATGAAAAGCTTAAATTACAGTAATTGTACAAATAATAACCTGTTAACCAATTAATCAATTTAAGCAAACAAAATCCTGATATCTTCAAATTACCTGCATTTACGTGTCATTAGACGCCATAATAAAAAAAATGCCGAGCGAGAAATAAACACCAATCAAAACACAAAAAACAATTTGAAAAGAAGCGCCAAACAAAAAAACCTCCCACTAAAACCACAAAACACAACACAATACGGGCCACGTGAAAGAAAAATTTGTTTTGTTTACAAAAAGATCGCGATTACGGCTCTGGAAGCGGAGCGTCCAACCCCAATTTCAACAAACGTCACGACTCGACTGCAGTCCGACGCAAAATCAGCTCACCGTACTGAAGAACAAGTTCTAAGCGAACAGGGTGGGAGTTCCAGAGCCAACTTGTCTGCGCCGACTGAAATAGGAAATCACCTTTAGAATCACGATGAAAAACAAATTATTTGTATTTTAGGTGGTTCCGGATGGTATTTCGGTGGTCTTTTCATCTGTTCGCAGGATAGTTATTTACTTAAATAGTCGTTAAAATATTTTCAAGTGATTCGTCACACGTGCTGCTAATTAACTACGATTATTTCTTTCTAGAAGAAAACAACTAATTAATAAGATATTTGGAAAAAATCACCGAACTGATGATTTTCAATCATTTACTCATAACATAATGCATCATATACACTGCCCGTCAAAATTAACCGGACAACTAAAATTTTGCGATTTTTCACATTGCAATATTTTTGTTATTCTTTGTCAGATTTCTACGAATTTTAGTTCGGCTTAAAGAACGAACTTTGCAGATTATTGTAACTTAATTCAATAACATTTCCAGTTTTGTCTTGTAAATGTTATACCTAAAAGACGAAAGCACTGTTTTTTTACTATTTTCCATACTGAGCTGTGGTGTGCGGTAGAGACAAACTTAAGTTTTTTCTGATTCCAGATTATTACTCGTTCTTTTCTGAGTGAGGACCAATTTGTTTCAAAATTTTATCTTCTGGTGTCCCAGAGATACAAAGCATTGAAAAAGACGTTGCTTTCCTAATGTTACTAAATATTCGTTCAGAAAGTAGGCTACATAAAAAGGTAGTTAAACCGAAAATTATTGCCTATGGCACCAAAGAAGCACAATTACGTATTTGAACACAAAAAATCTAAAAAACTTAGTACTTCAAAGGATTACAGCAAGAAAACGGTTGATTTTTGGAAACTTCCATGCGCCTATTTTGACGTTTTGCCACATTCGGCCTACTTAATACGAACAATTCATTGAAATTCGAAATGTAATGGTTTTTTGGAGGTTTATATTTCTCATGTCTCAAGAATTAAAATTATGGGAAATGGGGTACATAACTCAGAAAAGAATGGGTAATAATCTAAAATCAGAAAAAACTTAAGTTTGTCTCTGCCGCACACCACAGCTCAATATAAAAAACAGTAAAAAAATGTTATTGAATTAAATTACAATGTTCTGCAAACTTCATTCTTTAATCCAAACAAAAATTCGTTGAAATCCGACAAAGAATAACAAAAATATTGCAATGTGAAATATCGCAAAATTTTAGGTGTCTGGTTAATTTTGGCGGGTAGTGTATTTTAAATGTCAAAGTGCTGCCGCGCCATGCGGCTACCGTATTGACAACCCCTCAACAGGCTGTAAAAAAAGAACAAAAAAAATAAAGATTACGACAAAAGGCACTAATCATGATTAAAATTATGTCCAAGTATTTCTTGTTCGTATGTATATGTATAAATGCCGGATATTTTAACAAACCCTTATTCAAAGAACAATGTATGAAGTTATTGTTTTTCACGATGTACAAGTTGTACGTAAGTAGTTCTAGCACTTCTCAACAATTTATCAAGAATAGCACTCAGTCGCTTCGATTGTTGCACTTTTAAATTACTAGAAGTGTCTGCGATTCCATTGACCCGCATCTTTATTGAAGTGTTAGAACAAAGCGTGTTAGAACCATCGAACTTAGTTATGCATGACAAAGTAAAATAATAAAACCAAAAAAATTCACATGATGTTAATCATAATAAGCGTGTGAAATACATCATTTAGAGTAAGCAAATATTGAATAATGTGATGGGCGGCAAGAGAGCTCTATTTGAACAAATGTGGAAAAACAATATAGCGATATTTGAACATTTTGTAAGCATTTATTGTTTTTGCAAATTATAACAGAGGCGGAAGAGTTAACTGATTGTCAATTTTGTAGAATAAAAAAGCAAAATGCTTAGAACACAGTAAATGTTTATGTGAATAGAATGTAAAAAAGAAAAAAAGAAAAATACACCATTTTTTCCCTTCCTCTTCTGTTTTTAGGTCTTGTACGTGACTTCACACAAAAATTGTCACCGTGAGTTTTTAATAATGTCAGGAATTAGTTCCGACAGACTATCCATTCAAAAGTTTTATACCACCTGGCCACCGTAAGGGATTGGATTTGTAAATGAAAGAGGTTAAATGGATTTGAAACTGCAAATGACTAGTGTGATAATGATAAATTTATGGTGGCGGTAGGTACCTGAAGGGTGCAACTTCAAAGCGTTCCATTTTTGTTTCTTGTCGGATTTCTAGTTATGTCAATGACGAAGAAATCATCATTTTTGAATCGTTCGACGGCTGTTGGCGTGTCTATTCATAAGTTTTAGGTGTCTAAGCCATAGCTAAGGAGTTTCTTAGTCGTTTTTGCATGATGTTATAAGTTACAACCATCCCGCGCTGAAAAAAGAAGAAGCAATAAGTAGTAGTAAGAGTTTACCTTAATAAAAATGTTGCTAAACGAATAGATACATTTTTAGGTAATTCTTTTAAAAAATGTTTGGAAATGTCAAAAACGTTGAAAATTTCAAATTTGACATTTCGCCACAAGGGTAGGTTTATGAGAAAGGGGTGGGGATGGAATACGCTCTTGATGAATTAACGTAAAGATTGTTGTAAAAGTTGTAAGCACGCTGATTGGTCAACTTGAAGTCGGCCATTAAAATAATGCCCGAAACCATAGTGACACCAATCACTTGAGATTTTTGTATTCATTCAAGAATTGAATGTAATTGATAATGTAAAATACTCTTAATTGAATTTTTAATGAAAATAATATAGACTGTGATTGGTCCGATTGCAAACGACCATGATGATGATATGACAAACCAATCACTTTAGAAACTTTGGTTAATTTAAAAATTTTATTTAATAATATATTTTATTGAACCATAATAAAGATAATTAAAAAATAACATTGCCAATAATTGTAAACACTTAGAAAATTATTTCGAAAGTACTTCGCCAATACAGTCCCAAAATTCAAACATCATTTTTGAAATCAATATTATATTGATAATATACAGGGTGTTTCACATAATTTTACGAGGCCTGCGCCTGTAAGATGCAATCAAGAATACATATTCCGTTACGAACTCGATTACAAATTTTGAAAAATTGTATAATTTTCTCTAGTTTGTTCACCCTTTAAAAAATTACAACGTTTTTAGTAAGTTAGTGATTAAGATAGATAAACTAGAATCATATTCATGCCGTTTCTTGATAGAACAAATGACAATTGTTCCTGAAAAACTGCAGTTTATCATTATTAATCAAACAGTGATTAGTTTGACAACTACTGTCACGGGTTTCCAAAAATTAAATAGTTAGAAGTGTATTTTTTGTATCTAGTGTTTTGTGACTTTTGTATATTTGGCTGCGTACATTAGACGCAAGCCTCGTAAAGTTATGTGAAACACCCTGTACTGATATTATAAGAAGAAAGATAAAAAACAAAAAGAAGATAAGCCTGAAGAGGTGATGACAGACGTTATGAAAGAGATTGTAGCGAAGAATGAGAAGAATGGAATGGAAAAGAAGAAAGGGAAAGCTGATGAGGATAAAGATGAAGTATACAACGCTGAAATGCTTGAAATAAAAACTAAAGAGAGACAGGGAAGTAAGAGAGAACGGAAGGCCTAGGCGACATCTACCGGTTTGTAACTACGATGAGAGGTCTTTATGAGTACTAAAAAAGAAAACTTGATTACCTTTACCAGTTTTTGTATGTGTTAACTAACAAAAAAGTATATATTTTTTTTTGATAAATCGATAAAATTATTGATAAATAAGCACAGTTTGGATTTTATTTGTCTTCAATGAGATAAAATAATATGCAGGCATGGGCCTCTTCTCTTTGAAGTGATAGAAGTTGCTGCTAATAAACTAAATATATAATAGTAATAAAATAACTAAAAAACTTCGTATTAAGAAAAAAAAATTAATTGTATTTTATTAACCCCCTTTGACAAAAAAAAGTCTGTAAGCGTCCATGTGTACAGGCACCTGGTTTTGAATTTGCGAAACTTTTTCAGAAATTATGTGTAAAATTCTAAAATTGAAAAAAGAAAACATTTTATTTCTGAATTTCGGCAACCAATTATACACATGCGACAAAACAAAAATAAATAGGAGATTGCGCTGTAGTTTCCAAACATTCATTATTAACTTTGACAGTTAACCTTACTTTTTTAAATCGTTTATTGTCAAAATATTTGAATTGTTTAAGTGCAGCGTGATGTGAAAAATGAGTGCTGAGGAAACACGGACAGAACCGAAACCGGTTTTCAAAACCGCATCTTTTTATCACAACTCGAAAACAAATGTTAAAAAACGCGCTTGGAAATCCCTGAAACAAATCATTTCTACTGAAAAGGCACTACCATGGCCTGAAAACGTTGTTCATTACAGTTCCATAAATGCACCTCCTTCATTTAAACCAGCTGAGAAATTCTCAGATTTGTCTGGCTTACCAGCTCCATATACTGATCCTCAGACAAGACTGCGATTTGCAAATAAAGAAGAATATGCCACACTTATAGGACTTCCAATGGACATTACAGCTGGGTATTTAGCTTTAAGAGGAGCAAGTAGTATTGTAGGGTAACAAAAAGAATTTAAATTTAAAACATTTTTATTTATGAGTATCATTAGGTAAATAAATTATTCAACCATTATTTTACTGGCGGGCGACTTTAAAAGCGCGGCAAAATATAATTTATCTGTTTTACATATTTGCCAGTCATAAGTTACTTGCTTATTACATGTATCAATATTAACTCTTACTTTATCATCATTGATTAATTCACACATAAAACAAATCTGAAAAATAAATTTTATTCATTTTACTCTGAATTGTGTTTTTGTTACTTTTAATCCTTTGGCAGCTTCAGGTAACTTGGTAGACTTTTTTACACCATCAACATAAATTTCACCAGTGGTATCAAGAGCAAAATAGCTGTGACTGCTTGACTTAATTTCTTTAATATCAGTAGCATCCTTGGCGGCAACTAATGCAATAGTAGAACATTTATTATCAAACTCTAAATACTAAACAAAATTGTTAATTAGTTACATTTTACAGGAGACCCAATAAACTTACCGAAAACTCAACAGAATATCCAACAGCAAATTGTGGTCCATCAGACAGTAATAAAGATGGCATTTCTTTTACAGGTGTGGCAATTTTATTGCCATCAGCAAAAACAAAATCTTTGTTACTAGCCCAAGAGAATGGTTTGATGGTTGTTTTAGTGACTTGAGGCAAAGACCATGGACTCCAATCACTTGAGCCTTCAAATTTACAACAAACTCTAAAAGAATACAACTGATTGGGATGTAAATCCTTCACTAAAAACTGCGTTTCTGCTCCCACATAACAATCAAAAAAATTTGTTTCCAAGTGTTTCTCAGAAATAACATCACCGAATGCTCTCTGCAATCGAAATTCTTGAATATCAACACAACGCTCATCATCTACACTTTGCCACTCTACCAGAACAGCACCAGGTTTTTCTACAGTTTGGCTTATCTGAAAAATATAATGAAATCATGATTAGTTGTACTCAAGTAGTTTACTTGAACTGGTGCAATTCTGGAAACGTCTCCAAATTGAGAGCAAATGTCCAGTAATTCTGATTCTAAATTTGGTTCATAATGGAATGAGATAAAAGGCACTTCTTTGAGCTCTGGTATTGCAGGAAGACTTCCAAGAAAACTTGATTTTTGGCTGAATTCATCCAAGTTTTCTCTACTACTATTTAATAAAGACTGACCCTCTCTTATAAGTTTCTTGGTCTTTTCAATATTACTAAAAATATCAGATCTACTTGCTTCTAAAGGGGCTAAGCTTTGTTTCCTTGTCTAAAATGATTTATCTTTATTTTAAGTCAATTAGATTTCCATACCCACTTTTTGTACTTTTCTAATTAGAATATCCTTACGATTTAACAAAATCTCCGTCAGGTTAGTTAAAAGATTGCTGAAAGTGGTTTCAATGTTTCTCTCTGATTCTTTGGAAGTGTCGCAAATTTGTTTTTCCGCATTTTCGAGCTGTTTGTTTAAATTTTCTAAGTGATTTAAATACGACTTTGCCGCGTTTAATGTTTCTACTACTTCATTCTTATCGCCCATTATTAGTAAATAAGTTATTTGATTATTAGTGATTATTATAACCTCAAAAGTCAAAATGGAGATAAATGAAATGACATTTGAACATTTGGGTGGGTCATGCGCTCGAACTATATTCGGGTTTAAAAAAAATCGAAAATAAATAAAAAGTACATTTTTGTGTGATGTGTTAAGATTTTTGAAAAAAGATTCTACTATATCAATTATAAGCAGTTATGTAATAATATATCGTCAAATTTTAAATTAGTGCCCACGAGATGTAGGCCAAAGATGTAGCATACATTATGAATTTTAAAGCGCATGCGTATTCGAGATGTGTCGCTGTGCAGTAATGTCGACGTTTAGCATATGAAAATTTCGAAAAATCTCTATAAAATCTTGAAGAGATTATGGTTAATCGGCCACAAACCTTCGCCGATAAGTTTGTGAAACGAATGTAATAAATTTCGTTTGGAAAAGTAAGTGTTTTGTTAGTGATAAGTCGTGATTTTATGTGTATTGATTTTGGGTTCGTTGTCCTCGTCGACGGTCGGTTTTAAGCGCGGGAAATTCAAAGTTGTCGGTATCGGCGATCGATTTGGTCGAATTTGGACGTGATGCGGTTCAAACCCGGACCTGAGTGACTTGTGTGAAGTTGTTCTATTTTTATTGGTGCGGTTCGAGGGAATTATTGCCAATTTCGGACAATCCGAACGGAACTGGAAAGTGTGACGTTAATCTTAACACTATTTTTACCAAATTCCGCACAAGAATAACCGGCGCTTCTTTCAAAGGAATTTTCACGTTATTTAGATCCAATTTCAGGTCCTGTTAATGCGAAAATTCGTCGGATGCATCTTTTTAACTCTAATTCGAGGAAAAAGGATTCATCCTGTCGTTTCTGAGTGCCTGATGAATGATTAAGACTTGTGTGAATGGAGACAGAGTGTGTTGGTCCTAACAGCAAGCTTTTGCACTAACTTTTCTTTGACAGCAATGTCAATCGACCGAGTTGCCGTTATAAACCACATGGCTTTTGTTGTCGCGCTTGCCATGTGGTGCGTAACATTGGTGGTTTCGGTAACACCTGATAACGCGTGTCGTGATTCTAGCGTGGCCGTGACTTGCTCACCGACGCGCGATCGTACCCCCACGGCCCCATTCTCGGATCTTGGCAGAAAACTACCCCCAGATATACGCGCTCGTTGACTCCACACGGACTTATCTACATCTAGCGGGACACGTAAGTCCGCGATATTTCGTTGCTCGCGAAGGATACATGCTGGTTTTCCAACAGGATGTCTTCCAGAAGGCGGAGTCGTAGCAGAGAACGCTCAAAAAATTCAAACGCCGGGTCCAAATTGAGAATGGACACCAAACCACAAACACCTAGAATTACAGGTACCAACAGTAGAGTAATCTCACAGTTTTCTTAGGAGTAATGTACACTGTTCAGCAAATTTGTTATTGTATAAGTGTAATTTTATAAGAATATCAGCTTTCTTACAAGGTGGGAATAGTTTTCTGTCCAGAAAGAAAATTTGCGAATATATTTTTTGACAAGGGGTTAAGGGTGTCGATACATGATTGAAAACTTTTAATTTACAAACACGTACTACTCATTGTATAATTTTTTGATTGATCATTATAAAATCATTTAATTTACGAGCTATTTAACTAACCATTAGCATAATGCCTCAGATAAGATTGGTTTATTTAAAATTAAATTTTATCGAAATTGTTAAGTTTTAAGTCAAAAAGTCTCAAAAATATCTCTTATTATGCAACAGATTATTTGGAGTATTTCCAAAGTCACAATTTTTGTTTCTTTGTGCGAAGTGTAATATTTTTCTCATTTTATGCGAATTTTATCGATTCAACTTCTTCCCCTTTTATAATAAAATTATTTAATTTGTTAATACAAAGGAATGAATTGATTTTTTTTCAGATCCTAGTTTACCAGCTGGTCGAAGACGTGAGATTGACACCGTAATGAAAAAGGCACGTGCATCACCGAATTCAAATGCTTACTGGGATAAAAAGTTATTAGAAGTTGAAGCAAAAGATCCGAATAGGTAAGAGTAATAAGGCACCAAAGCAATACTTCCCAACACTATCTAACACCTAAATCCAACATTAGACGAAAGTGGGTGCATTTTTATCATTTTTTAAGGTACTGACTGAATTTAAAATTCATTTCAATTATTATTGGAGGGATTTTTAGAAATTACCATTTGATGAAATGTCTACCAGTTTTACGTATAATCATAATAATATTTTTCAAGCACCAAATTATGAAAATTTGATGTGTCTGTTTTATACCCTTGCATACAGGGTGCGCCAGAACTCGCGCCCCAGAGAAAAATGTCTAGTGCCGGCGGCAATAGGTCGCCAAAAAGTGCAGCCGAAGAAGTAACTTTTGCTTGCATAAGAAAGTTATTCGACTCTTAAATCCACCAATTCCAGAAGGGCACCTCAAGGTGTGATTAAAAAATTATATCGGTTGCTAGGTTACGAAAATAATACCAATTTGGCCAGAATTAAAAAAAATAGCTGGTCTACTGTAATTTTGCGTTTGACATTTATCGTGATGTGGGTGACGTAACCTGTTAGTTTCCAGTATTTTTCTCGCTGAAGAGGTTGTACACGAGTATAATGAGACAAAATCGTTAATTATTATCAACAGTTATCGAAAATTATTTTGAAACATTCGGGAAACTTCTGATGAACCAACTTCTCTAAAACTTCTTCACAGGTATTGTTCCTTCTCAACTTTTTCTTCGATCTGATACAGATTAACAAACCGATAAATGAATTTTAGAGCTTGAAAACACTAGTTTTAGTAATGCACTAGCATTATCCTTATGAAACAAAGAAGCAAGTGAGAGTGAGAGACCAGAAAAACATGAAGAAGTACGCAAGTTTCTTTATTTACTTGAATGCAAAATTAACAGAAAAATGTACTTTTTAGAAAGGGAGTCACGTTATGTTGAAATTAGTTGATATTATTGACAAACCACATGATTCCCCAGAAGACCAGCCCACAAATTCACCAAAAAGCGTTGCTGAAATGCCCTCGAAATTAAAACAATAGCAAAAATGCTAATTTTTCGTACTAAATACAAAAAACATCGCAACATTCTTCTAGATTTTTTAATGAAAAAGCAGCCAAGGGGTTATAGTAAGTTCATGTGAGTGGAAGAAAACAACAATAAATTGTTGTTGAAATTTTGAGGTTAGAATTTCTACTGGGCAAGAATGCCTAAATACGAGAGTAAAACTACAATTTTGATATTAAAATTAGTAACCTGTTTTATTTAAGCACAATTTCTTATAAAAAGAACATTTTTCTGTTAATTTTGCATTAAAGTAAATAAAGAAACTTGAGTACTTCATGTCTTTCTGGTCTCTCAGTTTCACTAACGTCTGGGAACAGCGATAACCGTGGTGTCACCTTGAAAGAATAGGGGGTTGGTCTAGCGTCCGTGCCCGGCGATCACAATTGCTTCTTTATTTCAAAAGGATAATGCATTAGTTTTCAAGCTCTAAAATTCAATATCGGCTTGTTAATCCGTATCAGATCGAAGAAAAAGTTCACAAGGARCAACACCTGTGAAGAAGTTTTAGAGAAGTCGGTTCATCGGACCAGAATGTTTGGGAATCGAGTTTTCAAAATAATTTTTGATAATTGTTGATAATAATTAACGATTCTGTCTCATTATACTTATGTACAACCTCTTCACCGAGAAATATTCGAGAAAAATACTGAAAACTAGCCGATTAAGTCACTCACATGACAGTTGACAGAAAATTAATAAATTAAATGTGAAAATTACAGTAGACCAGCTATTTTGTAAAGTTCTGGGCAAACTGGTATTATTTTTGTAACCTAGCAACGGATATAATTTTTCAATCACACACTGAAGTGCGCTTTTGAGATTGGTGGATTTAAGAGTCGAATAACTTTCTTATGCAAGCAAAAATTACTTCTTCGGCTGCACTTTTTGGCGATCTATTGCCGCTGGCACTTGACATTTTTCTCTGGGGGGCGAGTTCTGGCGCACCTGTATACGAACTACATAAATTCCCTATTGCATATTATTTCTCTCTTATGTACCAGGGTTGTTTGATAAATGTGGTAAAATTCCTAGTTAAAGAAAAATTTTTTGGTAACAATAATTTTTATTTTTCAATATAATCTTCATTAAGATCTATGCACTTCATCCAACAATTTTCTAATTTTTTTAACCCATCGGAAAAAAAAGATTTTTGTTTGAATGAAATCTGTCTTCACCAAGCAAAATTTAGATTTGGATGTAGCTAGAAGTCACACGGTGCTAAATCTGGTGAATAGGGTGAATTTGGTTCTAATTCAAATAATAATTTAGTGAGTGCTGAAATCTCCCTTCGGGAGACTAGTCAACAATCGCGGCACCTATCTTGCACAATTTATTTTCATATGCAATTTTTCATGAAAGACAAATGTACCCGTTTAGTGGAGATGCCTACAATTTCAGCAACTTCCCTAACTTTCACCCGGCGGTCTTCCAAGACAATTTTGTGGATTTTTTCCACAATTTGTGAAGTCATGACGTCGACAGAGCGCCCACAGCGCGCTTCATCTTGGGTAGATGTTTGACCCCGTTTAAATTCGTTTATCCAGAAATAGATAGTTTTCAACGAAGGTGCAGAGTCTTCATATACTTCCTCTAGTTCTTTTTTACCTGAGCGGCTGTCCATTTTTTAAATAAAAATGTTTTATTACAGCGCAAATTCTTTTTTTTCAATTATCGAAATTTGTTCATACAACTTATTTTTAAAATTTTCTATTTGTTTCAACCAGGAATCACTTTTTGTTGAAACTCTGACATACTTACTCTGAAAGATGACATACAGTGCCGGCCAAAAGTAAAGAAACAATTGAATTTTTTATTTATTTTTCATATAAATATGAGAACGAAAACGATTTATGTGCACTAGACTTACTTTTCCTTAAGATATTTTTTTATAAGCTTTTTGGTCAAGTTGGTTTTTGAATACAGTGAACTTACTTACTATTTTGATAAGGACAAAAGTAAAGAAACATTTTCATTTTACCTATTGCAAAGTTAAATACAACGTCGGTGCAAAACAGTTCCTACAAAAATTGTTCTTTAATTATGCCTAAAGGAGAACAACTGTCTCAAGACTTGAGAAAAGTAATTATAGACAAATTTGAGGCGGATGAGAAACAAATTGACATTGCCAGGCTGTGTTGTATCGAAAACAATTGCCTTATTTAAAAAAAGAAAAACTTTAGTAAAAAAAAAGTGGAAGACCGCGTAAAACGGATAACGTGACTGATAAAAAAATTTAAAGAATTTCTCAAAATAATCCATTTTTATCTGCTGTTAAAATAAGACAACAAATTCCAAATGTGGGTATATCAGTGAGGTCCATTCGACGAAGACTGAATGAATTTGGACTCTACGGGCGAAAACCAGCAAAGACACCGTTTATTTCTGCCAAAAATAGACAGCGCAGATTGGAATTTGCTAGAGAGCATTTAAATTGGTCACCTACTCAATGGAAAAATGTGTTATTTTCCGATGAATCAAAGTTTAATCTGCATAGCTCAGACGGAATTCAGTGGGTAAGACGACCAAAACAGGAAAGATTTAATCCTAAATACACAAAAGGGACTTTGAAAACATGGTGGTGGCAGCGCTATGTTTTGGGGTTGTTTTTCCGGTCACGGAGTAGGACCACTCTACGTTATTGATGGAATAATGGATAGATTTCTTTATCTTCGTATTTTAAGAGAATAAATGCTTCCTTTTGCTGAAGATAATATGCCACTGAGATGGACTTTTCAACACGATAATGACCCCAAACATACAGCCAAAGTTGTAAAAGATTGGATTTTAAAGGAACAAATACCTGTAATGCAATGGCCTGCTCAGAGTCCCGATCTCAATCTTATTGAGAATCTTTGGGACCATATTGATCGTCAATTAAGAGAAGAAAACAGTCGAGGTTTCAATTCAAAACAAGAATTAATCGAAGCCGTAAAAATAACGTGGGAAAACGTAAGCTTAGAATATATTAATAAATTAATCGATTCGTTGCCGAAAAGATGTGCTGAGGTAATTAAACATAAAGGATTTGCAACCCATTATTAAACTGTAACATTTATATGTAATTATAGATTTATTGTTTCTTCACTTTTGTCCCCTGAAAAAATAAAATAAATTTTTCATTCAACAACAACTGTTTAATTCTTACTAAATTCTGTAAAATATATTTAAGAATAACCCAACAAATTACTTGTAATAAATTATATAAAAATCAAATACACCTACAATGAAATATTTAATATTCGCAAATGTTTCTTTACTTTTGGCCGATAGTGTATCTCACTTGCGGTTCGCCAAATTAATTGACGCACGTGGTCATAGTTTTTTACCACACATATCAAACAACCCTCATATAACATGTTTAAAAACATGTTTTCATTGATTAAAATTGCTTTTCAGTTCAAAATCTTCACATTCCAATGGAAATTAGATTTCTTGAGATTCTGAAATGTAAATTACATGAGACAGTGATTACAGTGAAAGAGCACTTACAGTTTTAGTCGGATCAAATTTTCGTAATATGGTACTTCAAAAAACGTTTATACGAAAAAGTAAGACCGATAGAAACAAACTAGTTTCAAATTTTTTTGCATAAAAAAAAATCAATGGCGAACGGGAAAGTGCTAATAGAAAAACCCGAATATAGTCAAAAAAGGTTATAGAAATTCAAGTGTGGTTGTTCCAAAATTTCTCCAATAAGAACAAACACCCTTTTTCGTGTAAAACAAGTGAAATTTCTTGGACAGTGTAATTAATTTGGGTTTGGATGAATTCTATCTTTGTGACAAACATCGTTTCGTAGGTGGCGTCATAGCGGTTACAAATCGCTGTACATTGACGGTTCTTCATCGCCGTCGTCTGGACATCGAAGTCGTTCAAGATCTCCGACCGGTCGCAGATCGCCCCCTCGCCGTTCGCCAGTTGGTCGTCGATCGCCCCGCTCTCCAATCTCACGTCGTTCGCCTCGTTCACCAATCACTCGTCGATCGCCTCGTTCGCCGCCGCCGCGTCGTTCTCCCATAGGTCGCAGGTCACCGATTTCGCGTCGTTCGCCCGTCGCTTATAGCCGATCGCCGGTCGGTCGTCGTTCTCCGCCTCCCGCAACGCGTTCCCGACCTGCTCGACCTCGTTCGCCGCCACCACACAAAGCCTCCGGTTCTGGACGACGATCAGCGTCGGCAAGTTCAATCAGCAGCTGTTCGGACGATTCGTGTTCGGTGTGTTCGCCAAAGAATCATCGACATCCGAGGTCGAGGTAAGAACAACATACATATTTCTAAAGAGCGGCCTAAAATGGTCACAGATCTCGTTCGTTTTCGGTGCCACGATCTCGGAAAGGACAGGCAAAGACCGCGTCGCCGGCGCTCAAGTCTCGAGTTCGTCCTAGACCCCCTTCGCCGTCTCCGTCGCCTCCCAGGCGAATGCCGAGGCCGATGACGCCGCCGCCAGCACGGAAACCGCAAAAGACGAGCTCGTCGGATCGACCGACGGATCCGAGGAGGCAACCGCCCCCTCCAAGGCCTCGAGGGAGGACAGGAGAAGTGATCGATGTTACTGGAGTAAAACCTCCCATGAAACCTGCCAGAAAACCGAAGGAGAAAGGATCTGAACCAGTTAGAATAACGAGTACGGAATTGTTCTCTTTAAAATCGTCTGTGGTTGCAGGTTTTGTTAACTAGAATTAAAAAGGAGAGGACGAAGAAGAGAACGGGATCTCCGGGAGAGTCTTCAGGTTCGGAAGATAGCGATACTTCTTCTACTTCACCAATCGTTGCCACCACAAGATTGACTTTATCAGAAAGATTCGGGAAAATCGCTCAGTGGAGTGCCGATAGAGAAAGACGTGACATTGAAAATATGAGAATTACAAAGACAGGAGGTGATCTCAAGGTTATGATAGAAGGAGAAGATTATATTTATGGAAGTCCGCCTCGAAGATACAGGTAAATTAAAATGAAAAAGTTTTGAATTTGCTATTGTTTTTATAGTTTGTCGCCAGTTCCGGCTGGTCATTATCCGGACGAGCTTCTATCTTCGGGTCCGTCAAGACTGGCAGCTTGGGACGATGTTAGAGTGCGATACCAGTATTATAAAGATCTTGGATATCTTCGAGATTTATCGTTGGATGATTACATCAAGTGGGAAGAATGGTGGTATAAATATCAAGATTGGCTTACAAACGAAAGACACTATGAACACTGGCTTAGTACTCAAAGACGCCGCAGGAAACGGCTTCCTGCCACACAAAGATTGAATTAAGAAATTTACGATATAATATAACAAATTTAACTTGGGTTTTTTTCGACATAGTGACAAGAACAACTGGTTATGTGATAACTTTAATTTTTTGCTGTTTGACATATCTCTTAAGTTAGGTAAGTATATCCTTCTAATTTTTTATTTTGTTAAGGCAATTGATTTATTTAAAATAATTTATTGTATTCTTTTTCTTTTTTAAATTGTACATTATTATAATTGTATCAAATTAATTGAATAAAATAAGGTAGCGCCCATACATGTTTTACTTGGAAATAAAATTTATTGATAAGTAAAATCTCAGTTTATAAAAATACAAAAATATGTTAATTGTGGTACTGATCATCTTTACTCTTGAATCTCTTTGTTCTTCGGACGACATCAGTTTTAAACACATTACTGGAATTTTCTAATTTGTGTCCAAAGCAGGTATCATGTTCCGTACATGCTTGTATAAACCTATTCCACTTGTGATCCGTCCTTAAAACTGGCGTGTTTCCGATAACAATTAATTTACTAATCGCTCGTGAGATGGCCACGTTAAATCTCTGTAAAACCGTGTTAAAAGAGAAGTTAACCATGATGAGCCATACCTGATCATTCTTTACAAAACCCAGATTATATTTACGATCATGCAACAGCAAAGAATGTTGCGCTCTGACTGTACTAATTATTATGATTCGTTTCTCGCGGCCTTGGAAAGACTCAGTTGTGCCAACTTCCACATCTTGATATCCTTTATACATTAATTCTTCTTTGATTTTAAATACCTACAAATATTTGTTACAGCTTACACGAGAAAATGAGTGTAATTACACAATACTTGACGTTTGTATGGTGTAACCACTCCGATTTGGTCTAGTCTAACTTTGTATGCTTCCACAAGAGGTAGGTTTACTAAAGCCCTTACATATTTTACAACCATTTCAGCTTCAGGTAAATTGAAAAAACTGAAATTTATATCATTTGTAGAGCGCGCAAGAGTAAACGGTTATGTACCTTGGCGACGAGCCTTCTTTTTGCTCTTTAGCACTAATTGCACAAAATTCAATTGCTTGACCCTGATTGTTACACGATGATGCGATTTTTGGATATATGGGAATGTTCGCAATTGGGTCCTGTTGTGCGATTCTGGACACCGGCTAAAAACTTAACAGTGCAAAATAATCAAAATTTGAAAGAATATACCTGTAATAAATCATTGTAGAACAAATTGTTCGGAATTTCTAAAATTCGGGGATGTGACCTGAAATTCAATCTGAGCATGGTTATGAAATGGGTGTCGTAGCTCCTGGTTGTGCGGTTGATTTGGTAGACTTCATATTCCATCAGTCTCTCTAACAACGATTTACCCAGGCCAAACTTTTCGGCAGATTTTGTTACCATTGGGCCTAACTGTTTAGGATCTCCTGCTAGGACCACTTGCTTACCAACACCTGCAAGTGCAATCGCAATATCAGATTCAGGCTCGCTGGCTTGAGCCGCTTCATCTATAAAAACACAATCAGGACGAAAGTCTTTGGCGTAGCGACCAATGAGAGTTAAGGTTGTAACCACAATTCTGTACGACAGGAGCTGATCAATTGCAATTTTTGTAAATTCGTCATCTTCCATGTTACTATAATCTTTCAATTCTTCTGTGATAGTGGTTCTGAAAATAATGTTATATTGGAAATACCGGAATGTGTACATTGAACCTCTCTCTAGTAGAAGAATTAATTCGTATCAATTCTTGTGTGGTACAATGAGCAATAAGTTTTATTGCCAACATATCACAGGCGGAATTTGCGGGCGCACACACAAGTATTCGCTTTTTTGTGCGTTTTTTAATCTGTAAAATAGCTTCCACTATAGTTATGGTTTTGCCAGTCCCGGGAGGCCCGAAAACGATATAAGGAATGTCCTGAATGTTGTTGACGATTTTATCAACTGCATTTTTTTGCTCTGGGTTATTTGCAATTGTCTTATTAAACAATCTGAAATCGTTAATTACTAAATTACTAATGAAATATTTTATTAACATACTGCGAGTTATCTAATGGATGTACATTTGTTGACCTCGGAAGTCTCCTTTCAACAGGAAAAAGTTTCGCTACTAAACCTGATGATACGATTTTATCGACTGCCGCATGCATTCTCTCAAATGCTAATCGACTCATCATAAACGCAACATCCAATTCAATATTTGGATTTTCCCGAATGTACTCCAACAATCTGCAGAAAGGTGTTGACGATTATTTTATTTTGTTAGTTGTTGGTAATTACTCATCATCCACGTGAGATATTTCCACAGTTTTCTCGTTAACTGCTCCAACAAATCCCTTGTAGGCAGTGTGATCGTTGGTGATCCTAATCCTAATAAAATCACCTACTATGACAGACGGTCGTTTTTCAGCCAAACCCGGTACCACAAGAATTAAAACATCATCATCTCTGAGAGTCATTGTTACCTATTGATAACACCAGTAACCAATTTTTAATCGTAGATGAAACTTACTGCTTGCATGTTGAACTTCATGAGCATCAAAGCTTGAGCTCTTTCTTCTAACCACAAAACCACGTGCCAAAATCGGTTGTAGTTCTCTTTTGTTAAATGGGAGACAAGTTGACTACACATTAACTTGTGTGAATAATTGGCCAAAACTCAGTTTTTTCCTTACCTGAGAGAACGTAAAGTATCTTCTTCAGTTTGCTTTATTCCAGTGTAAGAACCAATACCGTACGTCAAAATTTTCATATACTTTCGAGGAATTGGATATTTATCTTGGTAGGGACTAAAAGTTTTGTTTTATAGACTTTTTCTATTACTGACTACACTTACAGTTCTTTAGTTGTTGGAACTGTCTTAGTGACGTCTTTCCAAGATTGCGATGTAAATGGACTCTTACCCTTCTTTTCATTTTTTTTGCCTTGAGCTTCAACTATTGTTAACTTAAAGCACTGTTAAAAATGGTTCATCATTGTTATTTCTAACTTACAAACGACCGAACTATCGTAAACGATTTCTCCTTTTTGTCAATGGTTTCAGTTTGAATATCACAAGTTAGGGGGATTTTATAACTGGCTCTTGCTAAAATGTCTGTTTGAAATTTCACTCTGAAGGTATACTGTTCACCTGAACTTTGACACAATTAGATAAAATAACACAAAATTTATTGTTAACCTTGTTGAAGGCGTATAAAAGAACTACGGTCTTCGCCAAAGACATGTGGATGTATGGCGTTAAAATAAGATGAGGGATGTATTATATTTGTACTCGTAATGTAAATAGCATCATGTCTTGCATTTTGAATTGTGCATTTGTAAGTTATTGTACTGTTATGTAATCTTAGTTGTTCTGGAGAGACCTGAAATTATTCGCATAAACAGGATAAAACTACTTTAAAGGAAATCGTACCTTTGTTGTATACTTTCCTTTGTAATACGTAAAATCGAACTGAAAGTTATTTAAAGGTTCTGGTGTTACATTTAGACGAACACCATGTCTGTCACTTATCAGAGCTTTTCTGAAACGATTTTTGTATACTTTTATATTTTAATAAGATTTTTAAAAGACAACAGGCATATTGATTGCTTAATGGTTTAACTAGACAATTGATTTTCCGTAATATTTTTTATCAAAAACTACATTGATACATTTAGATAAAGGGACAAAAATCCTAGCAGATATTATTTTTTTAAGGAAAATGTAGAAACTGTCTTGCATTTAATACTCATGAGGTACTTACCTGTACTCATTATAGCTGAATTTTGCGAAATAAAATTGATGATTTAGTGTTTGATTGTGTTGGCTGTTTTCTCTAAAGTCATTACAGATGGGACAACGTAATGCCTTTAAACAAATTCTTTTAAACAAATTCCATAAGAGTTTTTACAAGACTTACTTCATCATCCATGGCATTCAAAAGTCTCAGGGGAATCCCTCTAGTTCACAATCTCGCGTCGCGATAAACTAAACATTCTGTGACGAATGAGTACGAAAATCGATCACGAAACGATTTAAGTAAATCGTGATAACGAAATAAAAATGTAGATACGATAAAAAACAAAAGATATGACATGAAGCACAATAAATAGTTTAACGAACCTAAACAATGTTAAAATTCATTCCGTGAAATTTATCAACTTACACTACATACATACATACTTACTAACTTAGACGTTCATACGCGATAACTGTGCTTGCTCATGTGCAGTTTTTCTCTAAATTCAATGTCATCATGTGTATTGAAATGTTGGTTGCCTCTTGACTGCTTATTTCCTCATTAAAAATTAAGACTCACTTTACATAAATAATAATTTATTATTTTTGTAGTCGTAGGGCTGTAATGTGTAGGAGTTTAGTATTGTTAGATCATAAAATGAGCTCAAATTTTTGATAGGTCGTCTTTGGTGGTAATATCTTGATTGTTCATTGAAATGCATGATTCATAACTTTATTATTCACACTATCAGTTTATTTTATCAGCTGACGATCATAAACGTTATTTATCCGACTGCTCGTCGGATAAGATATTAGTGTTGGAAACTTCTTTCATTTCATCCAACTCGAGGGTATGAGGGCTAAACCATATAAATTTTTTTAAATGCTTGGTTTTGCTGTTTTTTTATAACGAATGATAGAAAATTTATTATTTTTTGAACGCAATATATTTTATAAATCGTTAAATATAACAATATTACGTAAAAACAATCATTTCAAGTTTGTACTACAAAGTAACAGTATATATTTTCGTATATGTATAATATATGATATATTTTATAAATTACATCAATGCAAATATGGTACAAGAACGATTATTATAAATTTATGAATACTGCAAGTTGATCTTTGGGATATGTTAACAAATAAAATTATCTTCGAAAAAGTCAATAAATATTATCAGATATGAGAAACATGATAGAGACAATTTTATAAGTACATTATCCATTAGTTAAGTACGTATTATATTTCTTCTTTTTAAATATAATTAGCTATCATTTTTAATTTACTAATATTTGTTAATAACAATAAAATTAATAAACTTTAATAAATTATATAAACATATTAATATAATAACATCACAAAAATCGTCATTAAGGCAAAGTATAACATCTTTGAGAAATGTTTACATAACAAGACTGATGGGGTCGTAATAAACTCTTTTCAAGAAGTGACAACAAAAACAATAATAATTTACATACCTACCTAAATAAATTTAAACTCTTACAATTTGTTAATTAATGTTCTTTTACAATTTCTCTTAAAAGATTTTTGTTTTTATTCATGACCTTTACAATAAAAATACAACTAAAGCCATTGCATGGCTGCAGCTGAAACCACAATAGTTTCATTTAGAATCAAAAGTGCCAAAATATCACGAAACACAAAATGAAGTAGTAGCAAAATAGTTTTTGTAGAATACAAATTTTAACACTATCTACATTGCTACATCTATTCTACTTTAAAGCTGTTATTAAGAATACAAACATCTGTCAAAGTATTAATAAAAATGCACTAAAAGTTTATTCCAGAAGTCATGATTTCCACTCTTTGAACTTTCTTAAAGAAACTTTCTTAAGTCGCGACACAGTCGCCATTAAATCCGATTCTTTGCTCTCTTCATCACTCAAAGTTTCACCTTCTGAATGCACCTCCCTTTGACATTGCTGTTTTTGCACAGTGCTGGTCGTAACCGCCGTATCCTTCTCCGAGTTGACCTTTCCTCGAGGTATGGCTTTGCTCCGGGAATCCTCCCCGGTCTTGCTTTTCCACTTGGACGTCGTGGGGTCACTCAACGCCACTTGCACCGGCACTTTAATACTGTTTGTAGCCACACTCCTCGCTACGTTCAAGCCGCGACTAATCCGGTCCAATGTGGCCAGTCGAAGACTCGACGTGATCCGGTTCTTCCGAAGAGATGTCGGTGTGGCATTAGCTCTCTCTTGCATTATAAACCTCCCAATAGTCTGCCAATGCGACTGAGCGCTGTAGACATTTTCGTCGTCAGCAAGGGCGCGACTGGTACTATGACTCGTCCCTCCCCATTCCAACTCCTCGACGATGACGAAATTCATTGGGTCCTCCAAGCGGCGAGCCTTGACGAGGGCTTGGGCAAGCACGTCTTGCGCGCAAGCGTTCAGAGGGACTTTCAAAATGGCGTACGGGATTTCCGGTGATACGTTATAAATACACACGAGGAAAGTATCGTTCTCCTCCCAGGCGTTGCAGGGGGCCCCGTCGGACTTGCGAGCTTCGCGTTCTCGATTTGCAACACTTCGGATTGATGATAACCAGGCCCGACTGCTGGGGTCGTCACCCATTCGTTTGAGGATGAAACGACCTTCGCCCTTCCATTGGGACTGGGCTTGGAGAGGCCGCTCGTGCAGGTCTAAAATGCGTTGTGTTGCTGGCAAATTATGGTCTTTTTTCTCCCAACCACGGGCCACTTCTTCGACAAGAATGTAATCATTGATTTTGCTCGCTGGTATGTTGGCTTTTTGCAAACACAACAGGAGAACGTCTTGAGTTGTCGACTCTTGGGTTATTTTCAAAATTGTGTAAGGTTCTTCAGATACGACGCCGTACACCATTAGGAAAAACATGCGTCTTTTGACACATAGGGGAGTCCCGGAAATTCCCAAATAGGTATGGTCAGTGTTTGGGTCGACTTGGACTTCAGTTTCAGGTTGAGTTCTTTCCAAGCCGTCTCGATGCTCCGTATTTTCCAAACTTTCTTCTTCGACTCGTGAGTAGATAAATAGAGTTGACATGTGTAAATACTTGTTTTGGGGTGATCTAAGACGTAAATGTCGGTAACCTGGTCTTAGACATTTCATTGGTAGGATTCTTTGGGCAAGTAAATGGTTACTCGTAGCATCTATAACTGTGAATCTTAAAAAGGCCAAGTCCTGGAAATGGACTTTAAAATGGAACGTGTCGTTCCAAATCGGGTTTAGGGCGTTCTTCTGCACAACTTTGGTCTTCTGTTTGTTACAATCGACCGGAATTCCGATAATTTCAACTTCAACATAAGTACTAAGATTGACATTGCTCTGACTAACGTACTGTCCTGAAACTATATTGATCACAACCTGAGAGGAATGTAACCCATCGAATTCCTTATCCCAAGGGTTGAATCTCCGATACATCACATGGGACCTATCCCACATCACACTGGGTTTACTCACATACCCACATTTTCCATTAATTTCGAACATTGTAGTATTTAAATGCATGGAAGTATCATCAGTTTGGTAATTCAGTGCTGCCATTTGTAAACCAAAGGACCAGAAAATAACCGGATTGAAATTCGACGAGTCGATTCTCATTCCAGCTGGATACGTCCTCATTAACTGAGTCTGTGTATGGGCAACTACTCCCAGGGGTTGCTTTCTACAGAGTCTTTTCGCAGTGTTTTCATTTATTGATGAGCATTGATAACATGGTAAATGCACATTGGGACGCACTTGTTTCATCTCCGTTTCAAGAATCGTAGCATCTGACTCGTTCGAAGCCCCTCCTGTTGAACTTATATTCGACGCTGAACTACTTCCGGTCGTGACAATCGAACTTCCGGAACTTGACAAGACCGTCCTTTGACGCTGTTTCACCGAACTACTAGGACTTATCGTGTTGAGACCGCGGAATTTGATGGCTTGGACATAAACGACCATGTCGGAGAGTTCTTTAGATATTTGGCTGCTGCGTTTTTTTAGCTTGTCATCGGGGGCGGCACGTTTTTGCGAACTTGTTTTGGAGACGGTGTGAGGGACTCCATACGGGCGTGGGGATTCATTAGCACTGAGAATTCCGTGAATTGCTTTTTCTGCAAATAAGGCGAATGAGGGATTAGGTTCTGAAAGTAGGGAGAGTTACCATCGATATTGTCTTCGTCATCTTCATCATCGTAGTCGTCATCACTGAAGTCGTCATTGAAGGAACTACTACTGGTGTTGCTTATTATTGAACTGGTTCGGCCAGGGACTGAATGCCGGATCCCGGAACCAGGTCTATAAAAGGTAGGTATAAACAGAATTTGTGTTAACTTTGATCAATTGCTCGGGTTTCGGTTTCTTAATTAATTCTTAATTAATTAATCTTACCTGCCAGGCGTGGACATTGCAGAGAAACTTAACGGCGCAGGCACTTCCATTATTAACTTTTTATTTTTTATAAGAATTCTATTTTTTAATTGTTCTGGTGAAGGCAACGACGGTTCATCACTGTAGTCAGTTTCAAATAAGAAATTTGTAACTAACTTCTCCCCAAAAACTCTCTGAAAAAGTTGATTTAGAGATGGGGACTTTGTGAATGTGTTTAGTGTTACCTGAAACACGAGGGCCATTCTAGTTTGTTGCTGTAGAGAACAATGGTTTTCTATTGATAGGATCACAGGATAAGGAGAAGTAACAAAGGCATTTTTATCAATCGTCTCTACAACAGCATTGAAGGGTATTTTGGTGGTGAAAGTGTGTCCGTGGTAGATCATCGGAAAGCCGTCGTCGCCGTCCCAACAATCCAATTCGACGCATCTGCAGCCTGTCAATAAAACTTGACTGTATAACTCGACAGACGATTCGCCTTTGAGCTGGTGTCCCGTGAGGTAAGTGTTGTGAGACGACGCCACATAATACGTCGACATTGGCCTACCCATATCACTTTCATTAGGAACTTCTCGTTCATTGACAAAGGCGTAATTGTCCTTATCCATTAGGTATCTTGCAAAACCCTCAAAGGACAAGCAGTTCTGTGCTCGCAAAGTTGCGTCCGATTCGTGTCTCTGGAACCGAGCTTATCAGAGCGATTAGACCTCGAGGGGACCTCTTACATGTATCAGTGCTTTTACTTGTTCCTCTGTCCAAACTTCCATTTGTCTGGTTTCGAGAAATTTCGTAAAAGTCGACATCGTGATCACTTGCGAGTTGTTGGTATCAATTCCGGCGCAGTTGGTGAAGATGCTCGCCGCGGCGATCGCGTCGAAGATTTTCTTTTGCGAATTGACGACGGATCCTTCGAGTTCGGCTCGACTGTTGCGCGTTAATAAGCCTAATTTTTGCGGTTTCTTCGCTTCCACTTTTGTTTTGACACCGTTTACTTTTGTTGAAGTATTCACAGCCATGCTTCGATAAGATATTGCTAATTGTTCGAAAAGATCTCGTAAATCTTTTCGAATTAATAAACTAAACGAACGAAAAAGAGTCACGAAATCTACAAAGTCTAATTGAGTATCGTAGAGGATTGAGCCGACTCGAGGATGCCTTCCGTGCCACAAATGCTCGTTCGAGCCGTGGCGGTCCCTGCCAAACAATTGCATTTGATTTTGCCAATTACGAGTACTCTCATTCTCTCAATAGCTCACCTGTCGAATTTCGGTTGAGAGGAGTTGTAAGCCAGTTGTCCCAGACTGTGGTGTCGCGAGACATCAGGCTGGTGGTCCGGAAACGTCGTCGGCGTCGACTGTCTGTGATGCGTGGGATTCCTCCAATAGCTACTTTCCATGCACATCGTCACCGGTTCGACAAACTGACTCCTCAAACTACGATCCTACACACACACTAATTAAAAACAATTTTTTAAGCATAGTTTACGCTTGCATTACTTTAAACGTTTGATTGCTGAGAAGCTGTTTCTTTTTTATCTTCATCGAAACTTCGCGTCTTAGAGCTCCCGATGGCTCTCCAGCTTGATTCGTACCTGTCACACCGGCGAGAGACCAATCTCTACCCCCAAAAGACTGAGAAAATCAATGAAAAGCGGGAGCTTTTTGATTAAAATATTTGATTTACCCGAATTGCGTCTGCCGCTAAGGGACCACAACAATATCCGTCTTCGTGATAGAGTTGCATGTATTGTTCGCGTAACCAAAGAAGACGTCTATCAGACAAGGTTTGATGTCTCGATAAGCCGCGAATCAGCCAACATAAACCGTTGAACCACACCCTGAAGGCAAAATTAATATTTACAAACAACAACTTTTCGCATTTGTGATTCTAAACATCAGCTTTTATAGCTACCTGCATATAGCTGATGGGCATACGATGTAAAATAGTCTATTGTCGCTCAAACTATACCCGTAGAGGATTGTAAGAGCGCATTCGTTTCCTGGTTCGTGCGTGAGGCCGTACCTACGAGCTACTGTCGCTAGCTCTGAGTCCTTTTCGGCGTCTCTTCCCCCCAAATGGACCTCTTTTACTGCCATTAAATCCAAGAATCTGAAAATTTATGTTGACCAACAATTATTTGTCTCTTTTTATAACAAATTATATTTCAAATTTCGCGGGTATTGTTAATACATAAAAAAGTAAGGTTATGAAAGGCCAAAATGATAAGTTTATTTAATAAATAATGAAAATTTTACATAAAGTCGTAAATAATTGACGCCCTTTATTGTGTCAGTCATTGTTTTTAAGAAAGGGATTTTTTGATTTATCTACAAATACCTATTTCTTATTTTTGGGGGTTGGTAACAAACTCAACAAATAAATAAATTGTCAGCAATCTGTCAAAACGTTTTGAAGTTTGAATTTTGAACTCAACAAAGTTGTCACAAAACCGGTTACAATCGCACCCGTATTATGGATAAAGAGCTTAGTAATCAAAAAAATCTCGAAAAACTCCAAGACAAAAGTTTGAGCGAACTCAAAGAGGAACATTTTCGCTTATCGCGCGAACTGGAGGAGTGCGACATTAGATTTGTACAATTAAGTCAACAAGAAGAGGTTCTCACGAAACAAGAAACAATACTAAAGAAACAAGCACACGATCTTAATGAGACTATTACCAGGAAACATATGAAACTTGAAAATATACAACGGCAAACAGAGGAAATCGTCAAAAATTTTATTACGCAAGTAAATACTGCGTTGGATAAGCATAAACACACGTTTGAAACAAAAGAAGAAGCGGCTGAACGAAAACGGAAAATGCGAAAGGAACGTGAGGAAAGAAGACAAACATATTTAAAGTTGAAGGGAGAAGTCTGTGCTCTGCTCCTGTTCAAGGAGTATCAAGAATGTGTTATTGCAGAAATGGAACGCGTAGAGAGGAGTGACGAAGGGGCTTCAGGCCCGTAAATGCAATAAACCTTTCAAAATTATTTAATTTAATTCATTAAATTTTTGTATTAATTTGTTTTTTCCCATAACTCTTGTTTGTAAGTCTACATTAAGTCACCAAAGTTGTTGTATTGTTAATAATAAAGTCAACTCGGATCACATGAGTTATACGAATTTAGTCCTAGATTATTATTTTCAAATTCAAATAATGTTTCTTGTAAGCTAATCTGTCCGCCTAGTGCTTAAACCTTTTCCGTGTAAAATAAATGTTATGTAAAGCTGCCTTCGTTACCCGTCATCCAGTGTCGTTCCGGTAGATTGTTCGCCGGAAGCTTGTAGCGCCAGTTTCGTGAGTAGGCCCGGAGCTAGAGTCTCTTCAGGATTGAAAGACAAATTAAAATCAGTTGAAAAAGGATCGGAATCGTTCGTATTGCCGGCCTTCAATCCACTCCAACTTGGTCTAACCCACGTCAACGTCGTCGACGACCGGTCCAGCCTCAAGTAGAATAGTGTGCCGCGAACGCCGGGGGGAGACGGTCCTTCGACGCCCTCCCATAAAACTGCCGTACTTCCGTGGTGAAGTATCTGAAATAACGAAGGCAAACATGCATAAGAGTTCGTTACGACACGCGCCAATGGCACTTGGCGCCGAAACGGGAACTAGGTCAAGGTCATTCCTGCTGGTGCATGAAAACACTGCCCATTCGGATGATGCCTGCGACTAACAAAGGGGGTGATTTGTGAGGGATGAGATTTATAGGGGTTGTAGAAAAAATCATGCAAATTAGTTTTGAACGATGTTTTAACATGTACATAATTTGAAACGTCTGAGAGAATTTTGCAAGACGCGTGTACGTTTAGTTTTAATTAGACAAGGTAGCGAGGTAACTGGAACTTTTTTAGACCGATGAGACGTTTTGGCTATCCCGGCGCATCCACCATTTTCAACAGTTCACATGGTATATGGACTAATATTGGGCACAATCGAATGATCTTGACTATCGAATAATCATTTATCGAATGATTTGAACTATCGAATGAATCATTCATTAAAATTCATTCATTTATTTTATCCAATCGTTTGAGCAAATAAATGGTGGTAGAATGATTCATTCAATAGTTCAAATCATTCGATAACTCAATCAAAATCAAAAGAGCCTGCAGAAAGAGTTTTTCAAAAACAGGACAGTGAATGTCTAAAAGGCTCTCAGGATTCAACGTTTTGATTCATGTATTTTTTACTTTGAATGATATTCAAATTTATCTCAATTAAACATTAATTTTTAATTTGTGTTTCGATCTAAAACATAATTTATTTATTAAAAATGCACTGTT